>NC_054386.1:39392303-39762303 GCF_017654675.1 Xenopus laevis | reverse complement strand
AGTTAATCAGCCTTTTAGTTCATACATGGTTTCCCTTAATACATTTGGAGGTATTCAGCAAGCATTCAAGTAAATAAATCCCTACTTGTTCCGAACATCATGCAGAAACAATTGTAGTCTGATAACAAACACGTCTCCTCTGATCTCCCAAACGTGCAGTGGAATCTAGATCTTGGATTTGATCATCTGTGTACTCACAGCTTATTTTGAGGAGTTTTCTATATACACCTTTAATAGTGTACATAGATCATTCAATTGTTTCCTTGGTAGAGGCTTTCATTTATACCCTAGACATTTGGATGGGTCTCTATGAACTCTTAAAGGAACAGTAACACCAAAAAATGACAGTGTTTTAAAGTAATGACAATATAATGCACTGTTGCCCTACACTGGTAAAAACTGATCTGTTTGCTTCAGAAAAACTAATATGGTTCATGTAAACAAGCTTCTATTTAGAAATTGCCCATCTGATAATGCAGGTTCTTTGTTCCCTTTTTCTCATTGGAAAAAAATGAACTTTGCTAGAACAACTTTTTTCAATACTGCGCCTAACTTATCAACTATTTATCTACCTTTTCCTGTTATTTTTGAAATCCTGCCGGAGGCCGCGTAACGCTAGATAGTTGTAGCAGCAACTACTGCAGAGCTCATGACTATAGATGTTTCAGATGAGGTCCATACTGATGTGCATTTTCAATATTTGTGTGTGGAAACCTTAGGGTTGAAGAGAAATCGGTCCATTAAAAAGAGATTTCTCTGAGCCACTGTAAATGTTTTGTGACACCACTGAGATCAATTTGTTTTTCTACGTTCAAAGGGAAATATTGCAAAAAATTAAACATAAGCTCCATCTCTCATTTCATCCAGAAATAAAAAAAATCATAATTATAATCAGATAATCAGTTAAAGATTCTGTACTTTCTACTTTCACCCTCTCAGCAGTCTGTGTCAGACATCTAAACTGGCCATGTATTTGAAGATCTTGACTTACCCAAGGAACTGGCTTAGGCAATCGGTCCATCCGCATGCGGGGCCAAATTGTGCTCATCCAAACTCCTGCCCTGTGTAATATGGTCACCCATGGACTGTATGAACTGTCTGTTGTGGTCAGCTTTTTTAAGTTTTTTGTGGCCATACATGATAAGATTCGCTCATTAGGCGAGATCGCCAAACTATCACTTCTTTCCCAGATATGCCCACTAACTGCAGGGTGATATCGGGTTAATCCGAATGTCGGCCCTAGGGCCAAATGATCGGATTATACAAAGAAAATGGGCATCGAAGGATTGTAGGACTGCAACAACTAGCCGATGCAGTCCTTCGTCGCAGGAAAAATCAAACCTGTCTGATCGATATCTGGCCGATTTGCAGGTGCTTTAAGAAAATTAATTGTTCAAATACTCTATTATTGGTGATGACTGGCCAATTTGTGGCCTGATATTGATAGAGGAGACCCGTTGGAAGCCCCCCCCACACGGGCAGATAAGATGCTGAATCGATCTGAAGGACCAATATTGGCAGCTTTAATCTGCCCGTGTGTGGCCACCGTTATGCGCTTAATGCACCCTGTCTAATCACCTTAACCCTTGTTTGCATTTTAGATCATTGCCTTTGAAAGCGTTTTCGTCTGACACCAATGTTTCTCGGATACGTTTATCTGTAACAGACCGCCTAAAAGATAATCTATGGTTACATATTTAGCAGGTGCCAGCAGATCATTGTCCATCAAACGCTCCATTACAAAACCCTCCAGTGTTTTTTTTATATACCCGTACTTGAGGAATAGGTATTGTTCATTTCAATACAATTGTTATGTTATGGTACATTTTCATAATATTGTAACAAAACACTGATAATGCCGTTGTTGTGTTATACCCTCATGACAGAGCATCACTAAAAGTATACGCTATGTTGGGCGCCTCTGATCAAACGATTGCCATTTAGCTTACTAACATTATTAACAGCCTGCTCATGTGCATTTGCAGATTGTATTCGGTTCAGCCTAGGTAAAAGAGCTCTAAAAAGGCCAGATGTACTTATACGTTTAGGGGCCAAATCCTAGCAAAATGTTTGTTGGTGTTTTTTGAACAGGCTGGATATCATAAAACCTCCTGCACATAAGCTCTGATCATTTCACTCACCTTCCTCCTTGGTCAAGATAGTTCAGATTCAGTAATTTGTGTGTGTGTAGACATTCCATATGTGGTGCAAACATTCAGGCATTTGTATCAGACTCTTATGTTATTATAATCACATTTTAAGCCTTCATTACACTTTCCAAAATCCACATAAAGTAATATGTTAAAGTAATATACCAGCTATTACGGGCTTGATAATGTTCTCTAATGTAAGCCACTGTTTGGCTTTTTTTTTATCCTAAGGCATGCAATGAGTTTACAACCCATGTTATGAATCTCCTAAGAGAGCAAAGTCGGACACGTCCCATCTCTCCAAAGGAAATAGAGAGGATGGTGGGCATTATTCACAGGAAGTTCAGCTCCATCCAAATGCAACTGAAGCAGAGCACGTGTGAGGCAGTCATGATCCTACGGTCAAGGTTTCTTGATGCCAGGTACGTTCAATTCAAACAATTAATTTCAGGACATGCTTACTAACATTTGATTAAAACTGCTGCCTAATCAAGTGTAGTTGTCTTTTACATTTTAGTATTGAAGGAGAAGGAAAGGTTAAAACTAAGTAAGCTTTATCAGAAAGGTCTATATGAATACACTAGTAAACCCTCAAAGTAATGCTGCTCAGAGTCCTCTGTCAAAAGAAACACAGCTTTTCTTCCTCCAGGGCTTGGGCTTGAGCATGCTCAGTGTGCTCCCCTCCCGCTCCCCTCCCACCTCACCTCCCTGCTGTAATCTGAGCTCAGAGCTATGGGAGGAATATGGCAGCTGCTATATTAAACAAACAGAGACAGCTGTTAACTCAGGTATGGAAAAAGAATGAAAATGGTGTTCTAGCTTGCACTGTTGTGGCTAATCTATTGGCAATAAACTTACTTGGTAGCTTTCCTTCTCCTTTAACTAAAAAGCAATTTCCTTTATCTTTATGTTTACTGCTGCAATTCCAAACTGGAAAGCTGCTAAATACAACAAAAGCAATACCAGAATGTTTTAGAATAACAGTGTTTGCATCATGCGAAAAGTTAATTCGAAAAGAGAGAGTCTCATTTGATTAATAGGTTGTGAAACTATTTACAGTTTTGTCCATATACTTGTCAGTCTTGCTGTATGTAACATTACATAGATTCCAGTAAAAGACTTGACCCCTTTTACTTGCCTTGGGTGCCTTCACCCTTAGGCACAGCCCTGCTATTGCCTGGTTAAATTGCTTCCTCCGCCTGCTGCAAACGAATACATTTCTCTATCCCTACCACTAGAGAATAGAATATCCTTTTTGTCCTAAGGGCTTTTTATTCTTTTGTTTTAACTGTTTCAGTTTTCTTTTTGTCAGAAGGAATAGACCAATAAGAAATGTGCTTCTGCCCCTAGTGAGAGTACTCAAGCTTTGTACATTCCTTTTTAAATCCTCTATGGAGCTGAATGTAAATGCCACAGAATGCAGTTTATGTCCCGTTCTGTTATTTCATTTCCTACATCAGCTTCAGTTTATTCTGCCTTAGAAGCTTGAAAAGTATATCTTGATAATTGTAGTAATTATTAAACTGACAAATTCAGACCCATTAAGATGCCAATGTTAGAAAGCCCTAAAGCTAAATCAGCAAGCTACTTAAAGTGATGCATTAACCCATAACTCCTTAATTCATTTATTTACAATATAAGAGGTCTGTAGTGTACCTGAGAAGCAGAACCCATAGGGCCCTAAGCAGGCAGATTGCTGTATGCACAATAGCCCTGAGGCCTAAAGCTTGTTCTTTCCAGGCCTTTCCACAGGGAGACTGTGTATAATCTATAAAACATTTGTCTGAGCATTCCATCTGTGTTGGGGTAGGAGAGTTATTGTGGCTGCCATATAGCAAATGAAAGATTCTAAAAGGTAAGATTATTGAATCTCTATATATTGCCACTAGGAAGAAGTTGCCTAGAAATGCATTTGATCTTATATAAGGAGCAATTTAACACAATATAACATAAGAAGGTCAAATTTGCATCAGAGTTAACAATGATTTCCGTCTGAGTTAGACCCGATGCTACCTTCAGATAAATAACACATTATTATAGCCTCACTTATAGTGTAAAGGTGGCCATACACGATAAGATCTTTCCCCGATATGCACCACCAACGGCAGGGCGATAGCGGGTTAATCCGTACGTTCGGCCATAGGGCCAGACGATCGGATTATAGAAAGGAAATGGGCACCAACGGATCATAGGACTGCATCAACTATCAGATTTGGTCCTCGATCACAGGAAAAATGAAACCTGCCCGATCTATATCAGGCCAATTTTTGCCCAGATATCGATCAGGGAGACCCATCAGAAGCCCCCACACATGGGCAGATAAGATGCCGAATCGGTCTAAAGGACTGAACATGGCAGCTTTAATCTGCACGTGTATGACCACCTTAACTTCCACTCTCTTGACTCCAGATGTGTCTCCATGTCAGCAATTGCAAGCAAATAGAGCAGTGCAGCTTACTACCTGAACTTGTCCTCTCCTAGAAAGACTTGCCCTTATTACTAGCTGCTGGGTGCTTGATAGATTATTAGAACCAGTGACTGACTCCTCCTGAGCTCTAAATGGCTTTACAGACCATCTCAGACTGTATAGTTATTAGGAAACTATAATGCAGAATTAGACATTGTGAACTATGCGCTTGTAAATCCTGATCTCATGAAATGGATCTTGTTTGGGATCCGTTATCCGGAAACCCATTATCCTAAAAGCTCCGAATTACGAAAAGGCCATCTCCCATAGGCTCCATTTTATCCAAATAATGTAAATGTAAAAAATGTATTTCCTTTTTTCTCTGTAATTATAAAACAGTACCTTGTACTTGATCCAAACTAAGATATAATTAATCCTTATTGGAAGCAAAATTAGCCTATTGGGTTTATTTTATGTTTACATGATATTATCGTAGATTTACGGCATTAAGATCCTAATTACGGAACCTATTGCAGACATGATTTGTATCAAGGTTGTAAAGTTTTCAGAAAGTTTAATCTATTCAAAGAAATATACATCTACTCTGTATAAGCATCCTTTAATTGGCCTCTCCTACGCATTTTCCCCTCTTTACAGTCATCTCATGTTCTGTCCTTCTTTTTACAGGAGAAAAAGGCGCAACTTCAGTAAGCAAGCCACAGAGGTCCTAAATGAGTATTTCTACTCTCATCTCAGCAACCCTTACCCAAGTGAGGAAGCCAAAGAGGAGCTGGCAAAGAAATGCAGTATAACAGTGTCACAGGTAAGCCCATCTTGCCATATCACTGCTTTTTGCATTCCTAGCCCTATAGCAGAGTACAGGTATGGGACCTGTTATCCAGAATGCTCGGGACCTGGGGTTTTCCGGATAAGTGATCTTTCTGTAATTTGGATCTTCATACCTTACGTCCTTACGTAGAAAATCATGTAAATATTAAATAAACACAATAGGCTGGTTCTGCTTCCAATAAGTATTAATTATATCTTAGTTATATATTATTACAGAGAAATAGTTTTATTATGAAAAAGAAAATTATTATTAAAAATTTGGATTGTTTGGATAAAATGGAGTCTATGGGAGACGACCATTCCGTAAATTGGAGCTTTCTGGATAATTGGGTTTCTGGGTAACGGATCCCATACCTGTACCTCATAGAGTTTTAATTCACCAGTCACAAATGCATTTAATTCCTGTAATTGTGCTTTTTATATTAATGCATTACAACAAATTCTAAAAACTCCCATGCATCAGGCAATTGTTTGTTTAAAATACATGTATGGTATTGGTTATCTGGAAACCCGTTATCAATAAAGCTCTGAATTACGGGAACCCCATAGATGCATGACTCTGTTATACCATATCTTGATTATATGTGCATATCTCATAGGGCCCTGAACATAATTACATGACCTGCAGTATAGCACAGTGGTGCCTTGTTTGTAGGGCATAGGTTAAAGAACATGCATTTCCCTTCGAATCTCTATAATTGACCTCCAAGCTCTCTGATTTTTTTGATATAAATAAATTTAACATCCAGAAGAGTAGTTGTGCCACTCATGACCAGATTATCATGAGAAACAAGAAAGCTGCTAAAAACCAATTGCAAATTGTCTCAGAATATCAATGTCTATGTCTACTAAAAGTTCATTTGAACAAC
Source organism: Xenopus laevis (assembly GCF_017654675.1). Lineage (NCBI taxonomy): Eukaryota > Metazoa > Chordata > Amphibia > Anura > Pipidae > Xenopus > Xenopus laevis. The sequence continues at coordinate 39,756,028 of NC_054386.1, read as the reverse complement.
CTTTTAAGAATGGAACTCTTTTTCAAATTCTAAAGAAAAGAATATATATATATATATATATATATATATATATATATATATATAGCGTAGCGCTATAAAAAATTGAGTGGCACCGTCTCTATTATCAGCTTACTTTTTATAGATATTTGTGCCACGGATGAGACCTTTTCTCTGGTGCAAGCCCTCGCAATGGTGTGGAGGCAGGGTATAGTGCAACTGTAACAATGTGCTTATGCACAAGAACTGGGCACCAGTGGTTCTTTTATGCTTAACCAGGAACTGAGTTTATCTACAACACAATCCACAATGGAGTTCATAGTACATATAGCATAAAGGATAGCAATATACTCACAGCACCAAAGAACACAGATTGATCCCTGCAGGCAAGGGAATAGTTACAGCAGTAGTTAAGCAGCAATTGAGAAGGTACCCCAGCTTTCAGCCTGTGCCTAAGTGGAACCTAGGGGAAATTCTACCATCCCTAAGTCTATGCACTTAGTCCCTACTTCTGGGTTATTAGTACCCGGGATCTTAATCCCTCTGACTCTCCTCGTCGAAGCCTTGAGCTGCTCAACTATATAAGCTCAACTATATAACCTATCTCTCACTCCTAGAGTTATCTATGAAAGAGTATAGCTATCCACTTTACTAGGGCCTAAGCTCCTAGGTTCCACTACCAATTCCCTTCCTGCCTGCTTGGTAAGGGCTAAATTAAAGCAATGGACCCAGACCATATGGTTACCTAGACCTATATACAATAGCACAGTGCCATCTACAATACACTGTGAGAACAACAGGGGCTAACATAAGCAGAGCAATGACACAAGTCCCCATTAGGACCCATTTAGGGGTCTATAATACTGAGGATTTGCCTGCCAATATTATCTGAGGGTGTCTAAATTATCACATCCCTGTATAGGTATGGGATCCATTATCTGGAAACCTATCATCCAGAAAGTTTAGAATTACGGAAAGGCTGTCTCCCATAGACTCCATTTTATTCAAATAATCCAAAATTTTAGAAATGATTTCCTCTTTCTCTGTAATAATAAAACAGTACCTTGTACTTGAACCAAACTAAGATATTATTAATCCTTATTGGAAGCAGAACCAGCCTATTGTGTTTATTTAATGTTTTTCTTGTATACTTAAGGTATAAAGATCCAAATTACAGAAAGATCTGTTATCTGGAAAACCCCAGGTCCTGAGCATTCTGGATAAAAGGTCCCATACCTGTGTGTGTATATGTGTGTGTGTGTGTGTGTGTGTGTGTGTGTGTGTGTGTGTGTGTGTGTGTATATATATATATAGAGCCCAATAGAAGCTAGCACTCACCGGACCTATGGTGGAAAAAAAGTTATGGTTACCTTTAGTCCTATAACAGTTTATCATATGTGGCTTAAAAGCCGTGCATGGGCTCAAAAGATTTGCATACAAATGCCCTCACTAACAGTTATCCTACTATCATGCTTAACACGCACGTATACTCAACAGTAACACCAAAAAATTAAAATGCTTTAAACTAATGACAGTATAATGCAGTGTTATTCTACACTGGTAAAACTGGTGTGTTTGCTTCAGAAACTCTACAATAGTTTATATAAACAAGCTGCTGTGAAGCCATGGAGGCAGCTATTCAAGCACAGGATGCACACTAGAGTTTATCTGTCATCATGTGTGTATCCTGTGCCTTTTCTCCTTTTTCAGCTTTGCCTGGCTACACAGCAGCATGTTTATAAAAACTATTGTAGAGTTTTTGGAGCAAAACAACAGTTATACCAGTGCAGGGCAACACTACATTATATTTACATTACTTTGAAACACTTTCATTTTGATATAACTTTGTACCATGACCACATTGAATTCAGGAAGAGAATAGAAGGTAGCAGCATTCTCCCATGTCTTTGTAAGTTCACAGAAACCCATTATAGATACACGTTATATTTACAGTGCCTTTATAAATGCTCATTTTCAAGACAGTTAATGCCTGTCTATTTGCCCGTACCCTCTTAAACAGTCCGTGTTATTAACTGGTTCTTTTCATGCAGGTTAAACATAATGTATGATCGCTTCTCTTTTCGCTGCTTCCAATTAAACCTCGTTCGTTAGTTTAACCTCAAGGTTATGCCATCAAACAATGCATGTCAGGGAAACACTGTCCACAGTGGCAGTCATTAATTTTAATTGCTTTGATATTAAAGATAAGAAAGCATCAGAGAAACTGGGACGGAATCCTATACCGCGTCAAAAAAAAATTCTGCACCCTGAGGCCTCCAGAGGCTCAAACCATATTAAAATGTAACGGGGGGATGGGGGGGAGAGAATAGAAGGCAGCCTTTATTAGACATGGCTATTGCTGAGAGTACTGAATTGTCCTCCTCTGCACACGCAGAGGTTTCTTCACTTCTAAAGCTGTTAATAAAGCTGTAATCTGATTTTTTTTTTCTTAATAATTATCCGCCTGCCTTCATTAATGCATTATTGCCCTGCTGGCTGGCAGGTTAATTGTAAGCAGAATATATAAAATACAGGCAAGTATTGGCCAGGGACAAAGTAAAGAATGAGGCATTGGCTCTACAGGGTAACAGCAGAGTGGTTTGAAGACATTTGTGCAGTAAAACTGTTAATTCACTTATTAAATGACAGTTACACAGAAAGCTCCAGATTCAAGCACATCAGCACACAAACTGTTTCAGCCTGCAGCATCCCCCAGCTGATAAACATTCAGGCTTTTCATTATTAAAATGCTAATATTTTATTCCAAAATAAGTACATGCTTATGGCCTTGTACAGGTGTTACAACTTATTCTTTTTGAGTTATATCTCCCTTTTAAATGTCTGTAATTATTTTTGTCATTGCTCTATGGTTTGAAGACAAAGGAAAGTCCCTTCATACTTGGGGGTGCCATAAGTTAGGCACCCTCAAGTTATTACATTTACAGTAGATAACAGGTACGTTCTGAAGAATCCCATTGTATACTAACACAGTTTATCTGTTATCAGGTGTGTATCCTATGCCTTTTCTCCCTTTTCAGCTTTGACTGGCTGACCCCATGGCTACACAGCAGCTTGTTTATATAAAGTATTGTAGAGTTTCTGAAGCAAACGCACCAGTTATACCAGTTCAGAGCAACACTACATTATATTTACATCACTTTAAAACACTTTTAAAAATAATTACAGACGTTTAAAAGGGAGATATAACTCAAAATGAATCAGTTGTAACACCTGAAGTTATTACATTTACAGGAGGGATTTACATAGCGGGCACCCCTAGGCCCACTGTTGTTCGTCACCCCTATCCCCTCACCTTCATTTTGTGCACATGCACAAATTTTCATCATTAGGTCAAGAGCACTGGGGATTGACCCATGGGAAAAAAATAATGTATCTCATAATCAGCCCCAGAGCTTCCAAACCAATGCGGGTGTGGTTGGGCTTCATGCCACACCCAAAAAGCCTGCTGCCCTAGCCCAGGCCTTGGTGGCCTTTCCACAAATCCGGGCCTGCACATTTACTTACTTGACACCTCGCGGGTTATTCCAGAGAGCACCATGGAGCGATTGTTTTCTGGCTTCTTCTTTCTTCAAATTTCCTGTGGCAGGTGCCCAGTAGAATTAAATAGCCGGCTTTTTCGTTAAAGTTCAGCTTTTTGCTTTTCTGCTTATAGGAGCACTGGCCCAGGGTTCCTCCAGTGAGCACCATGGAGCGATCCTTTTCCTGCTACTTCTTTCTTCTCACAGCTGCGCATGCTCAGTAGAGTGAGAAGCAGAACTTTAACAAAAAAGGCCAGCTTTTTCATTCTACTGCGCATGCGTCTGCCCCAGGAAATTTGAAGAGAGAAGAAGCCAAAAGACCATCACTCCATGGTGCCTGAAGACGACCGATCCTTGGTGCTCGCTGGAAGAACCCCCGGCCCAGTGCAGTTTTCTCCTGATAGGAGCACCAGCCCGGGTTGTCAGGTATGTAAATGCAATTACTTGGAGGTGCCTCACTTGTGGCAGCCCCAAGTAAAAATTACTTTCCTTCTCCTTTAAGCTTGCCATACATTACCTGATTTGATTGGGCAGTTTGACCAATTTGTATGATCCTGCCCAACCATCTGGACATGTATGCCTGGTCAGGTGACTGTTTTTTAAAATGTTCATCAGCTGGTGCACCATGTCAGGAAGTACCTAGTATATAGGCAGATGAGGAGGCCCTTCTTCTATTCCTGCAGTTAGAGTCCTGTGTGTTTCAGGAAAAATTCTCAGATTCCTTGGCCGAGCGGGCAGTCCGTGGGTAATCCAGTTGGATACCCAACAAAGGTGCGGGCTTGTAATTTTTTTGAATAGATTTACACCGGAGTGACATCATGTCCGGTCAAATGTGACGCCGCTTCCACTTTTGCGTATTCCCCAGGTTGGAAGGTTAGTTGGCCTATTACGGGGCGGGTAGCGTGTCAAATTGCTGGTTGTGGGTACTGGTTGCAGGTTGTGGGTTGCGGGTACAGGTTGCGGGGTATGGGTCAGGTACGGGTTTCAAAAAGTGGCCCCCCGCAGGACTCTACCTGCAGTATCAATCATTTGAGTTTTCTGTCCAAATAAACAGAACAATAGAAATTGGCCATGCACAACTGCTCATTAGCAGTATATATGTATAAGATTTCTATGTAAAAGATATGCAGTACGCTGCTTTAATCTTCATGTACAACTTTTAAACTTCAACTTCAACTTTGTATGTTCTTTTCAACCCTAGTCTACTCTATTAATTTGTTTAAAGCATAAGAAAAATAAAATTCATTGGGGTGCCAGTGCAATAACTAGATATTACTGGGCCCCACAGCAAATAATTTTTCAGGCCCCCAAAATGTCTAGATACTGACCTGTTTTACCAATATGTGTTGGAATTATATATGAATTAGGGCCTCATGGGGCCCCCTATACCTCCTCGGCTCCCCTGCTGCCGCAGGGTCTGCTTCCTCTGTAGTTACACCCTTGGTGTCAAGTTGTTATGTACCCTCAAGTGCATACAGCTACTTACTTAATACCCTGGGACAGTGCTGCTCTTATGAAAGAAAAAACACTCCAGACCAAGGAACTTTATCTTTGAGCATCACACCACCATTTTCACTGCTTTCCCAGTGATCCCTTGCAGCTGTCCAGGACTCATAACAAGACACAATATTAAAAATGTTGTGTCTTATTAAAATTTTTGCCAAATTTTATTACATTCTCCCCCCCAAAAATATATAGTTAAACTTAAATGCTATTATTACATAATATAAGGTGGAAAATAGGTGTGTAAATGTGTAAATATATTCAATATACTCAAAGTTGAACAACCCCTTTAAAAATGATGAAATAAGAATAACAAGAATGCTTAATTTTAACATGCCAAGCATCTTCTAATTCTTACAAGTTAGGTTACAGTTAGGTTTAAAGGCAATGACCGTGGGTTTTTTTTGTCTTTATTAGGTATCCAACTGGTTTGGGAACAAGAGGATACGATACAAGAAGAACATTGGCAAATTTCAAGAAGAAGCCAACCTATATGCAGCCAAGACTGCAGTGAATGCAACTCATGCAGTAGCCGCTGCTGTACAAAATAACCAGACAAGTTCTCCCACTACACCAAATTCTGGTGAGTTTGTAAAGAGTTTGACATGAGCAAGGAATGGGGGTGGAACTTGTTTATCTCTTGTGGACTCAAAGTCAGACTGAAGCAACAGGCTTTCACAGGAAGGCCTGAAGGTGCAACTCTCAAATCATTTCTCTCCAATAAATTTATGTCCCCAACCCATGTTTCTTCTTCCTTATCTGCTGGTCAGCTTTTTTCTTTTCATAGTATTTTTCTGTTACAGAACTCTCCCATATCGTATCTATCATTTTTCTTCTTTGTTCAACTCACCATTTTCCCCTACACCTTCCTCTTATTCAATGTTCCTGTTTCTTCTACCTTGTTTATGTTTTTCTTCTCCTTTCCTCCTCTCATAGTGGGCAAATGACTACAGGTGAAACTTATAGCTCCAATGCAACATCAAAATAATTTTTGTAGCTTTCATGTGGTTCCGTTTTAGTTGGGGCACGGCTGCTAGAGACACATGTCACAAACTAGTTCCAAAAAGTGTCTGTAAATTTTCCTTCTTTAATGAAAATCTGAGAGAAATCTGGGTTAATAATAATAATCTGGCGGACTGGTATGGGTGTAAAAGGATATATAATGCTATATCCTCCTGGAAAATACTGGTGTGTATTAAAAAGCATCACAAAATTATTTATTCCTTGGCAAATGGTTCATCCAACAGTTGAGTTGTTAAAGTCCCCATACAGTGACTATTTCGAATTCAGTACAGGTATGGGATCTGTTATCCGGAAACCCGTTATCCAGAAAGCTCTGAATAACGGAAAGGCCATGTCCCATAGACTCCATTTTATTCAAATAATCCACATTTTTAAAAATGATTTCCTTTTTCTCTGTAATAATAAAACAGTACCTTGTACTTGATCCCAACTAAGATATAATTAATCCTTATTAGAAGCAAAACCAGCCTATTGGGTTTATTTAATATTTAAAGGCTTTTGTAGTAGGCTTAAGGTATGAAGATCCAAATTCCGGAAAGATCCATTATCCAGAAAACCCTAGGTCCCGAGGATTCTGGATAACAGGTCCCATACCTGTATCATTCCAAAACAAAGTAGTCAGTTTTAACTACACTTGAACAATGAAGACCAGAATTTCCCAAGATAATTTTTACTTCTATTTTCAATATCTTCCCCTACATCAATTTTTTGGCAACCTCTTCTGTATTCAGCTCCTTCACTCTTTCCTTTCCTAGGTTCTTCTGGTTCTTTTAATCTCCCAAATTCAGGCGACATGTACATGAATATGCAGAGTCTGAATGGGGATTCTTACCAAGGGGCCCAAGTTGGAGCCAATGTGCAATCACAGGTAGGAGACGTCCCTGAGTCATTTCAAAACTCAGTGCACCTCCCATTGCAACCATCAAAGCGCACAAACAGAGAAGCAGTGTGTACTCAATTGGCACCATCTAGACCCTGATTTCTCAGGCTGTGTGTAACCCTTGTGACTGCCTTTGGCTCTGACTTGAGTTCTCACAGGGAGGGGGAGAGTATAGTTGAGAACATGCAGAACCAGATGCAATTATATGTACTAATTTTAAAAATCATATTGTGTAAGGATTATGGTTTGTGTGATTCTTTTATCAGCTCTCTCTTGGTTTGCATTTTAAAGGTGGCTTGTATAACCCTTTTTCTGCTATATGGAAAGGTGCCCTTTGGCATCAGAAGGGTTACATATGTATGTGTAATTAATTTTTTTTCTGAAACTTAATTTGAAAAAAAAAATACAGATCTAGATTTCAAGAAATTGGCCAATGACGAACCCTAATATGTCTGACAATTCAGAAGTGTAATAATAACCAGGGGTTTGTAAAGAAAGTTTTATAGAAACTATAATATCAAACTCATTTGGTATATTGGTAACTTATTGTCAGCGTGTGGGACACCACAGACTTAGTAACAAAGTACAGGTATGGGATCTGTTATCCGGACACCCATTATCCAGAACGCTCCAAATTATAGAAAGGCCGTCTCCCATAGACTCTGTTTTATCCAAATAATTAAAATTTTTAAAAATGATTTCCTGTTTTCTGTAATAACAAAACAGTAGATTGTACTTGATACAAACTAAGATAAAATTAATACTCATTGGAAGCAAAACCAGCCTATTGGGTTTATTTAATGATTTTATTGATATGAAGATCCAAATAACGGAAAGATCCATTATCCGGAAAACCCCAGATCCCATTCTTGATATCAGGTCCCATGCCTGTACTTCTCTGAACTGTTTAAATAACAGAATAAAAACTTCATTACCTTTTTCGTTCTATTGCAGGTGGATACCCTTCGTCATGTTATCAGTCAGACGGGAGGATACAGTGATGTATTGGGAGGGAATTCACTGTACAGCCCACATCACCTTAATGTAAGTAGCTTGGACCCATAACTTAAAATAATATACAGTATAAAGCTAAAAATAAAAAAACACTTGATATATTAGTGTCACAATAATAAGGTGACTCCTTTGATGTTATTAATGAAATCTCAGGCTAGTAGTGTGCATTGTGTGCTGCAAAGAAAAGGTGACGTGATGAAACGTAACATCAATCAAAGCCTGAAAAGAAAGATTTAATCATTCCTGAAAAAGGAAAATACAGGTCTTGTGCGAATGTGAGAAGAAGCTGTCAAAACTATAAACATGCACCCAAACTATATTGGGGATTTGATATATTTTTTTCACATATGGATGTTATTATTTTGTCTTATAATTAATTTCTGTACACAGTAAGTAGAGTGTTAGTGGGCTCCCTCATCTTAAAGGGGAACGCCACACCAACATAACTTAAGCTTTTTGAAAGTAAACATAATTTTCAATTAATATACATCAATTAAAAAATATGCAGACTTTTCATGATTTTTAATGGTTTGGAACAGTTCCCTAAGCCTAACTCCCTGCTCTCCTGCTGATCTGTCTGACTACTTTGCTGAGCTGACTGACTACTGTTACTTTGTATTAGCAGCAACCTTAGCCTGCAACCTCCAAACCCCACAATTCCCTGCACACGTGATTTCAATAAAGAACAGAACATCACAGTGCAATGCATTGTGGGTTATGTAGTTTCTGCATGCTGTCTGTAAGCTGTGGAGAAGTTGTTACAATTTGTAACATCAGTGTTTAGTCCCTCCTTCCCTGCCAGGATTTCAAATGATGCAGAAAGAGAACAACTGTTAAACAGCTGGATTTCAGCATAGAAAATGGCATTCATACTTATAACTGTGATGGGTATATTAGGGGTTTCTGTGTTATGTGGGCCACTTTATCAAATTTTGGTTCAGAAGCCAGAGTTCCCCTTTAACATTTTTCTGCTTGCAAGCAATTTTTGATGCTGCTGACCAGGGAGATCAGTCTGTGACTGTGACGTGTTTACATCTGGATAAAAATGTTTGGTTGAGTAAACCTCAAATGCATTTTTGTACCAGGTACAGAAATAGGGGCTCTTTTGATAGTAACAGGTGGTGTGGGGTGCAAACAGGGAGCCAATGCAGGTTACCCGGGGATGTAAGTGAGGGGTTTGGGTTTTGTTCTTCAACAAATTATAAAATTGTTGTTAAAGGGATACTGTCATGGGAAAAAAAAATTTTTTCAAAATGAATCAGTTAATAGTGCTGCTCCAGCAGAATTCTGCACTGAAATCCATTTCTCAAAAGAGCAAACAGATTTGTTTATATTCAATTTTGAAATCTGACATGGGGCTAGACATTTTGTCAATTTCCCAGCTGCCCATGTCATGTGACTTGTGCCTGCACTTCAGGAGAGAAATGCTTTCTGGCAGGCTGCTGTTTTTTCTTCTCAATGTAACTGAATGTGTCTCAGTGAGACATGGGTTTTTACTATTGAGTGCTGTTCTTAGATCTATCAGGCAGCTGTTATCTTGTGTTAGGGAGCTGCTATCTGATTACCTTCCCATTGTTCTTTTGTTTGGCTGCTGGGGGGGAAAAGGGAGGGGGTGATATCACTCCTACTTTCAGTACAGCAGTAAAGAGTGATTGAAGTTTATCAGAGCACAGGTCACATGACTTGGGGCAGCTGGGAAATTGACAAAATGTCTAGCCCTATGTCAGATTTCAAAATTAAATATAAAAAAATCTGTTTGCTCTTTTGAGAAATGGATTTCAGTGCAGATTTCTGCTGGAGCAGCACTATTAACTGATTCATTTTGAAAAAAATGTTTTTTCCCATGACAGTATCCCTTTAACTTTTAGTTATATATAGGCGTCTTCTATTCACCTTTTTAAAGGGGAACTATAGTCTAAAATAGAATAATGCTAGCAATGCTGTATTTTGTAAACTAAACATAAACATGAACTTTCTGCACCAGAAGCCTAATTAAACAGATGATCTATGCATTCAAAGTTGGCCACATCTTTGCAAGACCAAGACCATGCACATGGTCAGTGTGGTCTGGGCTTCAGTTGGGATGTTAAGCTTAGGGATTGTCATAAAACAGCAAAAGTCAAATAATTTCTGCCATAGAAGCTGATACAGCAAAACTCATTAATAATCAGAATATGCTGACTGCACTGGGTTCTGTGGATACAAATCTCTACACGGTAGGTCGCTGGCTGCTCTACAGGGAAACAAACAAAGCTGCTCCCCCCTGCCATTTGAAAATATGATAGTTTCTCTGCAGAGCAGCTAGGGACAGTCTGAATTTCCCTATCCTCAGCAGTCAGAACAAGTAAAATGAAGGGGGAATTTCACTGCACACAATCAGGTTTATTGTAAAAACTGTACACATTTTTTAATTAAGTATATTGGATGATTTCTTTTTCATTAAAGAAAGTAAAAATGGGATTTTTTTTTTGCCTTTACATCCCCTTTAAGTTGGTTGTAATTTATTTTATTGTTTACATTTTTCTATTGACTAGCCTTCTTGTTCTTCCTCTTTCTAGCCCTCAGCGGAAAATGCCATTTGGTTGTCGGGGTCACTGACAATGGCAACCAAAGAATAGACTGACTGTGAGGCTTAAATTTGATATTTATTCCTTTTTTTGCTGCTATTGGGAAGCTGAAACTTAAGGCTGCTGCAATAAGTTCAGTATATAAAAAATGGCATTTTTAGCCATATTCATTTTTAGGGTTTACTTTTACTTTAATGTTTAGTATTTATATTTAAAGCTTTAGCTTACTCTGCAATATCGATATTCTGCATTTACTCTTTATAGTAGTAGTGCAGTGCTGATTACTTACCTGCAAATTGGCTTTATCCAGCACAAATTATTTACTTCCTTACTGTTTGATTTTTGGGGGTATGTAAAGGTGGCCTGCAATTTTGATGTGATGTTCTGCTGCTATATATAAATGCCACCTCACATCAAGTAGGCCAAGTAACAAAGACATTTACTTCCAGATAAACTTTAAAGAGCGTTGAAGGGCAGACATTATGTATGCTTGTCTGCTAATAAAACTGCTCTCCTGTGCTGATGCCGTTACTGAAGATAGTCTCCTTTAATCGTGGGAGACACGTAACATAAGATTATAAACGGCAACTTGCAAATGTCACCCATTTGGAAAATGGCAGTGTCACACAGAGGCTTTACCTTCCTGCTATGGGTTCTGTTGAAAATATCAGATTCAGTCTGACATTCTAACAGACACCTTAAAGTTAAACTCTCACATGCAGAATAAGCAATCATTAACCTCCTTTAAGCAGCAAATGTGTGGCTTACTCGGCCTTCCCTTACAACATATTACATCTAGATAGGTTTAAAGAGGTGGAAACAAGTGATGCATTTAATGTCTATGACATCCATCTTACTGAATTACACCATAGTTAAAAAAGCACATCAACCATAATATTTTAAATTGCATTATTAAAGTTAACTTTTGTTAATTTTATGTTTGTGTATATATATATATATATATATATATATATATATATATATATATATATATATATATATATATATATATATATATATACAGGTAAAGGATCCGTTATCCGGAAACCCATTATCCAGAAAGCTAAGAATTACAGAAAGGCCGTCTCCCATAGACTCTATTGCATCCAAATATTTAAAAATTTCCTTTTGCTCTGTAATACAGGTATAGGACCTGTTTTCCAGAATGTGCGGGACAGGGGTTCTCCGGTGAAAGGGTCTTTCCATAATTTGAATCTTTATACCTTAAGTCTACTAGAAAATCATAAATAAACCCAATAGGCTGGTTTTGCTTCCAATAAGAATTATTTGTATCATAGTTGGGATCAAGTACAAGGTACTGTTTTATTATTATTGATATTATGATTATTACAGCGAAAAAGGAATCAGTTTTAAAAATTTGGATTATTTGGATAAAATGGAGTCTATGGGAGACAGGCATTCCGTAATTCGGAGCTTTCTGGATAACGTAATGTAATGTTTACACGAGTTTCTAGTAGACTAAAGGTATGAAGATCCAAACTATGGAAAGCATTCTGGATAACAGGTCCCATACCTGTATATATATATATATATATATATATATATATATATATTAGTCACAGACCATCAAGCACAAAATATGTCTCATTTTCACAGACTGCCACATTTCTGCCTCCTCCCTCTTATCGCCAGTCAATATTAACAATTCCCCATACGACTGAAAATGTTATGTTGTAGCAGGGGAGAGAAGCAGAGGTGGGATTGGCGATCATTAAATCCGTAAATCGTTTGCGTTTGGAATATAAAATGGGCTATTTTTTGGGGGCTTATAAATAACTCCTAATAACCAACAAGAAACTGTCTGAAAAGAGGCTTTTAGTTACAGCATTCCCTTTTTCATTTAAAACATCCCGAAATGCTTCAGAGAGTTTGCGAAAACCCTTATCAACGTGATAAAATATGAAGCTGTTATTGCCTGCAGCATTATAGCCGACATGAATTCCATCTTTTCTGATGAGGTTTGATAAGGCGCTCTCTTATAATACAGAGCGTAATCTCAAACCACCAGAGGAAAGATTAATTTATTTGCAAAAAAAATCCTGTAGAGGGAGGGGGTCTGACTGAAATCTGACTGACGTGGGCTCTTCCAGCTGCTTTGCACGGTAAAAAATATTACACATTTGTTGTTTATAAATTAGAAGGAGAAGCCATAAAGGACATAGGGGGAAGAGTGATAGGTATTATGAGTGATAGATATTACATATTTGGGGCCTTGCTGTCGGGAACTGAACACACGGCAATAGATCAGATCTCTGCATCACATTTACTAAACTCAACTCTTTTGAGGTTGGGCAGATATTGTGTCTGATGAGAGGGCTTATTTTTTTAGGTTACAATAGAGCTGCAGCCTTCCCATTGCATTTGTAGGATCATTTAAACATATAGCTCTTTGAAAACTGATTACAATACTCTATTTAATATTAAACCATTGTTATTTTTCCTGGATTTTACAGTATTGCATTAACAGACTAAGGGCCAGATTTATCAAGGGTCGAATAGAAAATTCAATTTTCGAACATGAAAACAGTTCTAATTTGAATATTTGCCCTAAAACCTGCCGAGTTCATTTACAAGTCAGTGACAGAGGTCCGCTGAGCCATTTGGAGATGTTAATAGCCTTCCTGACATTCAAGTATTTTTTTTTGAGAGAAAAACTCTCGTCGTATGAATCAAATACGAATTGAAATCAAAATGTGATTATATTCAAATTAAAAAAATTCACATGAATTTGAAATTTCGATCTTTGATAAATGGGCCTCCATATATTACAAACAGGCAAAGCATATACAGGTATAGGATCCCTTATCCGGAAACCCGATATCCAGAAAGCTCCGAATTACGGAATGGCTGTCTCCCATAGACTCCATGTTATCCAAATAATCCAAATTTTTAAAAATGATTTCCTTTTTCTCTGAAATAATAAAACAGTAGCTTATACTTGATCCCAACTACAATATAATTAATCCTTATTGGAAGAAAACCCAGCCTATTTGGTTTATTTAATGTTTACATGAATTTCTAGTAGACTTAAGGCATGAAGACCCAAATTACAGAAAGATCCCTTATCCGGAAAACCCCAGCTCCCGAGCATTCTGGATAACAGGTCCCATACCTGTATTTATATTATTTGATAATTGGAATATATATAGATTGCCTTGGTTGAGGAGAAAAAGGCAACAAATCTCAACTAAGCCATTCCATTTTATATCAGCTGAGGCCAGGAGATTTTTTGTCCATTAGATTTTTTTTTCCCCACTTCATCAGCATTCCAACATAATGTGATAGGAACTGCTTGGAATCCTTTGCATTTTCATTGGAACTGCTCTAGTCTTTATCATTTGAATAGCAATTTTATTTAAAAAAAATGGCATTTATTTCTTAGTAAAGATCCAGATACACATGTGGAAATATATTTGATAATGTAAGAGAAGCACTGAATTGGGCAGCTTATAGAACCTACGTGTCTCTCTGATCTGTCCTTTCTACTTCTATTTCCCTGAGGAACAATTCCAGGCATTCAGTGTTGGATTTTTGCTAAGCAACACTTCTAACTACTTAAAGGAGAAGGAAAGGCTAAAATTAAGTAAGCTTTATTAGAAAGGTCTATATAAATACACCAGTAAACCCTCAAAGTAATGCTGCTCTGAGTCCTCTGTCCAACGAAACATCACATTTCTTTACTTCTAGTGTGTACACATGGGCCTCTGTATCAGACTTACTGTTTCTTAAACCTCCACGGCACGGCCTTGAGCATGCTCAGTTTGCTCCTCTCCCCCTCTCTCCTCCCCTCCCTGCTGTAATCTGAGCCCAGAGCTATGAGCGAGCAGAGAGAGACTCAGGCAGGAAGTGATGTCACACCAAGCCAATATTGCAGCTGCTAACCTAAACAAACAGAGAACACATCAAGAGCTGTTTACTCAAGTATGGTAAAGCATTCTGCAGAATAAATATAGTGTTATAGTTTGCACTATTGTGACTAATCTATTGACAATAAACTGCTTAAGTAGCTTACCTTCTCCTTTAATACTGACTGTCGGTTTCAACCCTCTGGTTTCAAAGAACGAAAGAAACCCAACATGTTTCTATTATTCTCCAAGCCTACTTATTCCTTGACCCAATAAAACCTATTCTGTAACCTTTGTCTAAATTTGCTTACCTTTTCCAGTTCACAAAGCTTATTGGAAATGTTTCTCAGTCAGCATAATACATAAATACCAAATCTTTCTTGTATTTTTGTTTATACTGTAGGATAATAACAATTTAAAACCAATTGCACTAATGAGGACAGCATTATTCTTAAGTTGGTTGCGTCAAATCTAATAAAAGTTAACTAACCTTGTTTTTTCAGTGAATTTTATTTGTGAATTCAAGCTGGTGGTTATGGGCAAACAAAGGAAGCATCATATCTCAGTATTTTAAAGGAGAACTAAATCCCCCCAATAATAAAAACCCTACCCACTACCCTACATGGTCCCCTCTCCCTGCTTCCCTCCGTCATAGGTGATTACGCCTGAAAGTGCCCCTAATTCATTACTCATGTATAGGTGCAGAGTATGCGAAGCAGAGCTCATGGGTGCCATCTTCCATCTCTTCTGTATTCTTTGGGAAGTGAATGCCATATTGGCACATGAGCAGTTGGAGAAGTCTTCTGGTTCATAGCAACTGTGCATGTACCAAAAGTACCAGAAATTGACGAAGGGAAGGAAGAGGACCTGAAGAATGCAGAAGAGCCGGAAGATGGTGCCCATGAGCTCTGCTGTATAAAAATAGGGGTGTGGAAGCACTCTAAAGGCTAAGTAATAGTATATTTAAGTATAAAGGAAGTGCTAGTTTTAATGCACATTCCCTGGGCCCCTGTCTCAAAAGTAAGTTTACAAAACAGGGGTTTTTAGTTACAAAGTTATGATCATAAAGTTGAAAAGCCACCATACCACGTCAAGGTAAACCCCACATGGCGGTCCCTAACTTGTTTGCCTTTCGGCCATAGTATAAAAAGTCTTACTGCATAGTAGCATTCAGTGTAATCAGTGTCTGTTGAACCTTGGTTTCAGTGAAAAGGATCTATCCTCCCCCGCCAGTATGCGGCTTTTAAGGGAGAGGCATTGTCCAACCAACGCCCATTTTTAAAAGTATAGGGCCCCATTAGTTTAAGGGGGGGTATGGGGTGCTATTAAAAACCACATGAAGCTCAGCCACAGCTTCTGGCAACAATACAATGTATAAAAATAGGGGTGTGGATGCACTCTAAAGGCTAAGTAATAGTATATTTAAGTATAAAGGAAGTGCTAGTTTTAATGCACATTCCCTGGGCCCCTGTCTCAAAAGTAAGTTTACAAAACAGGGGTTTTTAGTTACAAAGTTATGATCATAAAGTTGAAAAGCCACCATACCACGTCAAGGCAAACCCCACATGGCGGTCCCTAACTTGTTTGCCTTTCGGCCATAGTATAAAAAGTCTTACTGCATAGTAGCATTCAGTGTAATCAGTGTCTGTTGAACCTTGGTTTCAGTGAAAAGGATCTATCCTCCCCCGCCAGTATGCGGCTTTTAAGGGAGAGGCATTGTCCAACCAACGCCCATTTTTAAAAGTATAGGGCCCCATTAGTTTAAGGGGGGGTATGGGGTGCTATTAAAAACCACATGAAGCTCAGCCACAGCTTCTGGCAACAATACAATGTATAAAAATAGGGGTGTGGAAGCACTCTAAAGGCTAAGTAATAGTATATTTAAGTATAAAGGAAGTGCTAGTTTTAATGCACATTCCCTGGGCCCCTGTCTCAAAAGTAAGTTTACAAAACAGGGGTTTTTAGTTACAAAGTTATGATCATAAAGTTGAAAAGCTAAATAGGGGGCTTCCACAACCCCCCTATTTTGTACATGAGCTCTGCTGTGCTTACTCTGCACCTTTATGTGAGAAATACATTACGGCACTTTCAAGGGTAATCATCTATGAGGGAGGGAAGCAGGGAGGGGGGACTATGTAGGGTAGAGGTTTTTATTATTGGGGGGTTAGTTCTCCTTTAACACTGTGCTAAATAACTGAATATTCTTTCCTTGGAACCTATCATACGCCTGCTAATTCTGCGTGGCATGTGTACAATATTATCTCTTCTCTTTTACTTCCAGGCTAATGGAGGGTGGCATGAGGCAGCAACCCCTTCCTCCGTCACCTCCCCCACAGAAGGGCCGGGCAGCGCAAACTCTGATACCTCTAACTGAGCGATTCTCGACAAGCTGAGGGTGCGACCAGGTTGACTGGAGAAGCACATCTTTGTGGCAAAGCATCATCACCAGTCGTTATTCATTACACAGTGAAGCAGCATCCCAGCTCTTGGAACGAGTTCACTTCTGCTCACACAAAGAGAGGATAAAATCGTCCCCATGTCTAGCTACTGCTTATCCTGATTTGCGTATGGACCTACAAACCTCGCTGTAAAACCCAACCAGGAGAATCTGCAGGATTCTGTTAAACCCCTAATGTTTTTGCAAATATCACCATAATGAAAGCACTTTATCCAATTGGGCCAAAATCCAAAATAAAATCTGTAAAAAGATCTCCAGTCCACATCAGCACTTTTTGATTAAATAACTAAATCAAATGGATAGTAGGCGCCTTAAAGCAAAATGTTTGCATACATCCTTCTTTTAAAAGAAGTTTTTTTAGAAGTTTAATTATTATTCTTAAAAATGCATTACTCGGTGGGATTAGTTGAAGATGCATCAGCTATTTGAAATTCATTTTCTGTGGTTGTGAAATCAATCCATACCATTGCTCCGAAACTCAGTACCCATATACTAACTTTTAATATGGACAGGGCTACAATGTCCATCATCCCTCCCTAACTGATAAAGATACGTTGTTGTTTGGGTGTGCTGAAGGTTGCCTGTCTCATACATGCAAATAACTTTTATTAATGCTAAGAAAAAATGAGATATGATTACAACCGTATCAGTCATTTAGGAAACACATTAGAATAGAATTGTGAAATATCAATAGCAAAAGCAATCAAAACAGGACAAGAACCTTACTGTTTTTAATGTATATATTTATTATCTCATAGTGAATGTCCCCTCAACAGATTTCTACTCTTTAGATGGCAAGGTGACCATTTTATACCACACTAAGGGGGTTATTTATTAAAGTCCAAATGCTTAAAGTTTTTTTTACTATAAAATCAAAATTTTTAGTCGGGAAAAACCCTCAAATTTTGGGATTTATGATACCCAGAGAATGGAAAAAGTCTGAATCTGAAAGGAAGAGGTCCCTATCCTATTTGGAAATTTCTATGGTCTGAGCTGGAATTAGCCCAAAAATCTGACTATTTCTGACTTTTCGGACAAAAATCTAAAAATTTGGGCTTTTCAGGAAAAACTTTCATTTTAATGAATTTGTCCCCGATCCAATTAAATCGTGCTTTTTCAGTAATAAATAAGGTCCAATTGTGGATTCTAGTTTGGTCAGACTTTTTTTACTCAGAAAAATTCGGATTTTCATAAATAAGGCCCTAACAGACCAAAGATTTGAGGACTCTGATGTGTAATGTTAATGAACCAGAATTTATTATGTTGTGTTTCTGCATTATAAAAACTTTTTTGTCCAAATCTTTTCAGGCCTTTCTGGATGCACCCAAATGGTTTTATTTGCAGTTGTCAAATCTGGACAATTTTGTACTCACAGATAACAAGGGAGTATTGAAATAAATGCATCTTCAACTTATTTTCTGCTGATGGCACATGGAGGTCTTTTCTGGTACTTGCATGCTTTTCCCTGATACATCACTGGGAGACAGCAGGGGTTGATTCTGGACCTTTCAGTTGGCAAAGATGTCCCCATGTACCATCGATGTAAGGTTAGTGGCACTCGGGGTACTTTCAGGAACACAGGGTGTTGACGCAGTCCAAAAAGGCCCCTCTTGACTTGCTTGGGAATAGCCTGCCACATAACACATTTCTGGAAAAGCATCAATAGCTTGCAGGCAATTCCAGTACACATCAGTGGGTGTCTATTCAGGTTCTTTGGTTCTGTGTTTTTAAAGCAGAAGGAAAGCTATCGAAGCCAATAGATTAGCCACAATAGAGATATAAAACTATATTTATTCTGCAGAATGCTTTACCATATGTGAGTAAACTGCTCTTGAAGCTCACTCTGTTTAGGATAGCAGCTGCCATATTAGCTTGGCATGACATCACTTCCTGCCAGGGAGGGAGAGGGAGAGAGAAGCAAACTGAGCATGCTCAAGCCCAAGCCCTGGAGGTTTAGGCTGAAAACAGGAAGTCTGATACAGAAGCCCATGTGTACACAATAGAAGGACAGAAGTGCTGTGTTTCTTTTGACAGGACTCAGAGCAGCATTGTTTTGAGGGTTTACTTGTGTATTTATATAGACCTTTCTGATAAAGCTTACTTAGTTTTAGCCTTTACTTCTCCATTAAGACTGCTTAAAAATGCTGTTCACAGAGTGCCTACCAATACCCCGTGTGTCACTTTAAGTTATGTCTTGGACCTAATATCAAATTAGACTGTCACTGCAGTGTGTGTTATCTCATTGTTGCCAAAAGGCCTCTTTGCAAATATGTTTTCAGGAAAAGAAGGGTTTGTATATTTCTCCATGTGGTGTTTTTCAGTAAGGGGTTAAATGCTGTAAAGGGTTTTGTGAAAATCTGCAACTTCTCGTGGCAAAGAAGTATTGTAAATATTGTAGCTAAAGAGAATTTATACATTGTCACTGAGCTAAATGCCTTTATTTACCTCATTAAAAACTCATAGGAACCAACAGACATGTCATTTGTAGTTTAGTGTGCTCACTTACTACCTCTAAATCACACACATAGTATGTCTTCAACTTTCTCACTGTGTAAACAAAATTAGGAGATTGAGTGACGTCTGAAGGAATAAGGGGGTATTTTGTATAGCAATACTGACTATATGAAAACAAAAGATAGTGAAATGTTCAATGTTGGAATGCTTCATTGAACTGGGGCTTTCTAGATCCTATTAAATCTCTCCATTGAATGTCTCCTAGTGGCTTATATCACCTTTCTATATAACCCCAGCTACTGCACCAATGAAACCTCTTCTTGACCCCCTCGTATACCAAAACAACATAAAGTAAGATAGAGGCCCATATATTAAGGGTAGGACTACACCGACGTTTTTGGCGCAATCCAACGTGCTGCGACAAGTCGCATGCGACAGAAATAAGAAACTATAGAAATGTTGTATGAAGTCGCAGCGTTGAACCGACGCAACACGACTGGTGGATGCAGACGCAGCGTGGATCAACGCTGCAACTTCATTCGACATTTATATATCTTCTAAATTCTTGTTGCAGGCGTTTTGACAAATCGTGTCGAATCGTGCCGAAAACGTCCGTGTAGTCCTACCCTAAAGGTTGAATGTTAGTGGTATTAGATGTTTTTGAAACCATAAATAAATTAATTTTCTCTAAAATCACAAATGCCATGAAATTTATTAAAGGAGAAGGAAAGGCCTATTTACAACTGTAGTTTATATAAACAAGCTGCGGTGTAGCCATGGGGGCAGCCATTCAAGCACAGGATACACAGTAGAAGATTCTGAAGAATCCCATTGTATACTTCAGAACTTATCTGTTTTCTGCTGTGTATCCTGTGCCTTCTCTCCTTTTCCAACTTTGAATGGCTGCCCCCAGAGATACAAAGCAGCTGATTTATATAAACTATTGTCAAGTTTCTGAAACAAACACACGTTGTACGATTGCAGTGCAACAGGTATACAAAACCCCCTAAAACTGCTAAAAATTTGAGTTTTTCAGCCAAGTACTGTCAAAAAAAAAATCCAAAAAAAAAAAACCTCTAAAAGTCTGAATGGCTGAAAAAAAAACATCAATAGGATCAGCGCAGCTCCCATTGACTTCTATGGGACCTCGACTGCTTTTACCTGGTATTAGAGTTTTTCGTGATTTTTCGAGAAATTTTTAAAATCCACAAATTTTTAGAGGAAAAATACAATTTGTGGAAAAAAAATAAAGAAATCTGAATGTTGGTAAAGAGGCCCCCTGGTGTACTACCAAAGTGTAACTGCTCGCTCACTATTGGGTCTAGGTGCACATGCTGCACATCTGATAAGCAATATTCCAAATATGAGCAGAAACTAATAAAACCTCATAAGGAAGGTGTAGTAAAAGAATCCTATTATCAAAACAGCCTAACGCATTTCATGCTTTTCAGCAATTACATTGTGGACTTTTCAAAAGCAAATTCCATTATGTACTTTATATGACTGTGCTAGGTATGAAACTTTTAAGGCCTTTGTACCTTATAGATAGTAGATTTGGAGGCAGCGCACTCTGACGCGTCAGACCTCAGATACTAAGTTTGTCTGATTGATATTATGTTTAAATAAAGAATTTAACTTTTTAATAATCTGGAGAAGAGCGATCATTGTTTGATGCCCAGGAGTGCACTGCCTCCAAATCTACGACCTTGCTGTTGGTGTTCCCCCTAGTGACGGACTCGGGGCTGGCTGCACCCGGGTCACTACCTTTGCAGGGTAAGAATTTCAGCTTTTTTTTCATCGCTGTTTATGTGAACAAAAGACTTTGAAAACCCAGTGTTTCTAGTTAAGAGTAGGGTCCGGGGCATTTAGCACCCGGACCAACCAGTTTTTACGGTGAGCAAGGTTCAGTCTGTGATTAATCAAACAGCTGCATTTGATACCCGCAAAATCGTTTTCCTTTATAAGAAATTCAAACCAATTTATGGAGCCGGATTTGTTCTTCATTAGTGTAAATCTTTGTACCTTATAGGACAGTTCTAGATAGTATGAAAAGCCTAAGGCCATTGGCACCTTACAGAACATTACTGGACAGCATGACAAGCATATGGCCATATGTACTTTAGGCACTTAAGTTGCCACATCTTGCACATTTTTCATGCCATCAAGCGAGGGGGGGTCAGTAAAGAGCGCAGGAGCTGCCAGATATGGGGAGTGGGTCTGGGCCGACGGGGTCCACCGGGTTTTTTCTCTGTGTCATGCCAACCCAATCTGACCCTAATCCAATCCTTTGGTCCAAGTATCAGCCCAATATCCCCAGCATTGTGGCCATATTGGGGAAGAAGATCCTTACATGGATAGCCAGGCCGATAAAAGCTCCGATATGGGGCCCTCCAACAGGCCTGCCAGACCAATATCTGTCCAAGAAATTGATCTGGCAGGTTTAAAAGTCCCACCAGGATAAGGACCACATCGACACCTTGATGCAGTCCTCATCTCAACAGCCTTCATTTACCATGTTGTGATACAAAAGAGCCACTTGTTTGGCAAGGTCACCGAAACAAGCAGATCTTTAAATGTATGGCCAGTTTATATTTAATTCCAGGCAACAACTCCCAATTAGTTAAATAAAAAGGTGGAATTTTATTTTCCCAGTTTGAAAAAGGTGATGCTTCCCCATTTTCTAGGTTTGGAAGGTTTCTAGTTTTTTCTAGGTTTGAGCAAAACCCAATTTTGTTATACAATGTTTTCACTTACAGCAAAAGGAAAAATGTGCTCATTATATAAGAAGGACATGGCTTCCACTGATTTTCACTCAATTTGGAAAATGTGATACAGAATACTGTATACATATAATGTGTCTTCTTAACGGAGAAGGAAAGTCCTGTTATACTTGGGCAGAGCCGGGCCAACCCGGGCAGCCGCCCTAGGCAACCGGGCGGGCACGGCGCCGGCTCAGTGTGCGCGAAACTGTGCATGCGTGAAACTACGCCCCAGCGCGCATGCGCAAAGCTTCGCTACAGCGCGCATGCGTGAAATGGTGTTCGCACATGCACAAAATGGTGTTCGCGCATAAGCAGAGGCGGACATGGGGTAGGCGACAGAGCAGGTACGTGCCTGGCGCCCCCTCAGCTTTGCGCCCTAGGCACGTGCCTACTCTGCCTACCCCTAGTTCCGGCCCTGTACTTGGGGGTGCCAAAAGTTAGGCATCCCCAAGTGATCGCATTTACTTACCTAAAACCCCAGGTCGGTGCTCCTATCAGGAGAAAACTGCACTGGCCCGGATTCTTCCATCGAGCACCACAGATCGTTCATCTTTTGACTTCTTCTTGCAGCTGTGCATGCATAGTAGAGTGAAAAGCCGAACTTTAAAGAAAAAGCCGTCTATTCCATTCTACTGCACATGCGTCTGCCCTGGGAAATTTGAAGAAAGAAAAAGCTGGAAAATTATTGCTCTGTGGTGCCCGGGGTTTCAGGAAAGTAAATGCAATCACTTTGGGGTGCCTAACTTTGGGGACCTCCAAGTAACAAAGGACTTTCCTTTTCCTTTAAGGGGAGGTGCCATATTGCTCGCCGTCGTTGAAAAAACACTCTAAAAAAACAAGGGTACAATCTATCTATATCTGACTATTGTTTTGAAGACTTGAAGGAACAACCCTGAGCAGCGGCAAGCAATATATCATGTTTTATTTACATAACTTGGAGAAGAGAAATTGTATATGCTTACAGAAAATCACACACACACCCTTTCTTTGAAAAGAATTCTGCTGGTTCAATGTACATTGTAATCTTTTGAGATAAAATGAAATATCTTTTAAAATAAAAAATTATACACTTTATAAAGCTGCATTGGCAACTTGGAAACTTAAGAGTAAACATGAGATCTTATGTTGAACACATAAAAATAAAGACTGAACAGTTTAATTGTTGTATATACTAAAAGACATTTTAAATGTTTTTTCATCTCGAAGTCTACACTTAAAAAAAGAAAAAAAATTGTAATGCATAAAACTTTCAGTATTAGGTGGATATGTGATAGGGGAGGTAAGGGGCATCATTTCTTTGGACTTTTTTTTCCCCCTCTTTTTATTTTGTTTCCTTTTTTTAAAGTTCATTTTTTGTAATGTATGAGGATCTGACTCGGGTTGATTCACGGGAATACTGATGATAATGACAATTTGTGACAGTGATTATAATGTATTAAAAGAAATATGTTTGGTGTTTACTTTTTAACTGGATTGTACCACAAAACTTTAAAAAATAAAAAAAAATCATAAAAATAAGTCTTCCTTGTGGTAGTTCTATGTAGTTCCAAAAAAACATAAATAAAATGATTTTGATTTGCTGACTCGGTTTAAGGTTTCTTCATATGCGTTTACTGTATATATATATATATATATATATATATATATATATATATATATATATATATATATATATATATATGATATTTTTTCATTTACATGCGCAGTGCAAGGTGGAAAAAAACTCAATTGCACCTAGGTATGTCTGCAACTGCCACCAGAGCTACTGTTGCATCTTGTGCTATGAATTGAATGAGGGGCAGGAAACAAAAAGCAGCATTCTATAGGTGGCCAAACGATTGGATTGCATGAAGCAAATGGGCGTCAATTGGTCGTAGGACTGCATTCACTATCCAATGCGGTCCTCGATCGCAGGAAAAATCAAACCTGCCCAATCATATAAGCCTGATTTTTGGCCAGATATCGATCAGGGCGACCCGTCTGCTTCTGAATTGTTTAAAAGGAACGATATCGGCAGCTTTAATCTGCCGTACAGTATATGGCCACCTTTAGTCTTATGAGTCTGTATGGTAAGTTCAGAGCTTCTTTTGCATAGAGCATCTGTGCTCCATTTAAAGGGATACTGTCACGGGAAAACGTTTTTTTTCAAAATACATCCGTTAATGGTGCTGCTCCAGCAGACTTGTAAACTGATATCCATTTTTCAAAAGCAAACTGATTTTTTTATATTTCATTTTGAATTCTGACATGGGGCTAGATATATTATTAGTTTCCCAGGTGCCCCCAGTCATGTGACGTGCACTGATAAACTTCAGCCACTCTTTACTGCTGCACTGCAAGTTGGAGTGACTCTCCTCCCTCCCCCCTAGCAGCCTAACAACAGAACAATGGGAAGGTAACCAGATAGCAGCTCCCTTGTAGATATAAGAACACCACTTGATAGTAAAAATCCATGTCCCACTGTGACTCCGGTTACATTGAGTAGGAGAAAAAATTGCCTGCCTAAAAGCAGTTCCATCCTGAAATGCTGGTTCTTTGGTTCTTTCTGAAAGCACATGACCGGGCAAAATGACCTGAGATGGTGCCTACACACCAATATTACAACTAAAAAAAATACACTTGGGTAAGGCATAACATTTTACATGGTAGACTGAATTATTTGCAGTGTAAACAGCATACTTTAGAAATAAAAACGACACCATAAAAATAACGACAGAATCCCTTCAAGTCAACACAAAATTTGAAAGAAATTTATGTACATGCCTTTGTTCAGCATGCCTGCCTCCGAAATTTAAGCCAGTTTCTAACTGGCGACGCACTAGCTGGTGTTTAAAAATGTTCATAGCAATTACGCTGGTA
Organism: Xenopus laevis; assembly: GCF_017654675.1. Classification (NCBI taxonomy): domain Eukaryota; kingdom Metazoa; phylum Chordata; class Amphibia; order Anura; family Pipidae; genus Xenopus; species Xenopus laevis. The sequence goes on along the minus strand of NC_054386.1, from coordinate 39,731,106 downwards.
AACATCCCATTGTGGGTCGAATGCTTACGGTTTGTACCAAAATGTTGTGCTTTGCTTACATTAGTAAAGGAGCCCTAATAACTGTATTGCTATTTATGATTTCACTTTTATAGCAGCCTAAGATATTGCCATTCTTTTCAGCTTTTTGCGGTCATCCTTCCATTGACCCATAATGACTTAAGAAGAAGAAACCACGGTCTGTCCTTTTGATATTCTTGTAATGAACGAGCAGATGAAAATGATATTCATATTATAATTGAATAATATTGAAATGCCGTCTTCTTTCTTTTTTTCTTAATAGTCCAGGCTTTTTTTCCTTTTTTATTCCCTGATAGAAAGCATTTCAGCCGCGACTGCAACATAATGAACGCATAAGGCCCATCTCGATTTTCTCCTATTACATCTTTCTCAGCCCACAGGCTACAAACTGTCAAAATCTGATGAGGTTCATAGTTGGGACCATCAACCAAGCCCCCCCTCTAATTTTTCTCTCATGCCTGGAGCCCAGGGGGCATCATTAGTGCAACCCTACCTCAGAGGCACCAAAGATACCTCACCCATAACCGGAAAACAGAATGTCCTTTTTGTGTGAATTCGCTTGTGGGTAATTCTGGTACACCTCTCATTCACTCTCTAGCAACCCTTTATTGGCAGGAGTCTTGCAGACTTTATAATGCCATTTAACACGTTACTTTCTCGTGCTACAACAGTCATTTTCAAGGGGTTTGGGGATTAAATGAGATGCCTTATTCTATTGATGCCTCAAATGGAAAGTGTGATGCATGAATGCAAAGCATTAAAACTACTATGAGGACATTTACAGCAATATCTCAATCCTCCAAAACCACAACCAGCCCCTCATCTACTGCAAAATTTCTTCCCCAAAATCAAATATTTGGGTCAACAATTCAGGATTCCTTTGGCTTGAAAAGGATGGTTCACATTAACATTTAGTATGTTATAGAATAGCTAATTCTAAGAATTTTTTTTAATTAGCCTTCAGTTTTTCTTTTTTGATAGTTTTTGCATTATTTGCCTTCTTCTTAAGACGCTTTTAAATGGGGGTCACTGACCCATCTAAAAACAAATGCTTTGAAAGGCTACAAATGTATTGTTATTGCTACTTTTTATTACTCATTTTCTATTTAGGCCTCCCCTATTCATATTCAGGCTTGGGCTGGGGGGCCAGGTGCCCACTGGTGCTCCTGTCCCAGGGGCCTCCCTCCAGCCACTCCGGCCCCCCACCACTGCCGCAAAGCCTCATCAGGGACCTGGCCCCTCCCTCAAGCCCCCCCCCGGGCGCATATATAAATTTCAATTTCTACAACCAGGGCAGGAGAGAGGTGACAGGAGAGGGCAGGTAGCAAGGCGGGGCCCACAAGAGCTGGGGCCCACTGATTTTTTTCACGATGTCCCGCCAGCCCAGTCGGACCCTGTTCGTATTCCATTCTTATACAAATCAGTACATGGTTGCTAGGGTAATTTAGATCCTTGAAACTAGATGCCTGAAATTGCAAACTGAAAAGCTGCTGAATAAAAAGAGAACTCAAACCACAAATAATGAAAAATGAAAACCAATTGCAAATTGTCTCAGAATGTCATTCTCTCTACATAGTACTAAAAGTTTATATAAAGGTGAGCAACTCTAAATAACCACAATAACCTTTATTGGTTTTTTTTAATGTATCTTTCTGGCAGGGAGTTTTGTGTGTATGGACAGTTAGTTTTTCTGTACAGTGTCCTGTAAATCTTGATTTGAATTTTTTTTGGAAATGGCTTATTTAGGGGCAGATTTATCAAGGGTCAAATTTCAAAGTGTAAAATACTTCGAAATTCGACCATCGAATTGAAATAACTTTGACTTCGAAAATTTGGACATCCTGCAATCGAAGTGTAAAGACTGTAAAGAAAATGGTTGTAGAAGGTCCCCAATAGGCTAACATAGCACTTCGGCAGGTTTAATTTGGCAAAGTATTGAAGTCGAGGTTTTTTTAAAGAGACAGTACTTCGATTATCGAATGGTCAAATATACAAATTATTTTTACTTCGAATCGAATTCGAAGTAAATTCAAAGTCGTAGTATCCTATTCGATGTTCGAAGTATACAAAAATTACTTTAAAATTTCAAATTTTTTACTTCGAAAATTCCCTCGAATTCACTTCAACCGTTTTAATGGAGTTATTTTTTTTTTCAGATTTAATTTGAAGTTCTCTCTAGACCTAAGTGATGAAATATGCTCAAGACAGATCATTTATATTGCCTTTCGTAGCTTGACTTTTTCCCCTGTCATTTCGTTGGCTCCTGTGCTAAAACTTTATTATGTCTGGTAGACATAACCCCCAAATTCCTGTTTTGTTATATCACCCAGTCTGTCCCCACTGTGTCTCATTTCAGCAAGGTCACACTGAGAAATGTGTTGCTTCTTTTTGCACTCACATCAGTATGCACACCCTTACATAATGTAGAATAATATATTGTGTGGTACAAAGTGATATTTATAGTTGGGAGGTACAGAAATGTCATATCCTGGTGGTGTAAACTCCCCCTCTTCACTTTCTTCCCATTGACAGTAGACTGCCTACCAACATCCAGGACTTTCTGCCAATAAGGGAGCAGGTCAAAGGGGGGCAGCATCGCTAGTGCATTGAATGCAATATCGCTCTCTGCACTAGCAAAGCCGAATTTCTGGGTTAAAACCCAGAAATTTGGCTCTTAACATTACCTTGTAACTGGCTGCTCGCAGCCGCCTGAGGCAAGGTTCTCACCTTGCTTTATGGCAGGAGCGGCCCTTGTCTTAGTTTGGATTAAGTACACGGTACTTTCATGGGTGGATTTTGGATGATTAAAAATAATTAAGAGAACTGGAAAACAAGAGCTTAAAGGGGTGGTTCACCTTTAAATAAGCTTTTAATATGTGATAGAATGGCTAATTTTAAGCAACTTTTCAATTGGCCTTCATTATTTCTGTTTTATAGTTTTTTTTAATTATTTGCCTTCTTCTTGTAAATCTTTCCAGCTTTCAAATGGGGGTCACTGACTCCATCTAAAAAACAAATGCTCTGTAAGGCTACAAATGTATTGTTATTGCTACTTTTTATTACTCATCTTTCTATTCAGGCCCTCTCCTATTCATATTCCAGTCTCTTATTCAAAACAATGCATGGTTGCTAGGGTAATTTGGATCCTAGCAACCAGATTGCTGAAACTGGAAAGCTGCTGAATAAAAAGCTAAATAACTCAAAAACCACAAATAATAAAAAATGAAAAGAAATTGCAAATTGTCTCAGAATATCACTCTCTATGTCATACTAAAAGTTAATTTAAAGGTGAACAACCCCTTTAACTTAATTATTTTCGGTACAGCCCCAAGAGGATTGGCTAGCTTGCAGGGGCGATTCTTGCTATTATGCCGCCTGAGGCGGCCTTCTTTCGCCGCCCCCACCCCTACCCACGGCACTAACCTTTACAGCCCTGGAGAGGGCAGGGGCGGTCCGCGACGCTTAGTGCAGAGAGCGCAATAGCGCTCTCTGCACTAGAAAGCCGAATTTCTGGTTTGAAAACCGGAAATGCGGCTCTTAGTTACCAACCAGGGGGGGCGCTGCCACCTGAGGCGAGTGTCTCAACTCGCCTCATTGGTGGAGCGCCCCTGCTAGCTTGGTTGAAAAAGTTTGAAGCTTGCTGTAGCCCAGCCAATCCCCTAGCGGCAGAGTAGGACTTGCACTTTGAGGGAAAAAGAAATGTAGTCCCTGTCTGCTGCCATGATGATTAAATGCTCCTGGGTTATGTGTGTCAGGGTCAGCAACCAGGTACCTTTGTTTCTTTACACCTTTACACCATCTTTACACCAGCCTGGAAACAGTAAAAAAAAAACAAATAGCAGAACATGCATATCAAGCTAGGGCAGGAGTCTACTTAGTGATGTTGTCCCATTATGATCTACATCCATAAGATCATTGTTAGCAGGGCCGGAACTACGGGTAGGCAGAGTAGGCACGTACCTAGGGCGCAAAGCTGGGAGGGCGGCAGGCACGTACCTCCTCTGTTGCCTACCCCAAGTCCGGTTCCCTTCTCTTGCCGACTCGATGTATTTTTCGCGCATGCGAGCACAAATTCGCGCATGCGTACGCGAGCGCAAATTCGCGAATGCTCACGCGCACAAAGTGGCACCTGCAGATAAGAAACTAGTGAGAGAGCAAAAACATAAAAGTAGGAGGGTACATGGGATAGCAGAACAGGTGGAAGTGTCAAGTGCAATGTCGGACTGGCCCGGCGGGATACCGTGACAAAATCCAGCAGGAAGTTGGATTCTGGTTTTATTAGACATCTGTTCACTCCAGCCTTTATACATTACATTTTTGGCTAACTAAATATATTAGAAACATTTTTTATTTTGCACAGCCTATCTATTTACCCAGTTTTTATTTTCACACTGAACTATTTAACCTATTTATAATAGGTGAGAAAATATACATTCATATTAATATTATTACTTTAAGCATAATTTTGTTGTTAGGATTGGTCTGGTCTAATTTTCAGATTTGAGTAAGGAATTTTTCCTTTTCGGGTATCCTTTAGAGGCCTTATTGTAAATCTTTTGAGCCCCTTCTTAGTTGATGTTTAGCAACCAAGAAAGCACAACGATTTAAAATTACTTCCTAACCTTTTTGTTAGGGATATGCAGATTGCTCAGATGTCATATATGAATAAGTGGGAACTGCCTAGATTAATCATGTATCCAATCTCTCCCCGCTACAAAGCATAATAAAGCAAATATTGACCACCTTTCAAGGCCTTAATGTATATCCAGTAATAGTAAATGGCTCATCCATCTGTGTCGTCTGCAAGAGTTATCGCAATATAAATAATTGACACAAAGCATGGTGGCGGTTTCTCATTTTTACTGAATGATATATTTGTATCCTTTTAGGGTATTCATTTTTTTTACTGGTTATTACACTGACAACACCAAGGTGAGAAGTTAAAAATTCACTTTGCACGTATTGCCAGTTGCTATACAGCATTTTTTATTTGCAAAATAAAAAGTGATATTTACTAGGGATGCACCAAATCCACTATTTTGGATTCGGCCAAACCCCTGAATCCTTAGCGAAAGATTCGGCCAAATACCAAAACGAATCTGCATATGCAAATTAGGGTTGGGAAGGGGAAAACTTATTTTTTACTTGTTTTGTCACAAAAAGTAATGAAATTTCACTCCACGTCCCTAATTTGCATATGCAAATTATGGTTCGGATTCGGTTTGGCCGGGCAGAAGGATTCAACCGAATCCTGCTGAAAAAGACCAAATCCCGAACTGAATCCTGGATTCGGTGCAACCCTAATATTTACATGCCATCACCCGTAATTCCAAACAGTAAATCAAGATTCTATGTTACCTGGATTTCATATGTAACTGTTGGTTATATATGTTGGTGTATATATACATATACAGATAATGGACCATAGACTCTGGATAAGGGGTCTTTTTATAATTTGGATCTCCATACCTTTAGGGGCATATTTATCAAAATTTAATTTGTGAGTTGTGTGAGGGTTTTTCTACCTCAAATAAACTTGAATTTTGAATGTTTGGGTATTTATGAAACAATCCAAATGTCAAAAAATTAAATATGACAGGGGAAAAAACTCTAATGATCGAGTTCATGTCCCGAAAAACTCTAATTGATCAGGTTTATGTCCAGAAAATTTAAGTTTTCGGATAAAAACCCTCAAATCAACAAAAAAAAACTTGAGCTTTGCCTAGGACAACTTCCATTGACTTGTACATGACTTCGCCAGCTTTTAGATATCAGACGTTTTATAATACATAATATAATTCGAATGTCTTAGTTCGGGAGAAAAAAATGTCAAATTGTGGAAAAAAAAACAAGTTTGATACTGATAAATCTGCCCCTTAGTCTAATAAAATATAATTTTAACTGTTTAAACACAATAGGATTTTTTGCCTTCAGTAAGAATTAATTATATCTTAGTTTGGATCAAGTACAAGCCACTGTTTTATTATTACAGAGAAAAAGGAAATCATTTTTAAAAATTTGGATTATTTGATTATAATAGAACCTATGGGAGATCGTCTTCCCGTAATTTGGAGATTTGGGGCTTAAGGGGTTCCGAATAATGGATCCCTTACATGTATTATGTTACTATTTTGATTATACAGGTATTAGTAGCAATGTTTTCCCTGGAGTGCTCAGAAGAGCTCAGAATGGAGTTCCGCAACATCGATTTATGGTTTAAAAACAATTACTTTTATTTATCCGCATTAAAACAGCACACAGAGTGTGTCACCTGACTCTATTGTCATATCGGTAGGCATATTGGGGAGAGATTGGCTCTTTTGACGACCTCACCAAACGAGTGGATCTCTGAAAGTATAGCCAGCTTTAGACACTACAGGTATGGGTCCTATTATCCAGAATGCTCAGGACCTGGGGCTTTCCGGATAACGGGTCTTTCCATAATTTGGATCTACATACATTCTGTATACTGAAAAATCATGTTAATATTAAACAAACCCAATAGGCTGGTTCTGCTTCCGATAATTATTGTATCTTAGTTTGGATCAAGTACAAGCTACTGTTTCAATATTACAGAAAAAAACAAAATAATAAAAAAAAAAATTGCATTAATTGGCTAAAATGGAGTCTATGTGAAATGGCCTTTCCATAATTCGGAGCTTTCTGGAAAATGGGTTTATTGATAACAGATCCCATACCATTATTAGCAACAGAAACAACTTTTTTTCGAAAAAGCAACATAGACAAAATGTACTATCCAGTAACACAACTAATGGCCAGTTCCTTTTTGTTGGCATCAAGGGAGAGCGTCAAATATTTGTTAAAGAAGGCTACCAAAAGAAGGCTTTCCATTGGAGGACTTATAATTATATATAAATATTAGTTATTCTTTTGGAGGGAAACCAAGCCTTCCTAAATCTCAATAATTCTCTTAATAAGTCGTTATATAACAAAAACGAAACCTAACAAGAAATAATCACATCCAGATATGATTTAGACCTAACAGCAGGCCATGATTAAGATTCTGTCTTGTTTTGATTCCGGTTTTGATCCTTGCCTGCCTGACTATTCTGAACTCTGCCAGTAGAGGTTCCGGCGCCGAAACGATGAGGACTAGAGCTGCGGGCGTTCCCTGCAGTGTGCCCTAGTTCCTGCTACACCACCACCAGTGAAGGCTTCGCCACACTTCGCCAGGTGCAAATTCACCACCAATACGCTAATTCACTAAAATGCAAAGTTGCATCTCTGCAGCTGAATGCTGGGGACGTTTCACTAGCGTAAATTCATCAGAGCAAGCATTTTATAGAAAACGTTCACTAGTATTCATTTCTGCCTAGCAAAACTTTGTTAGTACTTTTATGCTTAGGTCAATTTGAATAGTGCGGGTACATATTTTTCATATATATGTCTTTATTAGTGATGTTGGGGAAATTGTTTGAAGTGGCAACTTAGAAATGTCCAAGGAAGCAAAATAAAGACAAATGAGATCCTCTAATGCCCTAGACATGAGCCCACCCTAAATGTAGCATGCCCCACAAATGGTTAAAAAAATGTTTTAATACTTTTATACTCTAATACAACTTTTAAAGACAATCCGACTTTAAAATAGCGCGGAACTTTTATACTTTTCGGCATACAGGATATGATGTCACTGATTGAGGAGAATGTAGCATCATCTTATGAGTTTGCCAGGTATAAGCTGGCGAAAGAGGTAAGTAACGTTCTGTAAAATTCTCTCTATAGGGAATTAGCGGCGTAACAATCATTCACCTGTGCGAAAATTCGCCTGGTGATAGGGCGTGAAAATTCGCTAGCGACGGTCTCTTTCACTAGCGAATTGTCCTCTATGCCTGTTAGTAAATTAGCAATGTCCCTGCGGATGGGATTTCTGGCAAATTCTCGCTAGCGACGGCCACTTCACCCTTTAGTAAATCTGCCCCCATATTTCTACCCCAACACTTGTAGCACTTGCTGGTACAAATAAAATATGATGGTTGTAGCCTTGAAGCCTTCCTAAATTGGTAGTGTTTTAATTCCTTATATTTCATTTGAGCCTGCCATGTTTCTGCTTCAGGACATACCCCTGTACTTGTTTAAATCTGTGTAGAACATTCCTTGTCCTTTTGCTTCTCCATTAGACATATAAAGGTCCTCAGTTGTTTCTGGTAGTCAATTTTACGATGTAGATACATCATGCACCATTTTTACAGTCATTTCTTTGGACCGTTTCTAATTTATTGTCCCTTCTGGAGGTCTGGAAATGTGCTACTAATATTATTTGACGGCGCACACAATAAGACTGGGAATTGTGCATAGTTCACCAAGCAATGTGTTGCTGCCTATTCCATCAAGTCTGTAAAGTGGTTTTATTCTTTAGCCAACATATTTTGGAAGAAACAACTGCTATTTTTTCTTTGTCTATGGATACCGTTTTAATACACAATAACACAAATATTGGGTGACTGCAAATGTCATCTCTTAGCAAGCAAAAAAAAATTAATTTGCTTAATTACTGATGCAAAAATAAATGAGGAGAATAAAGGTTAAACGAGTAAGGCTCATCTAAACCTTAATTTTTAGGAAATATCACTATCTCTTAAAAAGAACTGTTTTTGGCAGGCCCAAATATTTTTTTCATGAATTGTATTTCTCTAAGTTCTCTGTTTAGCTTTAAAAATTCATGTTTTTTTTTAAAAAAAACTTTCTCCAAAACTCAAAAAATTTGAGATTTATTAAGTGTCAGAACTACAAAAAAATCCTCATATCTGCTGTCTCCCAAAAGTAGAAGGTCTGGGGCATGTGCACCTGGACCACTATCTGATGTGGTGAGTTCAACCTCCTTTTTATGTACTCGATCTTCTATATATGCTTTCCTAAATGTAGGGGAGCCAGGAATTCTGTGATGCTCCTTGAGAGCTCAGTTGCTGTGATCATTGCACTGGTATGGAAGAAGTTAAACCTTTATTAGACTAAGAGCCTTGTGTTTAAGAAGATCAAACTTTTACTTCAGTCCGACTACATTCCTCACATCCTTCAGGCTGCCTCTTAGCAGGTTCTACCGGGATGAGTGCCTAGAGGCAAAAAAATGGAAGGTTCAAACATGTTCAGTGCTTTCCTAGGTGATAAATATCCAGACTTTGCCATCAAAGAGCCATTTGATCATCCTCTGTCACAGCCATAATAAAAAGGATTAATTTATTTTTTGCGGACTACCAAATCACTCTGGTACACCAGAGCAGGAGTTCTGCGTGCGTGTTTATAATTACAAGCAATTACTGTGAGCACATATATAATGTATAGGGAAAGACATCTAGTACATTGTCTAATTAGATTGCAAGCTCTGTGGAGCAATAATGCAAATAGCTATTTGAAGGTACTTTGGAGGTTGCATTCTTTTATAATACAAAATGATTCTAGTAAGATGTGCTTTAATTACTATGTATTCCCTTAACCCTATGCAGGGCCGGGCCAAATTATTTTGGCACCCTAGGCAAGGGCTTCAATCAGCGCCCCCTCGCCCCCGTTCTGTATTTCCCACCTAATCACATTTTTTTTAATAAAGAAACAACACATCAATAAATCAAACTGTACCTGTGCCAGCCAGCCGCACCCAAAATATTGCCCCTAATCTGTACCCGTGTCAGCCTGCAGCCAAAATATTGTCCCCAATCTGTACCTGTGTCAGCCTGCAGCCAAAATATTGTCCCCAATCTGTACCTGTGCCAGCAGCTCCCAAAATATTGCCCCCAATCTGTACCTCCGCCAGCCAAAATATCGCCCCAAATCTGTACCTGTGCCACCAGCATTTCCCCCCAAGTCTGTACCTGTGCCACCAGCAGGGCCGCCATTAGAAATCACGGGGCCCCGTACAACAAAATTTTTGGGGCCCCCTGGGCCCCGCCCACACTGACGACCAAGCTCCACCCCATATTCCGCCCACTCCACATCGCAGTTAAAAGACCACACAGACATCAGCGCTAAAAAAGTAACCCCCCCCCCACACAAGTTGTAAAAAGCTATTGATGGTCAGGGCCCCCTTATAAAAAATTGGGGCCCAAAAAAAATTTTTTTTAAAAAAACTAAAAAATAAACAAACATTGGTGGCAGGGGCCCCCTTATAAGTTAAAAACAAATTGGGGCCCCAAAAAAAAATTTGAAAAAAATTTTTTTTTGAAAAAAAAAAAACATTGGTGGCAGGGGCCCCCTTACAAGTTAAAAACAAATTGGGGCCCCAAAAAAAATTTGAAAAAAAATTTTTTTTTTTGAAAAAAACCAAAAAAAACTGGTGGCAGGGGCCCCCTTACAAGTTAAAAAAATTTGGGGCCACCAAAAAGAAAATTAATTTTTTTTAAAAAAAACAAAACAAAAAAATACAATGGTGGCAAGGGGCCCCTTACGAGTTAAAAAAAAAATTGGGGCCCCAAAAAAAAAGTTTTAAAAAAAAGATTGGTGGCAGGGGCCTATAGAATATTAAAATAATACATTGGTGGCCAGGGGATTAAAAAAAAAAAAACACAAACTGGTGTTCAGTAGGATTGAACTCATGGCTTCAGTACTTCAACTTCGCCTCCTTTCGTGACTTCGGGTCTTTTCACCGCTTCAGGACTTCAATTTCGGCTGTTTTCGTGACTTCGGGTCTTTGCGCTGCTTCAGGACTTCGGCTTCGGCTGTTTTCGTGACTTCGGATCTTTTCGGCGCTTCGTGACTTCGGCTTTTTCCGTGACTTCGGGTCTTTCCGGCGCATCGGCTTCGACTTTTCGGCACTTCCGCATTCTGCACGCAAGAGGCAAGACGTACGGCTCGGGCGCTCGTAAGGGGGGCCCGGATCTTCAAGAAATGCAGCGCTGCCGGGCCCCCCTTCATGCCCGGGCCCGGTACGCTTGTCCCCGCTGTCCCCCCCTGATGGCGGCCCTGGCCACCAGCATTGCCCCCCCAGTCTGTGCCACCAGCATTGCCCCCCAAGTCTGTTCCTGTGCCACCAGCAATGCCCCTTCAATATTGCCCCCCTAGTCTGTACCTGTGCCACCAGCCATTGTCCCCCAAGTCTGTGCCAGAGCAGCAGCAAAAATACTGCCCCAGATCTGTACCTAGGGTTGCCACCCGGCCGGTATTTTACCGGCCTAGCCAGTAAAACACCTGCCAGGGCCGGTATTACAAATTTACCGGCAATGTAGCTGCCGGTAATTTGTAATACCCTTTACAAAAGCCCTTGCCCTCCAGTAAAAACTTACATTTCCTTCGGCTTCTGCGATGTGGTCCCGGCCCTTTTGCGGCGCTACCCGGTGGCCCCGCCCCCTTTTACATTACTGATCGCCGGCTCCGCCTCCTTTTGCGTCACAGCCCGCCCCTTTATTATCCGCCCCCGCCACTGGCCGGTATTTATTTTTTTTTAAAGGTGGCAACCCTATCTGTACGTCAGTCACTGCTCAGTTTGTTCTCCTCACTCTGTTGTCCAACTTCAACAGCCAGCCCAGTCAGAAGAATCCTCCCACACCTCCTGACTCTCTTCTCTTCAACACCAACGTGCCAGGCCAGCACTTGCGGAGTGACGTTACCATGCGCTGCGCCGCTTACTACAGCGCATGCGCATCCACTTTTCACTTCCACATCCGTCAGGCAGTTGATGCCGCAGGAGGGCAAAGGGCAAGTAAGAGGTAGGTGGGGACTGGAATAGAGTGGAACGTTGCTACTGGAGACATGCTGGTTCAGTTATTACATTTTATATGGTAGAGTGAATTATTGTAGTGTAAAACAGTGTAATTTAGAAATAAAAACGACATCATAAAAATCATGACAGAATCCCTTTAAGTCCGGTCGAGCTTTTTGGCAAAAAATTCAAATTTTTTGATCAGAATCTGAAAATCCGCCATCTCAGACCTGCTGAGGTTGTATATAAGTCAATGGGAGATGTCCCTATACTATTTGGATGTTCCTGTGGTCTGCTCTGGAATCAGCCCGAAAATCTGTCTGTTTCGGATTTTTCAGTAAAAAATTCCAGGCTTTTTCCTGAACAATCTTTGATTCACGAAAAAACACAGAAAAAAAATTGTACTATTCGAGTTTTCACTCGATTTTATCGAGTTTCCCCCCTGATCCGATTAAATCAACATAGTAACATAGTAACATAGTAAGTAAGGTTGAAAAAAGACACATGTCCATCGAGTTCAACCCTTCTACCTATCTGCCAGTTGATCCAGAGGAAGGCAAAAAACCCATCTGAAGCCTCTCCAATTTGCCTTAGAGGGGGAAAAATTCCTTCCTGACTCCAAAATGGCAATCGGACTAGTCCCTGGATCAACTTGGACTATGAGCTATTTCCCATAACCCTGTATTCCCTCACTTGCTAAAAAGCCATCCAACCCCTTCTTAAAGCTATCTAATGTATCAGCCTGTACAACTGATTCAGGGAGAGAATTCCACATCTTCACAGCTCTCACTGTAAAAAACCCCTTCCGAATATTTAGGCGGAACCTCTTTTCTTCTAATCGGAATAGGTGACCTCGTGTCAGCTGGAAAGACCTACTGGTAAATAAAGCATTAGAGAGATTATTATATGATCCCCTTATATATTTATACATAGTCATCATATCACCCCTTAAGCGCCTCTTATCCAGCGTGAACATCTCCAATTTGGCCAGTCTTTCCTCATAGCTAAGATTTTCAATACCTTTTACCAGCTTAGTTGCCCTTCTCTGTACCCTCTCTAATACAATAATGTCCTGTTTGAGTGATGGAGACCAAAACTGTACGGCATATTCTAGATGGGGCCTTACAAGTGCTCTATACAGTGGAAGAATGACCCCCTCCTCCCTTGACTCTATGCCCCTTTTAATACAGCTCAAGACCTTATTTGCCCTTGATGCTGCTGACTGGCATTGCTTGCTACAGCCAAGTTTATCATCTACAAGGACTCCAAGGTCCTTTTCCATAATGGATTTGCCTAGTGCAGTCCCATTAAGGGTATAAGTGGCTTGGATATTTTTACATCCCAGGTGCATGACTTTACATTTATCAACATTGAATCTCATTTGCCACTTAGCTGCCCAGATTGCCAGTTTGTCAAGATCATGTTGCAAGGATGCCACATCCTGGATGGAATTAATTGGGCTGGATAATTTTGTGTCATCTGCAAACACTGATATGTTACTTACAACACCCTCCCCTAAGTCATTAATGAACAAGTTAAATAAAAGTGGACCCAATACTGAGCCCTGGGGGACCCCACTAAGAACCTTACTCCAAGTAGAGAATGTCCCATTAACAACCACCCTCTGTACCCGATCCTGTAGCCAGTTTCCTATCCATGTGCAAACGCCTTCATTAAGCCCAACAGACCTTAGTTTAGAAAGCAGTCATTTGTGGGGCACAGTATCAAACGCTTTGGCAAAATCCAAATAGATCACATCTACTGCCCCCCCACTATCCAGAATCTTACTTACCACATCATAAAATGCAATCAAATTCGTCTGACATGACCTATCCTTTATTAAGCCATGCTGATTGTTGCTCATAATGCCATTCATTAGGACAAAATTTTGAATGTGATCCCTTAACAAGCCTTCAAATAATTTGCCCACCACAGATGTCAAGCTTACTGGCCTATAATTGCCAGGCTGAGATCGTAATCCCTTTTTAAATATTGGAATAACATCAGCTTTTCTCCAATCCATAGGCACCATACCAGATGACAGTGAATCTGAGAAAATCAGAAATAAGGGCTGGTCTAAAACTGAACTAAGCTAATTAAGTGAGCCTGTGAACCCAGACTCCTCTATAGTATACACTGAAGAAAAGAACTGATTTAACACATTTGCCTTATCTGTATCTGTTACAACCATACTGGTACCATTATTTAATGGATCAACACTCTCAACCTGCATCTTTTTACTATTAATATATTTAAAAAACTTTTTAGGGTTAGTTTTCACCTCCACCGCAATTAACTCTTCATTTCTTTTCTTAGCCTTCCGGATTGCTGATTTACAACATTTATTACAGTGTTTATATTCATTAAATGCTTTTTTAATAACAATTAAGGTCAAATCGGGGAATCTAGTTTGACTTTTTTTTATTAAAATATTTAGAAAAATTCAGATTTTAGTAAAGAACCCTCTCAAAGTTAATTCAAAGGTGGACAAGCTCTGTAAGAAGCAGTTTTGCCCAGTGGCAAGTGGTAAATCCTGCACAAGGAGCAGAGCGCAGCAATAAGGCCCTGATGCAGGCTGCATATCCCTTAATACACACAGGGGTGCTATATACCTAATAAGTAAATACTACACTATATACTGTTATTTTTTTCTCATTTACCCCGAGCTTTTAGCGCTGGTTTATCTACACATATTTTCCATTGCCTATCTGAAGGAGAACGGATCCTATAACCGGCAGAGGGGAGTGAACTACAGAACTTGGACACATTCCTATGTTTTGCATATCCTCATGCTCACTAACATGTGTATCTGAAGCTTTTAACTTATTCAAATCAATACACATAACTCAAAAACCACAAATGATAAAAAATGAAAACCAAATTGTCTCAGAATATCACTCTCTAAGTCATACTAAAATTAGGTCTGCATCTTTTTGTACAATGCACTATGCAAAGTGCAAATAAATGGCAGACTGGCGCATTGTAAATTTCCTCCTATTTGTAATAAAGGTTTATTAAACACCCACAACATGTTCCCCATAAAGACATGTTTAGAATAAATAGTCTGGCAGGATGAAACACAACTAGTGTTATGAAGGAGTTTTTGGAACTCATCCCAAGAAAGTTACAATAAATAGTGACATTCATAATGGGTCGGAGGATGGGGATTAGAGTGCACTGGGCCCCTCTGAAGATTGTTTTGCCGGGGGGCCCAGAGCACTCTAGTTGTGACACTGTTTAAACAATAAATAATAGTCATTTTTAATACACCATCTTCACAGTTAAAGGGCACCTGGTGGCAAAATATATTATCCTTGACCAGAGGTGCAGGCTAATAGAGCCTACACTCCGGTTGGGGGTAACAGTAGTTTTTAAAAAAAAAATTACCCCCCACCAGCGCTAGGCCACCTGCACCGGGAGGGAGCTCCTGTTTTGAGCAGCCATGTTGGGGCACACGCATGCGCATAATGAGCGAATGACGCAACTTGCTAATTATGTACATGCACGTGACACCAGAAGCGCATTATGTGCATGCGCTGTGACTGACATGGCTGCTTGCACGTGAGCTCCTTCCCGGTGTGAGTGTCCTAACCCTGGCCGGGGCAATATAAGAAAAACAAACTACTGTTACCCCCAACAGGAGTGCAGACACTTATTAGCCTGCACCTTTGGTTGGGCATAATATATTTTTCCAAGAGGTGCCTAGAGCTCAGATTGCATGTTTTTTTTAATAGTAAAACAATAACCTTAAAGGGTTGGTTTAAATTAACTTTTCGTATGTTATAGAATGGCCAATTCTAAGCAACTTTTCAATTGGTCTTCATTATTGGTTTTTTATTGTTTTTTAATTATTTGCCATCTTTATTTGGGGTCACTGACCCCTTCTAAAATAAATGCTCTGTAATGCTAAACATTTATAGTTATTGCTACTTTTTATTACTCATCTTTCTATTCAGACCTCTCCTATTCATATTCCAGTCTCCTATTCATATCAATGCATGGTTGCTAGGGTAATTTGGACCCTAGCAACCAGAAATTACAAACTGGAGTGCAGCTGAATAAAAAGCTAAATAACTCAAAAAACACAAATGAAAAAAAATAAAAAACAGTTGCAAATTGTCACAGAATATCACTCTCTACATTATACTAAAAGTTAACTCAAATGTGAACTCCTGTCCCAACACTTATGTTCAGGGTAACCACAGAAGTGCTTGTTTTCCACAATGGTGCAAGGCACTGCACAACGAATATGAGAAACAAAGTTCTTACACTTACACTGTACATAATAGTAAGGGCAGGATTTCAGATGGGGCCCTGTAGTTGATTAAGCACACCACTCAATTTAAATAAATGTGGGTGAGAGGAGAAGAGGTCACAGATTGGGAAAAGTTTGAAAATGTAATTTGAGAGTAGAAAGCAACTGGGAGACTGACAGGAGTGACATGTAGGAACAATGGCTCATGGGAAAAGGGTGGATGGAGTACAGAAAAGAGCAGGACTGGAGGATAAAGGTGGAAACAGTGGTACGGTACATTTGGGGTCAGGTGTGAATTGAACAAGTCTAGTGCAAGTGAAAATGACACATGGGGGACAGAGAAAGAGTAAGGGCTCTTTCTGACGAGCGTTTGAAGCTGCACTCCCCTGCGTTCCGTTTTTCTGCGTTCAGCCGCAGGGGAGCGCATGAGTAGACGCATTAAGCTTTTTTCAATGGGGCTGTATACACGCACCAAACGCAGGAAAAATGCAGCATGTTGCATTTCAACCTACGTTCAGCGCCTACACGCGCGAGTACAGCCCCATTGAAAAAAACTTAATGCGTCTATTCCTGCGCTCCCCTGCGGCTGAACGCAGAAAAAAAACGGAACGCTGGGGAGTGCAGCTTCAACCACTCGTCTCGTCAGTAAGAGCCCTAAGGAATGGCAGAATTAAGGAATTAAGGAAAGGAGGATAAAATTAGAAGGATGAGACAATGTTATACTTAATTATAAAATCAGGGAAGGATTGAAATATATGGGCATTGATCAGAAATGAAAAGGAGTGAAACAAAAAGAAGCAGATGGGACACACCCTCATTGCACCCCGCCTAATGGTTTTAAAAAATAGTGGTGAGCACAACTTTCCCTTGTTTGTTATAGTTATACAGGAGCAGTGACCAGCTCCATGTTGTAGCTCCCACCCTTCCCAGCTATAGTCAGGTGATCCCACTGGTGTCTAATAAAAGGGCAGCCAAGTTTGGGAGTTTTACTTTGAAAGCAGCTAGTAAGTTGCAGGTAAAACTTAGTCCCTTTGTAAAATGTATAATTAAGCAATTGAATTCTTAATGAATCAGATGAAAATGGACTGGCCAGATATGGGATGACTTTGACGTAGTTGACCAGCTTAAATATATTGCAATATATGGACAAACAATCCCTGTGTTTTTTAAAGGGTAAGGCATTTTTTAGTAGCAGTATGCACAAAATGTCGCTGTCTTAAATATATTGATAATGGGTTGAGTGCAGAGACCTCTTGTAGTTGACTATATGTATTTTGTGGTCACACCCTCATTGCACCCCCGCCTAATGGTTTTAAAAAATAGTGGTGAGCACAACTTTCACTTGTTTGTTATATATATATATATATATATATATATATATATATATATATATATATATATATATATATATATATATATATATATATATATATAGCAAAAAAGGGGTCCGCACTCTCAGATCTTAAAAATGTAAAAAAGTTTTATTGTAAATACCAGACTAACGTTTCGGCCTCCTCCGAGGCCTTTCTCGGAGGAGGCCGAAACGTTAGTCTGGTATTTACAATAAAACTTTTTTACATTATAAAGACCTGAGAGTGCGGACCCCTTTTTTGCTGTTTGTACATTGAAATTTTGGATACTGCACCCAGGCAATTTAAACCATTTATCAAGAGTGCTGGCTGCTTCGTGGACTATATATATATATATATATATATATATATATACAGTATATATATAATTTTTTTTTATTTTTTCAGGTTTGCCACTAGGGGGAGCTAGCCCCAGTGGGTGGAGAATAGCAAGTTATAAAAGGGAAGTTTCAGGAAGTGAGATTAGAGATGCATCATGGGAAGCAAGATGAGCAGCAGGCACTGCAGCAGTACAGTCATCTTTTGGAAGAGGTACTGAGCCTAGATAGTGAGAGGTTTAGTGGTGTAATAGTACACTCTAGGAAGTGTAAGAGAACTAATTAACTAGCATGGGCAGCTATGGCCCCAACTAGGAGTTAGGAGGCATAGTATTCCCAGCGGAAAACCCCCCAGCCAAGGCTTAAAGGAGAAGGAAAGCGGTGGAGGCATTTCATTGCCAATAGATTGGCTGCAATAGTGCAAGCTATAACACAATATTTATTCTGTAGAATGTTTTACCAAAACGCTCTAGAGGCTCTCTGTTTTTTAGGATAGCAGCTGCAGTATTAACTTGGTGTGACATCACTTCCTGCCTGATTCTCTCCCTGCTCACTTATAGCTCTAGGCTCAGATTACAGAGAAGGGAGGGGGGGGGGAAGAGGAGCAAACTGAGCATGCTCACGGCAAGGAGGTTTAACCTAAAAACAGGAAATCTGTTACAGAAGCCCATGTATACACAATAGAAGGAAAGAAATGCTGTGTTTCATTTGAAAGAGGACTCAGAGCAGCATTACTTTGAGGGTTTATTGGTATATTTAGGTGGACCATTCTGATAAGGCTTACTTAAGTTTTAACCTTTCCTTCTCCTTTAAGAGTAGAGGCTGATTCGGATTGAGCTGGCCAGGGCCCAAGAGGGGTGCCTGCGAGCCTATGTCCCCCTTGGCAGTGTGCTGTTAAGGGCAATGTTCTGCAAAAGGCTGTTTCCATTGAAGGCCATGGCAATAAAGAGAATGTGATTGAACTACAGCTCTCTGCTTGTGTGCCGTCACTGGAGGCTTCCCCACACGGAAGGTTGGTTACCACTTGTTACATGTGTATCTGTCTGTATGTGTATGTATACTGTACTGTAGTATACATGTATTTACTCTTGGTTCATATCTATGCTAATACAGGAATGAGATCCATTATCTGGAAACCCATTATCCGGAAAGCCCTGAATTATGGAAAGGCCGTCTCCCGTAGACTCCCTTTTATTTTATCCCTCCAAATTATCCAAATTTTAAAAACTGATTTCCTTTTTCTCTGTAAACAGTACCTTGTACTTGATCCAAACTAAGATGTAATGCATCCTTATTGGAGGCAAACCCAGTCTATGGGGTTTATTTAGGGGGTTATTTATCAAGGTCCGAAATTTATCTCTGTATTTCTAATATCCAATTATGAGCAACTCCGAATTCCCAAACGCACCTTATTTATGAAGAAAAAAGCCAGAAAAAATAGGGTCTGGCAAAACTCAGAAAACTTTGGAGCTTTCCCAGAAAACTTCAGAGTTTTCTGAGTTTTTTGCACCGAATCCCCGAAATCATCGGATATCGGCACAGACATTGGGACTTTCCCCATTGACTTATACAGGACGTTGAGAGCTTTTAGATGCTGGTGTTTGGGATTCTGAGTTTTTAGACCATCAGAGTTCAATAATTCCATAGTTTTTTTTTTGTTTTGTTTTTTTGCTCCAAAAACGATGAATTATTCTCGGTTCGTCGGATAGTAAGAGCTTGATATATAACCCCCTTGATGTTTACATGATTTTCTAGACTTAAAGGAAAACTATACCCCAAAATGAACACTTAAGCAACAGATAGTTCATATCATATTAAGTGGCATATTAAAGAATCTTATCAAACTGGAATATATATTTAAGTAAATATTGCCCTTTTACATCTCTTGCCTTGAGCCACCATTTCGTGATGGTCTGTGTGCTGCCTCAGAGATCACCTGACCAGAAATACTGCAACTCTAACTGTAACAGGAAGACGTGTGGAAGCAAAAGACACAACTCTGTCTGTTAATTGGCTCATGTGACCTAACATGTATGGTTTGTTGGTATGTTTGTGAATCCTACGATCCCAGGGGGCGGCCCTTATTTTTTAAAATGGCAATTTTCTATTTATGATTACCCAATGGCACATACTACTAGAAAAGTACATTATTATGAAAATGGTTTATTTACATGAAGCAGGGTTTTACATATGAGCTGTTTTATGCAATATCTTTTTATAGAGACCTACATTGTTTGGGGGGTATAGTTTTCCTTTAAGGTATGAAGATCCAAATTATAAGGTATGAAGATCCGTGTGTGTGTGTATATAGCAGTGCAGTTTTGGACATCAATTTAAAAAAAAAAAAGTATTAAATATGCAAATCAATATTTAACCCATAATTGACTGTACCCAAAGTGGTGCCAATTAAACAAGAAATCATGTAATTCAACAAGAGCCACAAGCTCAGCTCCTATTACATGTGAAATGCAATTTTCTGCTGTCTTTGATTTATCGCTGTTTGGAGCATTGTTCAAAGGAGCATGTACTATTTCAATAGAGAAATATTGTTTATTCATTAATATTTTAAAACAAGCTTATTGCTGTGCACGTCTTCCGTCGCATAAAAACTTCACGTTTAAAAACCTGAATTAATGAAAGCATTGAAAAGTGTAAGGAGATATCATAACCTCTCATTTTTCATCTCACTGCCGCGGGCAAACTATATATTTTTATTATTAACTATGCTTTCCCCCTGTATACCTTTTTTTTAAATAAAGCGATCATGCCAAAACAGAATATCAAATGTTATCTTGCATAAAAACTATGGAACCCTCCGAAACCGATATGACTGCTTTATAACAAGGCCATCTGTGTATTGAGGATATTGTAAAGGGTTACTTTGAAATTATTTATCAATGATTGTAAAGCATTTGTACGGAAAAGCCTCTATATGGAACATGTAATTATTATCCTCCTGTGAATGCCACAACCAGGGATACTCCCACTGCGAGGACTAATGTCATTCTGTAATACACCAGTGCTGTATTACAGATGTTACTCAGAAACACTGGGGAAAAAAGTCAAATAGAACAGTTGGGATCACGTACAAGGTACTGTTTTATTATTACAGAGAAAAAAAATAAATATTTAAAAAAATTTGGATTATTGGGATAAAATGGAGTCTATGGGATAAAGCCTTTTTGTAAAATTCGGAGCTTTCTGGATAACGAGTTTCTGTGTGAGGTTTATTTTTAATATATATATATATATATATATATATATATATATATATATATATATATATATATATATATATATATATATATATATATATATATATATATATATATATATATTAATAATAATGTGTGTGCTTATTTGTAGACTGGCACAAATACTATAAATATCCTTAATATTTAAATAGAGATTGAAATTTGGCTTGCTTTTCTTGCAAAATACAGAACTGGCTAAAATGCAAAAAGGGTTTTTTGTTTAAAATGTTAAGCTTCACTTTTTGTTGGCAGGGAAAGATGGGATCTGTTATCCAGACAAGCTTCAAATTACAGAAAAGCTGTCTCCCATAGCCTCCATTATAATTAGTGATGGGCGAATTTATTTGGCAGGCGCGAATTTCGCCGCTGGCGAATAAATTCATCGGCGTCAATAAACTTATGACGCCAGTGACAATTAAAAAGGTTGTGGGCATAATAATTCGCATTCTGTGAATTTTTTGTCCGCTTTGCGGTAAATTCACAAATTTTGTGGCGAAGCGAAATGGGACAAATTCGCCCATCACTAATTATAATCAAATAATCCAAATATTTAATCCAAAATTATTTCCTTTTTCTCTGTAATAATAAAACAGTAGCTTGTACTTGATCTAAACTAAGATATAATTAATCCTAATTGGAAGCAAACCCAGCCTATTGGGTTTATTTAATGTTTATATTATTTTCTAGTAGAATTAAGGTATGAAGATTCAAATTACAGAAAGATCTGTTATCTGGAAAACCCCAAGTCCCAAGCGTTCTGGATAACAGGTCCCATACCTGTCTCCTACAGAACAATAATTAAAGGTAAATCTGATTTACAGAAGTATATTGTTTTCTTTCTTTTGTTGCATGTTTTCAGTACAAAAAAATGCACATACTTCATTGATTGATAGAATCAATATATATATATATATATATATATATATATATATATATATATATATATATATATATATATATATATTGATTTGATATATATATATATATATATATATATATATATATATATATATATAGTCCAATGATGAGGGTGCACACCAGGATTTGGTAAGTTAAAACTTCATATTTATTAAATAATTTTAAAACAGGAACCGGCCAACGTTTCGGTCTCTCTCTAAGACCTTTATCAAGACCGATCTTAGATCTTAGAGAGAGACCGAAACGTTGGCCGGTTCCTGTTTTAAAATTATTTAATAAATATGAAGTTTTAACTTACCAAATCCTGGTGTGCACCCTCATCATTGGACTATGAATAATGCAGCTCTTTTAGGGCAGCACCCAGGTATGAGTTTTTTGAACCTTTAACTAATGGTGTGCGCTAGGACCTTGATTCTGTATATATATATATATATATATATATATATATATATATATATATATATATATATATATATATATATATATATATATATATATATATATATATATGTCAAATACAAGAGTCCTCTGCACTCAACCCATTATCAATATATTTAAGACAGAGACATTTTGTGCATACTGCTACTAAAAAATGCCTTACCCTTTAAACAACACAGAGATTGTTTGTCCATATATTGCAATATATTTAAGCTGGCCAACTACGTCAAAGTCATCCCATATCTGGCCAGTCCTATGCTCAATTTTATCTGATTCATTAAGAATTCTATTGCTTCATTATACATTTTACAAAGGGACTAGGTTTTACCTGCAACTTACTCGCTGCTTTCAAAGTAAAACTCCCAAACTTGGCTGCCCTTTTATTAGACACCAGTGGGATCACCAGACTATAGCTGGGAAGGGTGGGAGCTACAACATGGAGCTGGTCACTGCTCCTGTATAAACTATAGCAAACAAGGGAAAGTTGTACTCACCACTATTTTTTAAAACCATTAGGCGGGGGTGCAGAGACATTTTGTGCATACTGCTACTGAAAAATGCCTTACCCTTTAAACATTTTGTGGTCACAGCCTCAATGGGATGTCTTTGACGTAGCTTAAATACATTGCAATATATGGACAAACAATCTCTGTTTTGTTTAAAGGGTAAGGCATTTTTCAGTAGCAGTATGCACAAAATGTCTCTGTCTTAAATATTTTGATAATGGGTTGAGTGCAGAGGACTCTTGTATTTGACTATATGTATTTTGTGGTCACAGCCTCAATGCACCCCCGCCTAATGGTTTTAAAAAATAGTGGTGAGCACAACTTTCCCTTGTTTGTTATTGTGTGTGTATATATATGTAGAGAGAGAGAGAGAGTGAGAGAGAGAGAGAAAGAGATATATATATATAAATTTATTTATTTTTTTTAACTTCTCCTGGTTCAACTTTTAAATTTCGATGTGGATCCAAGTATATTTTTGGCTTTATTTATTTCCTATTGAGATTAGTGTTCTTTATATTTGGGGTTGAGAAAGTTATTGATCAACAATATACAGTGAAAGCTCAATTTTACATGCCATGATTTGAAGTTTTCCTGCATTGTTTTTTTGTATTCTTTATTTGCATTTTCCCAGTAAAATAAAACAGTACAGATTGTGTCATTATACACTAAACCCAAATAATGCTGATATAGGGTAGGACTACATGGACGATTTTAGAGCGATCCGACGTGCTGCGCAAAAACGCAGGCGTCAAATCAGATGCGACTGAAAGTAAGTGACTGCATTGTCGAATGAAGTCGCAGCATCAATAATCCTTTGTAATAACGAATTCAGGAAATAGGAGTATAAGTGTAGGGTGGGTTTGAATAGGTGTGGGGATAAGTGTGGGAAGAGGGGCACTGGGTTGCTTTTGAGCACAGGGCTGCCTTAAAGGAGAACTCAACCTCCCCATTAATAAAAAATCATACATAACCCCCCGCTCTCCCCACATAGGTGATAACACCTATAAATGCACCCTAATCCTTTACTCGCCTATCCTTTACTCGGCTCTATAGTATTCTTCGGGTCCTCTTTCTTCCCTTGGGCAATTTCAGACACTTTTGGCGCATGTAGGGTCAGACTGGGCCCGGCAGGACACCGGGAAAAAACCCGGTGGCCCCTGGCTCCTGTGGGCCCAGCTCCACACACAAATCTGAGTGAGGTTGCGGCAAAAACACTGTGCACGCAGCGTGCACCGGTGTATCTGCATACACACAGCTCGTCGACTCAAGTGGAGGGCTGGAGGTGGGCCATGGGGCAGTAGCCCCGGTAGGCCCTGGGTCCCCCAGTCTGACCCTGGGCGCATTCACAGTTGCTACAAGCCAGAAGACTGCTCCAATACAGCAATACAGCTCTCCCTTCCTGAAGACCTCAGAAGAGCCAGAAGATGGAGCCCACAAGCTCCACTGCACTTACTCTGCACCTATAGGTGAGTAAAGGATTTGGGGCACTTATAGGTATCACCTATGCAGGGGGAGAGCAGGGAGTGGGGACTATGTAGGTGTAAGGAACGTACCTGGTGGTCTAGTGGGGGGACGGCAGGGACGCCTGCCGCCCCCTCGGCAGGGACGCCCGCTGCAATGAGCAGCTTCCTTTAGGCCGCAGGCGCTGGCATCTTAAGGCGCGCGGCGCGCTCTTGTGTAATTTAAAGGCGCAGGCGCGCTGACGTAGTGACGTAATTCAAACGCTATTTAAAGCCCATTAGGGCTGTGGGACCTTGCCCATGATAGGTTTATACCTGGTGCTTTTGAGCTTTTGCTATCTTGTATCCTGAACCTGTTTGATTCCTGTTGTGACCCTTGCCTGGCTTTTGACTATTCTGACCTCTGGATCCTGACCCTCGCCTGTATACCAACTACCCCTTCTGCTGAATCCCTTCTGATTGACTTCCTGGTTTGACCCTTGCCTGCCTGATAACGTTTATTCTCTGCCTGCCTCGACCAGGCCTGATTTGACTACTCTTTTGCTTAACGCCTTGTACTACGATCTTCTGTCCAAAGACTTTGCTTTGCAGTCGTGCCCCTCTGCCTATCCAGAACCCTCATCTTGCACCTCTCGTTTAAGTCCAGGTGGCATCCCAGTAAGCCGAGGGCTCCTCCCGAGGCCCAAAGGCGGTCACACTACTGGTGAAGCACGAGCCGAGACCAGGGTGCCTGGTGTTTGTTCTGGTGTTGGGTGCCGACCGTGACATTATCACGGGCCCAAGATGGACGAAGAAGGTTGCACTGCCGCTGCTCCTTCCACCACTGAAGCGCTTCTTACCACACTGTTACAGCACCTGGAAGAACATGAGCAGAGGCAAGATTACCTGATGCAAGGTTTCCACAATTTGACCCGTCGACTGGATGCTTCTGTTCAGTCTCCAGCTCCAGTAGTCACCCCTCCTGTGGCCACTCCTGTGGGTTCTCCTGCTCTGTTGGGTAATGTATACAAAACCCATGAACCCAAAATTGTGTTTCCTGATAAATTCAATGGGGACAGGTCAAAATTTTTCGTGTTCCAAGAGGCATGTAAATTATACCTCAGCTTTTTCCCCCACTCATTCACTACTGGCGAGGAAAAAGTGAGGTTCGTAATGACCCTATTACAGGGTGGTCCCCAAGTTTGGGCTCTCAGATTGCCCCTCTCAGATCCTGCCCGTTTTTCCCTTGATTCATTTTTTAAAACCATGGCTGTACTTTATGATGACCCCGATCGTGCATCTTCTGCCGACTCCGCGATTTGTAAATTGCGCCAGGGGAAACGGGATGCGGAGGTGTATTGCACCGAGTTCCGCCGGTGGGCAGTGGAGACTGGGTGGAACGACATGGCGCTTCGCAGCCAGTTCCGTATTGGGCTGTCTGATTCTGTCAAAGATAGCTTGGTAAATTACCCTTTATCTTCCAACCTGGATGATCTCATGTCACTTGCCATCCAGGTAGATAGGAGGCAGAGGGAAAGAAGGGGTGAAAGGGGTTCTCCTTTGCATTCTGGGTTTACCAATGTTAAGTATAACTTTTCTAATATGGTGTCCAATGTTAAGTCCCCTAACCCTTCCATGGTTCAACCTCAGGAGGAACCCATGCAATTGGGCATATCCCATCTAACCCCTGAGGAAAAAGCCCGCAGGCGTTCCATTGGTCTTTGCATTTACTGTGGGGAAAAGGGTCATTTCCTGAATTTATGTCCTAAGAGGCCGGGAAACTTCCAAGCCTAAATGGAGAAGGGGAGCTCCATTTGGGTGCAGAAGTTTCCTCTCCCCAGTCTACCTCTAGGATTTTGATACCTGTTAAACTCACCTGGCCTACGGGCTCTGTCAGGGTGCCGCTTTTGTGGATTCAGGGGCGGAGGGAAATTTTCTGGATGCCATCTTTGCGGCAAAATTTGGTATTCCCTTAACCCCCCTAATTCCTCCTATGAGGATTTTGGCAGTTGATAAAAAACCCTTAGGGTCAGGCCTGGTAACTAAAAAATCTGTGTCCCTTTCCATGTGCTCTGATAATCATCACAGTGAGAGGTTAGCCCTTTTTATCACCGAGGGTGCGTCTTCTCCTCTTATTTTGGGGTTACCTTGGCTTCAGACCCATAATCCTCATATTGACTGGGTATCGGGGAAGAT
Organism: Xenopus laevis; assembly: GCF_017654675.1. Taxonomy (NCBI): domain Eukaryota; kingdom Metazoa; phylum Chordata; class Amphibia; order Anura; family Pipidae; genus Xenopus; species Xenopus laevis. Next base: position 39,704,727 of record NC_054386.1, on the reverse strand, counting down.
TCTGCAATGGGGTCTTAAGTGTGGTGGTTCATGTATTCCTCAGGTGGTGGCAACCACTTCTTTAGAAGGTTTACCTGCAGCATATGCTGAATATGCTGACGTATTTTCTAAGAAAGCTGCAGAAACCCTACCTCCACACAGGCAGTATGATTGCTCTATAGATCTAATTCCTGGGTCTATTCCCCCTCGGGGTAGAACATACCCTTTTTCCTTGCCGGAGGCCAAGGCAATGAAAGAATATATAAAGGACAACCTTGAAAGAGGGTTCATTAGGCCTTCTAGTTCCCCCTGTGGGGGCAGGTTTTTTCTTTGTAGGAAAGAAAGATGGTGGTCTACGCCCCTGTATAGATTATAGGGGTCTCAATAAGATCACCATAAAAAAACGCTATCCCCTCCCGTTAATTTCTGAATTGTTTGACCAGGTTAAGGGTGCTAAAATTTATTCTAAGATAGATCTTAGGGGCGCCTATAATCTCATACGTATTAGGGAGGGGGATGAGTGGAAAACTGCATTTAACACCAGGGACGGCCACTACGAATATCTTGTAATGCCCTTTGGTCTCTGTAAGGCACCCGCCGTGTTCCAAGAATTTGTCAACGACATCTTTCGGGACCTGCTGGGGATATTCGTAGTGGTCTATCTTGACGATATCTTGATTTTCTCCTCTAACTTGGGTGAACATAGAAATCATGTTCATTTGATGTATCTTTGAGGTTACTTCCGTTCAGTTTCTAGGGTTTAATATTTCTAGCAAGGGTCTTGAAATGGATCCAGGCAAGGTGAGAGCTGTACTTGATTGGACCCAACCCCAATCATTACGTGCTACCCAAAGGTTCCTGGGGTTTGCAAATTACTATCGTCAGTTTATTAAAAAAAAATTCTTAATTGTGGCCCCCATTACTGATTTGACTAAGAAGGGTGCTGACCCCAGCATCTGGCCTCCTGAAGCGGTACAAGCTTTTGACTTCCTCAAGAAGGAATTCAGTTCTGCCCCCATTCTTCGACACCCTGACACTGCGCTTCCTTTTATAGTAGAGGTAGATGCTTCTGAAGTTGGGGCAGGGGCAGTCCTTTCTCAAAGAAATCCAACAACCAACAAGGTGCATCCCTGCGCATTCTTCTCTAAGAAATTTTCTCCTGCTGAGATCAACTATGATATTGGGAATAGAGAATTGTTGGCTGTTAAATGGGCCTTTGAGGAATGGCAGCATCTGCTGGAGGGAGCAAAACACATGATCACGGTTTATACTGATCTAAGAATCTTCTGTACATTGAGTCGGCCAAGCGACTAAATCCTAGGCAGGCTAGATGGGCACTGTTTTTCACCAGGTTCAATTTTTCTTTAACGTTTAGGCCTGGTTCCAAGGATACCAAAGCGGATGCACTCTCTAGAAGCTTCGATTCCGATCCCTCTGAGTCTAGCGAGTGCATCCCCATCATCCCCAGGGAGGTAATTGTAGCAGCACTTGAATCTGACCTTTCCTCTTTATTGTCCCCTGTACAATCATCTGCTCCGGTGGATACTCCCTCTGGGAGGCTGTTCGTTCCACAGGAGTTAAGGGAACAAGTATTGAAGGAGGTTCACGATTCTAAGATGGCGGGGCATCCTGGCATTTCTAAGACGGTGTCTCTGTATCCCGTTATGTCTGGTGGTCTTCCTTCAAACAGGATGCAAAGGCCTTTGTTAACTCCTGTCCGATCTGCCAATGGTCAAAATCATCTCATAACTCTTCCCAGGGTCTGTTAATGCCTTTACCAATTCCTGTGAAACCTTGGACCCATCTTTCGATGGACTTCATTGTAGATTTGCCCTCTTCCCAAGGGAAGACTGTGATTTGGGTGGTGGTGGATAGGTTCAGTAAGATGGGTCATTTTATTCCCCTTCCACACCTCCCTTCTGCTAAAACCTTGGCTGATCTGTTCATTACTCACATTTTTAAGTTACATGGTTTTCCTGAAAATATTGTTTCTGACAGGGGGGTTCAGTTTGTCTCGAAGTTTTGGCGTGCTTTCTGTTCTTTAGTAGGGATTGAGTTATCCTTTTCCACTGCATATCACCCCCAAACAAATGGTCAAACCGAAAGGGTAAACCAGTCCCTAGAACAATATCTTAGATGCTATGTGTCCGATAATCAGTCTACATGGTCCGAACTGTTACCCTGGGCGGAATTCGCATACAATAATGCTACCCATTCCTCCTCAAGAGAATCTCCATTCTTTATTGTCAATGGGTTACATCCCAAAGGGTTTTCTTTTTCTGGCTCTCATTCCCCTATACCCTCTGCTAATTCCTCTGTCTTTAAATTTTCTGAAATTTGGTCTCGGGTGCACAATTCTTTGTCCGCAGCTTCCCTTGCTCAGAAAAGAGCTGCTGATAAATCCCGTAGGGAAGCACAAGGTGGGGGACTTAGTATGGTTGTCTACAAAGAACATCAAGCTGAAGGTTCCCTCTCCCAAATTGGGTCCCAGGTTTATAGGTCCATACCCCATCACTGCAATAATTAACCCATCCTCTGTTCGTCTTCAGTTACCTGCTAATTGTAAAATTTCTAATTCTTTTCATGTCTCCCTCTTGAAACCTGCCACTTATGTTCGTCATTTGTCTGTTCCTCCCCCAGTATTGGTTGAAGGTCAGCCTGAATTTGAGATCCAGGAGTTCCTAGATTCCCGCCTCGTACGAGGTAAACTTCAATATCTCACTAAGTGGAAGGGCTTTGGTCCTGAGGAGAACTCTTGGGTCTCAGTAGAGGACATCAAGGCTGACTGCCTCAAGAAGCAATACCATGCTAAATTTCCCGGTAAGCCTGGGGGTCCAGTGGCCCCCCCTAGAGAGGGGGGTAATGTAAGGAACGTACCTGGTGGTCTAGTGGGGGGACGGCAGGGACGCCTGCCGCCCCCTCGGCGGGGACGCCCGCCGCAACGAGCAGATTCCTTTAGGCCGCAGGCGCCGGCATCTTAAGGCGCGCGCGGCGCGCTCTTGTGTAATTTAAAGGCGCAGGCGCAGTGACGTCAGCGCGCAATGGCGCGTAATTCAAACTCTATTTAAAGCCCATTAGGGCTGTGGGACCTTGCCCGTGATAGGTTTATACCTGGTGCTTTTGAGCTTTTGCTATCTTGTATCCTGAACCTGTTTGATTCCTGTTGTGACCCTTGCCTGGCTTTTGACTATTCTGACCTCTGGATCCTGACCCTCGCCTGTATACCAACTACCCCTTCTGCTGAATCCCTTCTGATTGACTTCCTGGTTTGACCCTTGCCTGCCTGATAACGTTTATTCTCTGCCTGCCTCGACCCGGCCTGATTTGACTACTCTCTTGCTTAACGCCTTGTACTACGATCTTCTGTCCAAAGACTTTGCTTTGCAGTCGTGCCCCTCTGCCTATCCAGAACCCTCATCTTGCACCTCTCGTTTAAGTCCAGGTGGCATCCAAGTAAGCCGAGGGCTCCTCCCGAGGCCCAAAGGCGGCCACACTACTGGTGAAGCACGAGCCGAGACCAGGGTGCCTGGTGTTTGTTCTGGTGTTGGGTGCTGACCGTGACAGTAGGGTACTGGGTAGGGGTTTTTATTAATGGGGGGGGTTTGAGTTCTCCTTTAAAGAATAGTAGTAGAACATGTTCATAAAACTAAATAGAACTAGTGTAAACTGCCTGGCCTCGTCATTTCCAACCATGGCTGTAGGAATTAAAATGGCTTGTAAATGTAAAGAAAATATCAGAAAAAGAGTGTTGTGGGCCCCAGAATCCAGTCACTATTATGAGATTAGGTTTTCCTGCATCATACACTGTTTTTATTGTGGTCCCAACAATATACAATGCACTGATTTTACATTTTCCTGGATTTTACACCATTTTTTCTGTTCCCCTGAAAAACCTAAAATGGGGTTCTACTGCATATATCAACCTGTTTAACATCATCTGTACACATTCCTGTTGAATTTACTCTGTACAGACCAGGCTATTGCCACATTTTGGGGGAATTTATTGTAATGCTGTTGCTACGACTGGTTCTGTTTCTGATGAAAACCTTATCATAAGAAAAGCTGAGGTCAGCCAGTCTGGACAATGGCACTTTAGCGAATGCTAAAAATTCCATGATGATCCAGAAATGTGATATCATATCAGAAGCACCAATAGACACATTTTTTTTGTCCTCTAAATTAGCAATTTGTAAAAACAATATTGTCTCATCCCCACCCTATTCCTATTTTATATTTCCATTCTGAAAGACTCTGCTTAAGTTAGAGCCGTCACTGTAATAGTCATCAATATTCCTAATCATTTTGGAGACTTCATGTGGTATTCTGACAACTACCTTTATGGTGTGGTTATATTAACCATCAAATGTGTTAAATAAGTTTGGTTTTATAATATTGATGGGCATATAGAAGAGAAACAAAATACATTCAAAAAATCATTTATAAGAAGATATTGGTTGAATTGACAGAGAAAGAATGGATCAAGAGATTACAACAAGTGCTTCCCAAGCGTCAGGCCCAGATTTGTGGCAAGGAAGAAAGGCTAGGGCTGCAAGATATTAGGGGCGGCATGCTGCCCAGCCGCAATGCAATATTATCAGTGGCACTGGGGGATGTGCTACTGCATACCTAATCACCAGTGCTAACGGTTCTTGTGAGGGGGGCACATTCGCGGGCACCCTCTGGCCTAGGGGTGGCTCCTGGCATTAGTGTATGCAAAATGTCATTTTACAATGGCCGCACTTGGTGTATTTGTAAATGACCCTTTACATACATTGTAGTTTATCATGAGTGAAGAGAATATATGGTTTCCTCAAGCAAAAATGGAGGTGGATGAAAGGCAATAACAAAATACAGTATATGTGTTTTTATTTGCATTTTTTTTTTTTCTACCTTTTCACGTGACTTCAGCTTGGCTTTCAACCTATTTTGATATATTGCTGTGTATTTCTTGTAGTAATATGTTTAGGCCATACAATAGCCTCTGTGCTGTTTATGTCTTGAGTGGCCACATGTACTCTTTCTTTCAAATGGTTTTCCACCCCCCAGTGCAGTACTTTTTTGTGCGGTCATTTTGCAGGGAGAGCAGTTTCTTGCTGTAGAGGAGGGAGAGAGAGAGGTGATAGATGTTGACATCTAGAATAAGGTGGAATCTATTTTAAACAAAAGGAAATGATGCAGTAATAGGTTTGGATCCTTCGGTTACCAGAGTGGCCTAAGCTTTGCATCAGTGAAATAGAGAGATAGAGATTACAAGCAATAGCCACAAGAGAGTCATTAGGAATGGAATGAAAGGAAAAGCCATACATAGAGCCTTGGAGACCTGGGACAATGTCACCATTAATGAGGGTCTGTCCCATTAGAGATAAAAATGGCGTAATGACATTGATATGTCATTATTATTAAACAGGTGCTGTTATCACATATTTTCCCCCCCTGTTTTTTTTTAAAAAAATAAAATTACATATTTCAATATAAACCTTTTAAACTTTTGGTTTAAATGTCTTAATGACTGTTCAACATGGCCATTCATCTTCTTCTTTCCATTTAAGGCTAAGGCCACACTAGGCGATAGCGCCGCGATTTGACTCGCGGCGACTTTTCACCGTGACTTTTAAGCCGCAATCGCTGGGGAAACTTTGGCGCTGGCGTCTATGGGGAATCGCGTAAAATCGCCAGCGTAAAAACACACGCGGCGATCTTTTTTCTATTGTCGCTCGAAATCACCTAGCGAGGCAATTTCGAGCGACAGTAGAGAAAAGATCGCCGCGTGTGTTTTTACGCTGGCGATTTTACGCGATTCCCCATAGACGCCAGCGCAAAAGTTTCCCCAGCGATTGCTTAAAAGTCGCGACAAAAAGTCGCGGCGAAAAGTCGCCGTGAGTCAAATCGCGGCGCTATCGCCTAGTGTGGCCTTAGCCTAACAGGATCCATCTAGGGTTGCCACCTTTTGGCAATGTTGAATCAGGGCAGGGGGAGGGCTTGTGATGTAGGGGGTGGGGTTATGATGTGGAAATTGGCAATTGGCTGACGCCGCATCAATCGTAGGGAATCCTGCCCGGTTTTACTTTTTCTCTGTAAAACAGTATTTGATTACAACTAACATATAATTTATCCTTATAGGATTAAATAAACCAGTATTTAATCTTTACATGATTTCCTAGTAGACTGAAATTATGAAGATCCAAATTACTGAAATATCTGTTACCCAGAAAACCCAAGGTCCCAAGCATAACAGGTCCCATACCTGTACAAGGTGTATTCAATAGTTGAGTCTCAGAATTTGAAGTAAAGTTTAGAATATGGTCATGGAAACCAATGTTTGAAATACCTCTGTATATCTTCTTTTCAGGGTCTGACTGTGCTGGCGAAACACCAGGAAGAAACCCGGTCGCCCCCCTGCTCTTGTAGGCCCTGTCGGCCCAGATCCACACCCTGCACTGCCGACACAGGGGGTGGGCCGGAAGGGGGCCATGAAACGGCAGCCCCCGTGGGCCTCGGGCACCCCAGCAGTCCGACCTGGCTTCTTTTATTTGGGAATTTTTAACCGTATACAAGAACTTCATCTGTGATTCTCTATAGGTCAACCAAGTTTACTATTTTAAAGGAAAACTATACCCCCCGAACAATGTAGGTCTCTATTAAAAGATACTGAGTAAAACAGCTCATATGTAAAACCCTGCTTCATGTAAATGAACCATTAAAATAATAATATACTTTTTTAGTAGTATGTGCCATTGGGTAATCATAAATAGAAAATTGCCATTTTAAAAAATAAGGGCCGCCCCCTGAGATCGTAAGATTCACTGTACACACATACAAACCACATGTAAGGTCACATGAGCCAATTAACAGACAGAGTTCTGCCTTTTGCTTCCTCACTTCTTCCTGTTACAGTTAGTGTTGTAGTATTTCTGGTCAGGTGATCTCTGAGGCAGCACAGATAGAGCCACGAAATGGTGGTTCAAGGCAAGAGATGTAAAAGGGCAATATTTATGTAAATATATATTCCAGTTTGGTACGATTCTTTAATATGTCATTCAATTTGATACAAACTATCTGTTGCTTAAGTATTCATTTTGGGGGTATAGTTTTCCTTTAATGAAAGAAAAAGAATGTTAACAAAATCTCAACCAGTCTCTGCCACTACTACCATAAAGGTAGCAGTATATATAGGTGTTCTCTCTCCCCCACCCATAACCCCTAAAAGAGTGGCCTAAACTTAGTGTAGAGCCTAGTCTGAACCAATTGCTACAGACTCCTAGATACTTGAGTAAATCTACATTCTCCAGCAAGTGACCCAGATCTCTCTCCCAGTACTTGATGTATGAGAGTATGGCAGGTGTGGAGGCAATGTAATATGGTCTAGATAAGGCTCCTTCAAAGTATGGATAGAGAATGTAGGCAGGCCCAGATTTACAAACAGGGTGCCCCTAGGCCATTTCCGCTCATTGCCCCCCGTATGCCTCCCCCTCTCTGTCCGTCTCCCCGTCCGCCTCTCTTCCCTTCCTTCCCCTCCCCTTCCGCGTCAGCCTCCCCTTCCCGTTCGTGTTGTCCTCCCCGTCTGCTTGTGCCTGCACGTATTTGCACATGCGCAAATTAAGCATGCCGCTCCTGGATTTCTGCCATCCTAGGCCCGGGCCTTTGGGGCCTTGCCACAAATCTGGGCCTGAATGTAGGTCATTTCAACTTGAAAGGGGGATATGTTTTACATATAGTGATTTCATTAGGGAGAGGGGTGGTTCGCCTTTAAGTTAACTTTTAGTATGCTATAGAATGGCCAATTCTAAGCAACTTTTTCAATTGATCATTATTTTTTGATTATTTCCCTTCTTCTTCTGACTCTTTCCAGCTATCAAATGACCCCATCCAAAAAATGCTCTATTAGTCTACAGGCAGTTGTTACTACTTTTTATTGCTCGTTTTTCTATTCAGACACCCTTTTATTCATATTCCAGTCTGTTCTTCAAATCAAGGCATGGTTGCTAGGGTAACTTGGACCCTAGCAACCAGATTGCTGACATTGCAAACTGAAGAGCTGCTGAATAAAGAGTTAGATAACTCAAAAACCACAAATAAAAAATGAAAACCAATTGCAAATTGTCTCAGAATATCACTAAAGCATACAAAAAGTTAATTTTAAGGTGAAAAACTCCCTTTAAATACTTGAGGCATTTAGTGGACCACAGCCGGACTCAATTGGTTGCACCATTTTTGGACTAAATAGCCTAGTTACATTTGGTTGATCTCAGTTCTCACATAACTAGACTGAACTCAATTCGTGCTCATCTCTGCTGATGCCAACACCCCCTCTTACTAGGCTAAAACAACGATACATGTAGTTGAGTGCAAAGCATTAAACAAAAAAGTCAACCAAGATAGTATTCTATTTCATATCATCTTCCTTAACTTATACTTGCAATATAGCCATAATACCCCAGTAACAATAATATTAAAAATTACTTATTTGATGCTTTTAGTTCCCCATCAGTCAGACCCTGCCCAGGGGCCCCAAGGTAGCAGCAGGCACTTGAATTATATGTTGCCTGCACTTCCTCCCATGACATCGCCGCCAACACACCGGATCTCTGCCTCCTCTTCGTTGGACCCCCTCCTGCAACAATCGATTGTCATGGATTTTCATGTTAGTGTTAACACTTACACACACAAACACACGCTTATTGCACCAATACACACTTACATTCACCCTTACACACAAACACGCATTTTTGGGGATCGGGGGGGGTCACACACACTCACAGCACTCGCACACACATACACTATTTTGTGGCTGTTTTTTTGTCGCATCGTTTGTTTTTTTGCCTGAAAAAATATTTTTATTGCACATTTTTGTATGTTATTTTGATGATTATATTGCAATTTTGGTGCATTTGTAGCTATTTTTCTGCATAGGTTTTGTTCGCTTATTTCTTTCTGTAAAACATATTTGGCCAAGCTAAAATATTCAAACAGTGATTCTAATTACAGTAGGCAAAAAAACATTATTGGTTTTTGTATTGGATTTTAGTGATTTTTTTTGCATTTACCACTGTTCTTTACTTTGTTTAGCCCATGTAAATTTTTTCCGTTTGGGAGACACTGTGCGCCACATAGTTTGGTAAATCTATGTATATTGGGCATCAAAGTGTTCATTAGACCCCTGGTGTTCATTTTTAGGGTGTTTTATGCTGATAAGTTACGAAATTTGGGGTATATAATGGGGTAAATTGCAAGCTTTGTGATAATTTTCAGAAATTTCAACAAAAGCGTGTTTAGCATAGCTTTGTAGTTTGCAATAGAAAGACATATTTACCCATCTTAGATCGCTATGTGTACTAATCTGAAATTATATGGTATATTAGGGTTTCCATACTGTAAGAGTTTCTCATGGCACATAATATGCATACCGGGTTCTTGTATTGTATTTGCCAGAGTGGCATACGTGAAAATTCATAAGTACTATTGGATTTGGGGGATCTCTGTATGATACATAATTACATAATTTGGTAAATCTTTTCACATTGGGCATCAAACTATTCAGTAGGCCCCTGGCATTTATATTAAGGATGCTTAATCCTGGGAAGTTTACGAAATATAATAAACCCCAATATTTATAATGGGGCAGTATATTTTTTTGGTAGTAGTGCATACCCATTCCATTGCATAGATTTCTAACTTTATTATTGGGTGTCTCTATGCCATATACTTTGGTAAACCTATGCACAATGGGCATCAAACGGTTTGGGACCCCTGGCAATCATATTTAGGGTGCTTTTTTCTTGGTAAGTAATGATACATGGGCGATATGATGCTTGCTGGAAAGTTGAAGCTTTGAGGCTAGAGGAGTTTTGCTCCTTATTTTCGCTCAGTTGAACAAGAATTACTCCGCAAATTCACTAAAATGCTAATTTTACAGAACGTTACCTCTTTCATAGTTTCCTTCACCACCTTAGACCATGCGAACTGATAAGATGAAACTACATCCTTCTCAATCTTATGTCAGTGATATTATATCCTACTGAAAAGACATAAGTTCTAAAAAAAATGCTGGTGGTTTTTAATTATTTAAAGCAGTATTGCCTTCAAAAGTTCTAACTATTAAAAATGTTTGTGTAACCTTGTTTTCCAACCATTTATGGGGCATGCCACATTTGTTCTTGGGTGGGCTCATGTCTAGGGCATTAGAGGATCTCTTTTTTTTTTTTTGTCTTTATTTTGCTTCCTTTTCATTTCAATATTAAGTGGCCACTTCATGCATTTGCACCAACATCTCTAATAAATACATATATACAACCTATATGTACTTGCCCTATTTAAATTGACCTAAGCGTGAGAGTGCTAACGAAGTTTCGCTAGGCAGAATTGAACGTTGGTGAAAGATCACTAAAAAATGACGATTTAACACTAGTGAAACTTTGCCAGCATTTGGCTGCTGAGACACAACTTTGCATTTTAGTGAATTAGTAAAGTGGTAGAGAATTTACACCTGGCGAAGTGTGACGGAGAATTGGCTGGCAAAAATTTGCCCTTTAGTGAATATGCCCCTTTGTGCAGAGGTTTGCAATATGTGGAAGATGGCCCCCTAAGCAGTGGATGCTTGAAAGATGGGATGGGCAAGTGTGAGGACCCTCTGGCCTAGAAATCCGGGCCTGGTAATGAAAGAGGCAACTTTCCAAAATACGTTAATTAAATTTATTTAATGTTTTTTGTTATTGCTATTGAAAGCAGTATCTGCCTAGCTATTTATTACTAATGTGCAGGTCGAGAAAAACTCGATCCGCACCCGGCTCCCCCCCTCCATTTATAGAACCAGCCCTGCCGATTACATCACAAAAGGGGAGGGGGACATGTGCCTATAAAACTGGAAGTCAAAAGCCAGCAGTGTTAGGTCCCAGAGAATATTAATATAGTTGAGTGGGTTTGGGTTGACCTTGCTACACCGTTTACAGGTTGCGGGCGGGTTTGGGTTGAGCTCTTCTGCTTGTGCAGCAAGGTCAGCCCTAACCCACCCAACCCATGAGTTTCTGGCACAGCCTGCACATTACTACTGTTTATATTCTCTGGGCTACTGGTTTTCTGGTCTGGCTCTTGCAACAATGTAGCAGAAGCCAGCTGATTAGCAGACTTGGAGGAACATTGATTGCTGCTGCATTGGTTCATGAGTCAGAGCCTGGAGAGAACACAAAGAGAAAAAAAAGCAATAAACAACCACTGCTTTCAATTGCTATTACATTCACAAATAATGTAAAACCGCTGAAATGGTGTACTTAATACTTATTGGGACGCTTTGCATACTTAAATAGTGTTTCTATACAATTTTTGGCTGGAGATACCCTTCAAGTTTTGACAAAAGATGGAATAAGGTTTGAGCCATCTGTATCTGTGGAAGTTCTTCTGCAAAGACCAGAAACCATATTTTGGGATTCTGTGTTTTTTTTCTTCTTCTTAATGTAGATTTCCTGCTAGTGGTCATTTCCCAGGGAAATTCAAGCGCTTTAAAAAGATTGATAAATGATATCTTGATAAGACACTAAGGTCGGTACATTCCTTCCCATTAACCTCTCTGCTGTTAAAGGGGCAAGTGTCCCATCGGAGACAAGTGTTGCTGTAGATCATTGAAGGTGTTAAACCTCCAAAATCCTCAATTCAACAACAAGGGAATGGCCAAACCTATTTATAACATTTGAGAAGGCCACAGATTATTAAATGCGTGCATTGTTTATCTGAAAACAAGCCTTGCGTCACGCTGTCCTAAATTTAACAGGTTTGCTATTTTGGAATTTGTGCAGCTCAGCATGGGTGCTTCACATACAAGCAGCTGGGATCCAAATGATATCGATATAGAACAGCAAACTTTATTTAGGCCTAGGCAACCAATTCAGCACCTAAAACTACATTTTGAACAATTCCTTGCAGCACAGGGCCCCAGATATTGCTCTTGCATATGGGGTTCATTTGGGTTTTTGCTGGCAGCCTTGGCAACATCCTTCCATTGGGTTAATTGTGCCTCTCGAAGACCGCCTCGGGCGGCAAAATGGCCAGTATCGCCCATGCACTGATTTAAAAACAAATGCTCTGTAAGGCTACAAATGTATTGTCATTGCTACATTTTATTACTCATCTTCCTATTCAGTCCCTCTCCTATTCATATTTCAGTCTCTTATTCAAATCAATGCATGGTTGCTAGGGCAATTTGGACCCTAGCAACCAGATTCCTACAATTGCAAACTGGAGAGCTGCTGAATAAAAAGCCAAATAACTCAAAAACCACAAATAATTAAAAACCAATGGCAAATTGTCTCAGAATGTCACTATCTATATCATGCTAAAAATGTATTTAAAGGTAAAGAACCCCTTTAAATTCTGTTTATTTGCTTATGGGTGCTGTCCACGCACACAGCACCAGCAAACTCCAATGAGCTGAGCTGAATTCGGTCATTCGTGTGTTTGCAGCTAAAGGTTAATAGCACTGCAGCAAATGCAGAATTGAACTATAACAATAATAATAATAATAGTAATTTCATCAAATCTTGCAATGTTTTGAATTATTTAATGAGTATTTCAGATACAGGCAGTGTCGCCGCAACCCTCTTCCCCCCCCCCGCGCTTACCACCTTCTTCTTTCGGTCGTGTTGGGGGTTAGGGAAGGAGTTTGGAAGCCGCGCTGCGGCAACAGTTTCATGCAGGGAGAGGGTCTGGGCTGGAGGGGCCCACTGGGTTTTTTTCCCAGTGTCCCACTGGCCCAGTCCACCCTGGATACAGGATCCATCATGCAGCCAAACTTCCCTACTCATTCTCAGAGAAATCTACTAGATTTTCATGCCGGGAAGAATTAGGATATATGTCTTGCAGGAAATGCAGTCCCCTTTCCCAGCATTTTAGAGATCTGCAATAGTTTTCCAAAATTAGGGGGAAAGGATTACATTTTTGCACCTAGTTCTCAGCAGGTTTTCCATAAACTATAATAAGCTGGCATTATATTGAATTATGTGTTGCAGACCAAAATCATGTTTGAAATGGACTTACTTTAGAATGTTCCAAAATCCAATATCTTTATTTTCTTATATTACTCCCCATTGAGCACTTTATACTTTCCCAAAATTATATCTCCATGTACTTTTAAAGGTTGAGGTCAAAGTGTGTAAAGAAGTAAAAAGGAAAGTCCCAAATGAGCAGCTTTACAAGAGATTTGGATGGGTATATGACTGTGTGTAGCGGAGAAGTCTCTTCTGCGTTCAACTTTCATTGTACTGTCACTGTAGAATAAAATGTTAAAGCATTTGCGCTAAAATCCTTCAAATTCGATATTCAAATTCAAAGGATTTTACTTCGAGGGTCGAATTCGAGGGTTTATTAACCCTCGAAATTCGACCCTTGATAAATCTGCCCGTAAATAATTTTTGCCACATGTATTTTGCACAAAGTGCACACACACATCTGGGCATAATGATCCACCCCACAAGTCATCAAGGCTACAGTCCTCGGATACCTTTATTGGCTGGACTGAGTTGAATAAATCTGCAAACTTTCAAGACAATTAGGTTTCTTCCTCAGGGATGATACAAATAGAAGCTAAAACAGAAAGCTTCTGCTTTATCACATGCCTCCGGCAGAGACCTAGTTGTCTCAAAAGCTTGAGAAATTGGATAACAAAGAAAGAACCCACTGGAGAGCACCATAGTGTATATTTAACCCACCATCTTTATTAGAGATATATCACCCTGAAATATTTCTGACCATGGAAGGTCCTTCCCAGTGGTGTAACTAGATATTACTGGGCCCCACAGCAAATTATTTTTCAGGCCCCCAAAATGTCTAGAGGTTGACCTGTTTTACCAATGTTTATTGAAATTGTATATGAATTAGGGCTTCATGGGGCCCCTATACATCCTGGGACCCCCTGCAGCCACAGGGTCTTCTTCCTCTGTATTTACTCCCCAGGTCCATCCTCAGGTGCATGTTGAGAGAAATATACACTTAATGAAGAACCTTGCATGGTCTAATGTATGCCATATACTACTACTACCTTTTAAAATTTGTTGTGCAGAGAGGATGATGACAACTGTAGACTAGTGATGTGCGGGCCGGCCCGATAACCATGGGACAGTTGGGTCCGACCTCACACCCCCACCTTACACTGCCGGTATCCGGGTTCCGGTTTCATAACCGTTTGCCCCTCCCTTTTTATTTTGCGGGTCTATAAAAGAAACCCGGAAGTCGGGCTCGATCGGGTGCGGGTGGTGGGAGCCCGGATATCGTGCGGGTTGGGAAAAACCCGACCTGCACATAACTACTGTAGAGTCATAGACCTTGGGTATGGTGGGATCATAAAAAATCTTGTGTGTCATTACATACATATATTTACGGATATGGCTGCACTGAAATTTCAAACAAAAAAAAAAAAAAGTCTGCGGGAAAACATCACAAAGTCATAGAGAAAATTAAAAAGTGAGGCACTGATAGGACTTCAAAGAATCTTGGGAACCAAAAAAAACTTTATGCTTTTTCTTAAAGAGTTTGGTCACCTTTGAATTCATTTTTAGTACAATGTAGAGAGTGATATTTGAGAGACAATATGCAATTGGTGTTCATTGTATTGTTTGAGGTTTTTGAGTTATTTACAGTATCTTTTTATTCAGCAGCTCTCCAGTTTGTAATTTCAGCAATCTGGTTGCTAGAGTGCAATTTACCCTAGCAACCATGCATTGATATGCATAAGAGACTGGAATAAGAGAGGCCTGAATAAAAAGAGGAATAAAAAATATAACCATAACAATAAATGTGTAGCCTTACAGAGCATTTGTTTTTTTAGATAGGGTTAGTGACCCCCATTTGAAAGCTGGAAAGAATCAGAGGAAAAAGGCAAATAATTTAAAGACTATGAAAAATCAATTATGAAAACCAGTTGAAAAGTTGCTTAGAATTAGCCATTCTATAACATACTGAAAGTTAACTTGAAGGTGAACCACCCTTTTTAATAAGCACCACATGTGCATTCGTTTAAGTGAGCACACTTGAAGCTGCATTTTTTTTAATGAGCCCTTTTTATTTTGATGGCACTACCAGTTTAATGGAAGGGTTTTTTTGGAACAATCCATTTATGAAAGTACACACTTTATATGTGCACATTTTTGGTTTGGGGGTTAATTACTTTGCATTGGAAGAGTAGCTCTTAAAAATGGGACTAAATGATTTGCTCTGCTAGGGTTTTATAAGGGGACATTGCTTGGCAATTCCCCTGAGTGCTATTACAAGGTGCATAGATTCACCCTGTTGTTGTTTCAAGTTTTTTAAAGAGTTATTTAGCTTTTTATTCAGTAATGCTTTACTTTGCAATTTCAGAAATGAGGTTGCTAGGGTCCAAATTACCCTAGTAAGCATACATTGATATGAATAAGAGACTGCGATATGAATAGGCGACAGCCTGAATAGAAAGATGAGTAATAAAAAATAGCAAAAACAATAAATGTTTAGCCTTACAGAGAATATGTTTTAAGATGGAGTGACCCCCCATATGGAAGCTGGAACAAACAATTCAACAACTATAAAAAAAGAAAAAATGAAGGCCAATTGAAAAGTTGCTTAGAATGAGCCATTCTATAACACAATCTATTTAAGAACAATTCTATAAGTTCTCATCCCTTTTCCCCTCCCTCTCCCCTCTGGCTATGTCCCCTGCCTTCCCATCCGGTGCGCTACGCACACTGCATGGGGGGGGTGCATGCACAGTGGGGAGCGTGGTGGCCGGCTGGGTCAAATAGGGTGCCCAGTTGGCTTGGCCCGGCACTGCTGGACTTTATCTCCAATCATAATACTATGAGTTTGTGCCAGCATGGTTTTATGCAAACTGATCTTGCCAGACAATTTAATTGCCTTTTACTAGGATGGCCGTGCGTGTGATCTACTTAAACTTTGCTAAAGCATTTGATACATTGCCACACAAAAGGTTACTGGTTAAATTAAGGAATGTTGGTCTGGAACATAGTATTTGTACCTGGACAGAGAACTGGCTAAAAGATAGACTACAAAGAGTGGTGGTAAATGGAACATTTCTAATTGGACCAGTGTTGTTAGTGGAGTACCGCAGGGCTCTGTACTAGGTCCCTTGCTTTTCAAATTGTTTATTAATGACCTGGTGGTGGGCATTGAAAGTACTGTTTCTATTTTTGCAGATGATACTAATTTGTGCAGAACTATAGGTTCCATGCAGGATGCTGCCACTTTGCAGAGTGATTTGTCTAAGTTGGAAAACTGGGCAGCAAACTGGAAAATGAGGTTCAATGTTGATAAATGCAAGGTTATGCACTTTGGCAAAAATAATATAAATACAAGTTATACACTAAATGGCAGTGTGTTGGGAGTTTCCTCAAATGAGAACGATCTGGGTTTTTTTTTTGTAAATAACAAGTTGTCTAATTCCAAGCAGTACCATTCTGTGGCTACTGAAGCAAATAAAGTTCTGTCTTGCATAAAAAAGGGCATTAACTCAAGGGATGAAACATAATTTCAGCAGCTATGCTGCAGGCCAGGCTTCCATGTGGTTGTAGCACCCCCATACCTGTCTCTTTAAATGGTGTAACAATGCCTTTGGAAATGGGTGTTGGTCTGGGCAGTTTCTCTCTCTTAAAAGCCGCAAGGGGGGAAGGATTAATCTCATGGAACCAATGCTGGGGTCTAGGTTGTCTCTCCCCTTTGAAAGCTAATGGCAGGGGAGGACCAAGCCCTATGATGAAAACCAATGCCCAGGTCGGGAGACCTTATTTTTCAGGTAATGCTCTTATGCCGGGAGGCTTTAGCATTTGAAATTATGACCAGAGGTAAATAGTTAGGGACCGCCATATGGGTTTTACCTTGACGTGGTATGGTGGCTTATCAATCTTATGATCATAATTTTGTAACTAAAAAAACCCCTGTCTTTGTAAATACATGCATCTGCATAGATTACTGATATGACAGGGGACCAGGGAATGTGCATTGATCAATTTTTCTTCTTTTTTTTCTATGTCTGTAGTTAATTTGGCCAGATCAGTAGCACTTCCAATGTATTTTAGTACATTTTTATTTAGCCATGGAGTGCTCTCACAATTTTTCCTTTTTGTATTTTGTATTGTAGCAGATTTATTCTGTTTGGAAGTTCAGCAGCTATGCTGCAGGCCAGGCTTCCATGTGGTTGTAGCACCCCCATACCTGTCTCTTTAAATGGTGTAACAATGCCTTTGGAAATGGGTGTTGGTCTGGGCAGTTTCTCTCTCTTAAAAGCCGCAAGCGGGGGAGGATTAATCTCATGGAACCAATGCTGGGGTCTAGGTTGTCTCTCCCCTTTGAAAACTAATGGCGGGGGAGGACCAAGACCTATGATGAAAACCAATGCCCAGGTCGGGAGACCTTATTTTTATAACTTCACTTTATTAGAGGTTATCAAAGGTAAACAGAATATTACATGATACATGCATTAGACCTTATACACACTTCGAAAAGTAAGGTCACCATGGAAACAGGTACAACATTCCGTAGAGCAAGTTTCAGAAAAGAGCAAAAAGAAGAGACCTCTAATGGGAGTGATAACAAACAGGGAAATAATAATGAAAAAAAAAAAAATAAACAAAAAGAAAGTGTAACCTAAAAGAGCATTCATACAAACAATATATGAGAGAATAACAGGAATATGAGAGCCCAGCCTAGACTGCATGCAATCTCTTTGTGATAGAGAAAAGCCTAACTCAGAAGTGTTTTCAGGGATCAAATCATGGTAAAAATGTCACAGGTTTGAAGTTTGCCCATTCCTGTAGGTCAGCCATGGTGACCAGACCTCCTCGTATTTCGACAATCTGTACTCATTGCGAGCTGCCATATGTTCCATAGCCGCTCTAACATCCACTGCTGCAACGATGTGTTCCAATAGGATGGGGCCACCCGGTTTCCAATACTTAGCTATCAAAGTAGTGGTAGAGTTAAACAAATGAAAAAGCAATTTTTTAGTGGGCCTGGGGATGTGATCTGGAAACAGCAGAAGAAGCGCCACTTGTGGTTCAAAAGGGATATCCATATGTAGGTCATTTGAGATTAGATGAAATACCAACTTCCATATCTGCTGGGAGAGCGTGCAGCCCCACCATAAATGTAGTAAAGTTCCATCGTTCCCACAATTTCTCCAACATAATTGTGAATGGCTATGCGAGATCTTGTGTAGTCTCATTGGTGTTAGATGCCACCTGTACAATAGTTTCTTATAGGATTCAATTTGATTCGTACATCTGGTAGTCCCAGATAATATCTGTGCTGTTTCGTGCCATTGGTCCACAGTGAAGGATAGGTGTAGGTCTCTTTCCCATTTTAACATGTAGGGATATTTATAGTCAGGAGGGTCCATGATCAAGAGCTTGTAGGTGCTAGAAAGAGTTCCCCTGGACGACCAGCCCGTGGCCGCAAGTCGCTCAAAGCCAGATGGTAGTGGGCAGCTCTTATAATTAGGTATGTGTGATTGTAACAGATGTGTTATCCTCGTATAGGCATATCTATCAGTGTCTGCAAATAGGAATTTAGCTTGGAGGTCCTGAAATGATAAGTATCTGTTTAAACTATATAAATCTTTGACTAGGACCAGACCTTTAGTCAGCCACGACTGTATAGGCAAGTCCTGCAAAAAAAAATCGGAGACTCAATAATGGAGTCCTAGTAGAAATGGTCTTACCAGGGTCAAGCTTAATCCTTTCTTTGTCCCAAGTTCTCAGCATCAGCTCAGTTGTGGGTAGCGCCGAAATCAGTTTAGGTCTGAGATTTGGTGGAGTCCATAGCAGGAGGGGAATAGTGGAAGTAGGCGATTCTGCTGTCTCCAGATCCAACCATTGTCTGCAATGGAGTGGGCTGTGCATTTTCATGGCCGTATCTAACAATGATGCTCTATAATAATGATTAATATTGGGGAGCCCCAACCCTCCAACTGACATCGGTTGTTGCAACACTCTAGCAGCTGTACGGGGTTTCATCCCAGCCCAGATAAACATATTCATTTGCCTTTGCACTGATTTAATATAATGCGAAGGAAGGGCAATCTGTACAGTCCGAAATAAATACAACAGTTTCGGTAAAATAGTCATTTTGGCAGCATTGATCCTACCCACCCAAGAGATGTACAGGGGTTTCCATTTAGAGTAACTCTCGAGAATCGACTTTTGGAGACGAACATAGTTATACTTAAATAGCAATTCTGGGTCCCTAGGAAGGGCAGTACCTAGGTATGTAATGAAATTTTCCCTCCATTCAAAGGAGTAATTATTTTGAAGTAAGTGCTGTGTCTGTGCAGGGATATTAATCGATAATGCCTGAGTTTTCTGGGGGTTTATTTTATACCAGGATATTAAGTAAAAAGAGTGCAGCTCACGAAGGACATTAGGTAGGGTGATATGTAGATTGGTCAAAGTTAGTATAATGTCATCTGCAAAGAGTCCTATAGTGTGACATCCGGACCGTGTTGGGATCCCACAAATGTCTTGGTTTAGCCGTATTTTAATGGCCAATGGCTCTACCATTAAAGCAAAAATCAAAGGGGATAATGGACACCCCTGTCTAGTGCCATTAGAAACCGAGAAGGCGTCCGACAGGATCCCCGAGGTCAAGACCCTAGCAGAAGGCTTGGAGTAAAGTGGAGTTATGGCCTTCAGGAAACGTTGCCCTAAACCGAATTTAGCAAGGGTACTCATCATGTATCCCCAATGGATCCTGTCAAACGCCTTCTCCGCATCAAGTGAAAGTAGTAGAGCCGGAATCTGTCCCTTCTTGATGATGTGTAGGAGGTTATGAAGCCTCCTGGTATTATCTGGAGCTTGTCGTCCAGGCACAAATCCCACCTGATCATACTGTATCAGAGACGGTAAGACTTTGTTCAGACGAAGCGCCAATATTTTGGAGTAAAGTTTAAGATCTGTATTTAACAGAGCTATAGGTCTATAGTTGGGACATTTGTCCAGTGCTTTACCCGGTTTGGGAATGGTAGAGATATGTGCCTGGAGGAATTCCGGTTTAATTTGCCCAGTGTCCATAATAGATTGAAATAAGTGCAATAAGTGGGGAGTGAGGATGTCAGCATAAGCTTTATAGTAGGAGTTAGTGTAACCGTCTGGCCCTGGAGCTTTACCTGGCTTTAACAATTTAATAGCTTGGGTGATTTCCTCTTTGGTAATAGGGGCATTAAGTTGTTCACATTGATCTTCTGAGGGCCGTGGGATTGGTAAAGAATCCAAATATGACATTATCGCTTCCTGTGGGGGCTGTGGTTCTACTTGGGAGTGGGATAAATTGTACAAAGAAGAGTAATAAGAGGCAAAGTGATTAGCTATCTTACGGGGGTCTGTAATTTTTTGCTGTTGGTCCGTTAGAAATTGTATTCTGGTGTGGGCCTGCCTTTGTCGCAGCTGGGAGGCTAGTAATTTGTCAGCTTTATTACTTTTTGTATAGTAGAAATGTCTAAGGAGCTTTAACCGATATTCAGTTTTACTGAGGAGCAATTTCTGTAATTCCGCTCTCTGCGTGTGAATCTTGTTAGCCAATTCTATCGTGGGATGAGAGTAATAGTCATGTTCCAGATCAGTAAGGACCTGTTGAATCGTTCGTATGTTATGATCTCGCTGTTTACGAAGGTTGGCAGCTTGAGATATAATGACCCCTCTCATCGTGGCTTTATGAGCGAGCCATACCGTTTGATAATCAACATCTGGAGTCACATTTATCTGAAAATATGAGTTCAGAGACGATTTTAAATGCTCCGAAACGCCTTGATGAGATAAGAGGGAGTCATTCAATCTCCAGGGGGTTAAAGTCCTCTTAGAAGGAAAGGATCCTATATCAATTCCAATTGGAGCGTGGTCGGACCATGACTGTAGTCCTATCCAAGCTTTAGTGGTCTGCGCAGTGGTTTGGGAATCTAGGAGGAAAAGGTCAATTCTCGTGTGGGTCAAGAATCTGGGGGAGTGATATGTAAAATCCTTCTCTAACGGATGGTGAGCCCTCCATACATCAATTAGGGCAAAATTATGAAGCAAGTCTCGGAATTTCTTAGCTTGCACCAATTGATGTTTGCTTACAGGTTGTGAGGCAGTTCTATAGATATCAATGGGGGGATCAGGTGCCAGGTTAAAATCACCCGCTACAACACATTTTCCCTTCCTATATTGCAAAAGATGCGTCAGAGTTTTACTTAGGAATTGCAGCTGGTTTTCATTCGGGGCATAGATATTAACCAGCGTGTATTGTTGATTATCCAGCATGCAGACAAGCAGTAGGTATCTACCCAAGGGATCAGCCACCATGCGTTGCATCTGAAATGTAGTAGAGGCACCTATTAGAATAGAGACACCTTTAGATTTAGTATTGGAGAAGGCATGAAAGTGATGTGGGTACCTTCTGTTATAGAATGCTGGGTGGTGGTGTTTTTTAAAGTGAGTTTCTTGAAACATCAAAACATCAGCCTTAGCTTTAAATGCCTCAGTAAGCGCCAAGTTACGTTTCTGCGGAGTGTTCAACCCCCTAGCATTTAGTGAGTAAAACTTAACCATTGTGTGCATGGCATGATGGCTGAAACCGTGGCATGACTCTCCACATTAGCATAAAACACATTGTGAACAGGCTATGATACGGAAAACATTGTGACTGAGTAAGGGCAGCAAAAAGGAAATAGCATGAATGCAGTTTAGGATTAGATGGAAAATATACAGAAAATAATAAAAAACAAATCTTTAACCAAAAACGAAGAACCAGCAGTGGTTCAGCAAACAGTCTCTTCATGGCGTAGGTACTCAAGTAGAACTGCGCCAGAGTGTATCCCAGTGGCACCAAGAACTGGGAAAAAGGGGGGGGGGAAGTGGGTTGCATACGGTAGTAGGGCAGGTTACAGTGCTGAAAGCACCAAACAAGGGAAAAAATGGAGAGAAAAGGGAGGAACCCTCCGGTCTCCCCGAGCCATAGAAGTGGTGTATAGGACCAAGAACAACTTGTAATTTACCCCAAGAGGGTCAGCATTCCAAACTAGACTTCATGCCACTCCTTAGACAACTTTTGGAGCTGTGAGCGTTGCGGAGAGCGTGGAGGAGAGGCCGGGGCGTTTAACAGATTCCATCTGCGTAGCGCTTTTCTGGCCTCCTCAGGTGTGATGAAGGAGGTTAAGGCGCCTTGCTTGTTAACCAGCAGCTTAACCGGGAAACCCCACCTGTACGGTACATTGTTGTCCCGAAGTATCTTGGTGATCTCCCCATAAGCTCTGCGTTTCGCCAAAGTAGCTTGGGATAAATCCGCAAAAATTTGTATGTCAGCATATTTAGCTGGCCAATTTTCCTTGCGTCGGGCTGAGCGTAAGAGTTTCTCTTTAGTGTGGAAAAAGTGCAGTTTAGTGAGCACGTCCCTTGGGGCTGAGTCTGGGGCATTGCGTGGCTTGGGGATCCTATGTATTCTGTCGATCGTTAGCTCTATAGGAGGGGTGTCAGGCATAAGTACCTTAAGTAGTTCAGCCAGGTAGTCCGCCAAGTCCGGTGCCTGCACCACCTCCGGTATGCCACGCAGCTTAAGGTTGTTTCTGCGGGAGCGATCCTCCAAATCCGCCACCTTACTCGCCAGACGGTCCATCTCCATCTCGACTTTTGCATGGTTATCAGCTAATTCGTTATGGGCTTCCGCGTACTCGCTCATTTTGGTTTCTATGTGGGAGGTACGGTCACCGAGGTCTTGTATCTCTTTACGTATGTCAACCGATAATTGCTTAATATCCGCCTGCAAGGTTTGTTTGAGATCCATCAGCATGAATTTCAATTCTTCTGTCGGATTAAGCATGCCGTCTGCATCACGCAGAGGCTCAGAATCCGGGCCCGCTTGCGATGGATCCAAGATGGCGCCAGCTTTCGGCTGTGCGTCAGGTGTAGTGTGGGAGGGAAAAAACGCTGTAACTGAAGCGTTCGCCTTTTTTGGCTGTGCTTTCGGTGCCATGTCGTCGTAGCCAATATCTCCCACAGTACCCGCTAGCAGTCTCAATCCAAAGTGAGAAAAAGTCGCTTTTTTGGCTCAGGGTAACACGGAGCTCCTGACTCAAGCGACCACGCTCATCGCTGGCTAGCTCCGCCCCCCCGGGAGACCTTATTTTTCAGGTAATGCTCTTATGCCGGGAGGCTTTAGCATTTGAAATTATGACCAGAGGTAAATAGTTAGGGACCGCCATATGGGTTTTACCTTGACGTGGTATGGTGGCTTATCAATCTTATGATCATAATTTTGTAACTAAAAAACCCCCTGTCTTTGTAAATACATGCATTTGCATAGATTACTGATATGACAGGGGACCAGGGAATGTGCATTGATCAATTTTTCTTCTTTTTTTCTATGTCTGTAGTTAATTTGGCCAGATCAGTAGCACTTCCAATGTATTTTAGTACATTTTTATTTAGCCATGGAGTGCTCTCACAATTTTTCCTTTTTGTATTTTATGAAACATAATTATGCCTCTTTATAGGTGCCTGGTGAGGCCTCATCTGGAGTATGCAGTGCAGTTTTGGACTGTCAAGGTTGGGGTTGTTCTCTCTGGAATAAAGAAACTTGTGAGGAGACATGATTAGTGGGCATTATTGACAAATAGCAGTAGATCTTTTTTTCCCATAAAATTGATCTTTGCTAGTGATGAGTGAATCTGAACCGCTTCACTTTGCTGAAAATTTGTGAAATGGTGAACTGTTCAGTAGACCCTTGGTGTCAATATTTAGGGTTTTTTACAATTATATGTAAAAAATTGGGTGAGATAAATGTGGCCAATTGCAATATTTTAGGTAATTTTTCCCTCTCAAAAATGCTGTAAATGCGTTGAAGTTGCAGTACCGACAGACTACTGTATATGGGAGTGTCTTCATTTTGGGGCCCCTATATTCCACATTCCAGTAAACCTTTACATAAAACTGTTTAGTGGAACCCAGTTGTTCATAATTGTGGTGTTTTATCTTGATACCTAATAGTATGTGGGAGATAAGATGCTGCAAGGTGGAAGCTTTGAGGTGATTTTCGTAAATGTCACCAAAATCACAAAATTTAGAAAGTTAGCGGCTAGGATCTTTGGAGTAGAAAGACACGCGTACCAAATTTGTATTCAGGGGAATGTAAACTTTCTGAAAATATATGGTTTTCTGGGGTTAATGTACTTTTTTCTACCTTTTCCTCCCCAAAATGCTGTAAATGTGTTGATTATGCTGTATCTGGAATTACAGAATGGATAGCTTATATGGGGTGTCTTCCTTTTGGGGCCCCTATATCCAACATGCTTAGGTAAACCAATACACATTGGGCATCAGTGGACTCCTGGCAATCATATTTAGGGTGTTTTACCTTGGTAGTTAATGGTGTGTGTTAATGATGTGTGGGAGATAGGATGCTGTAGACTGGAAGCTTTGATGTCATTTTTTTTTAAAAAATCACCAATTTCTGTAAAAAATAAATAATAATAATTTTAGTAAAGAATTGCAACCTGGTAGTTTGGAGTACATAGACCTATTTTACCCATTTTTGATTTGCCAGAATCTGTTCTTTCTACATTTCTAATAATGTATAGTTTTATAGGGTAAATGTACTTGAAACTTGATGAAACTTGATCCAAACCAAGATATAATTAATCCTTATCGGAAGCAAAACCAAACTAAGATACAATTAATCCTTATTGGAAGCAAAACAAAACAATCTATTGGGTTTTTTATTGTTTACATGATTTTATAGTAGACTTAAGGTATGAAGATCCAAATTATGGAAAGATCTATAAAAGCCTAGGCCCCTGAGCATTCTTGATAACAGAAGCAATACCTGTACATGTTTTTATAGTTGCTAAGAGTTTAATTACCCTAGAAACCAGGGTCCCCTCTGAAATCAAAATGGATAGACTATAAAGAAAAATACAAAATAAGAGTAATGTTTGAATGGAAGCCTCATGGTCAATATGTTTTGGGGGGGGGGTCTATGACATCCAAATATAGAATAGGAAGGCTAATAATTAAAAAAAAAAAACAAAATAATTTAGACCAATTGTAAAAGATGCTTAGAAAAAGTCCGCTATAATATACCATGCACTGTATAGTAGATAATGAGCCTGGCGAAGGATCAATTATTGGATCTGGTGAGAAGTTCTAGGCAATAGACTGGAGGGTTGGGTGCAGACCGCACTGCACATTACAGTGAATGGAATCCATGGGCTCTTGCCAGTGTATTGGAAGCAATGTGGTAGTGTGCATGCTTGAGCATGGCTGTGTGTATATGTTTGCATCTGTGTGTGTGTAATTACATTTTTATTTTACTTAATCTCCCTGGGTGTTGATTTATTGGTCTACCCGTTACATCACTCAGCGCTTTATTCTATTTCCCTGCTTGTTATTAAATCACTTTCACGCTCCTGCGCAGATCGGCATGTTGTACATAGAGTGAGGCGCACAGGCCCGTTTGCTTTATTACATTAGCTTGCACTTTATGAAATCTGCATGTTAGATCGATTGCTACCGCCCTGTGTCTTGTTAAATAAGCCTGTTTTATTACATTGCGCTGCATTTTATTAGATATTCTCCTAATGATATCACTGGCTTTTTCTTTGCTGTGATTTATGTCGCTCTGGGTTATATAGTGTCACTGTATCTATTAATGCATTTCCATGGGGAACACCTGGCTCTGATCTCTGGGTCTAATGTGTGACTATATATTAGGTTCTGCTGTAAGCAGCGGCGCTGACTGACACCTGAGGCAGTAGCCTGATGACGCCCCCCTCCCGCTCCACGTTTTTAGCGTTGAGGGAGGGGCCACGTCACTAGTGCGCTCGCTGCACTAGCAGAGCCGAATTTCCGTGTTGAAAAACTGAAATTTGGCTCATAAAGGCGGCGTTTTGCCACCCCTGGTAACTGCCCGCTCCATGGCGCTTGAGGCAAGGTTCTCACTGCCTGTAAGTATACATGGCAAACAAATGAAGAGGGCATCCGAAATCTTCTCTAGTTTGTTAATCCTTCTCTCTAACTAGTGGCGGATTAATGACATAAATGGCCCTAGGCTGCATCCTCACAGGCCCATCATCTAAACGTGTCAAACTGGAGTTGCTGCCACATCAGAGGCTTGCAACCCCCCACGGGCCCCCCCCTCTGTGTCCCCTTATCCCCCCCACCCGACATACCTTCTTTGCACACTGATTCACAGGCAGGGGGAGGCCAGGAAGGAAACAGCTCTGCCATCCACGCAGGAGCGGATCTGGGCCAGCGGGGCCCATCGGGTTTTTTCCCAGTGTCCCACCAGCCCAGTCTGGCCCTGCTTCTAGGCTACTGCTGGGTCCAGATATGTGCAGATCTAGGCACACACGATGCTGGGTCAGCTTTGCCGCCTTTCTTGCCTTTTCCCCCCAGCAAGTGCACCTGACCAGACCCAGCATTGCAAATAAAAAATAGTTTTAATGAGCTCTGTTCACACTGGCCCCCTAGGCTATAGCCCAGAGGTACCCAACCTTTTGAACCCATGAGCAACATTCAGAAGAAAAAGGAGTTGGGGAGCAACACAAGCATGAAAAATGTTCTTGGGTGCCAAATAAGTATTGTGATTGGTCATTTGGTAGACCCTATATGGATTGTCAACCTACATTGAGGTTCTGTTTGGCAGTGCACCTGGTTTTTATGCAGCCAAAACTTGTCTTCAAGCCTGGAATTCAAAAATAAGTACCTGCTTTGAGGCCACTGGGAGCAACATCCAAGGGGTTGGAGAGCAACATGTTGCTCACGAGCTACTGGTTGGGGAATCACTGCTATAGCCTATGGTAGGCCATGCATTAATCTGTCCTGTCTATAACCATCAGTATTTCTGTTCCCAGCATGGGGCATATTGGTTTAGTCCAGTGATTTTTGGCTTCTTTGGTGGAATGTCTAATTCTTGGTGCTCAGGTAGAAATGTCCTGCAACCTCTTTAAAGGAGAACTTAAGACTAACTTAAGAAGTAGCGCAGACATCTTTTACAATATATTTTGGGCTTCTGTACCAACCCAAGGCAACCACAGCCCTTTAGTAGGGAATTTCTGTGCCCCCGAACATGCCCCAGTAGCTCCCCATCTACTTTTCTGCTGATTCACTGCACATGCTATGTGCTGCTGTCAGTTACTGAGCTTAGGAACCCACTCACAATATACAGTACACATAGAATATAAGGGGCACATTTATCAAGGGTTGAATAGGAAATTGAATTTGTTTTTGAATTATTTTTTTGGTCAAAACTCACATATTCGAATTGGGAATAATCCAAACTCGATTTGAATTCAAAATTCGTGATTTATCAAACCTTTGCCCTGGGAATAATTCAAATTCGACTATTCACCACCTAAAACCCGCTGAGTTCATATATAAGTCAATGGGAGAGGTCCAGTGTCCCATTTGAAAATGTTAATAACCTTCCTGACATTCAAATTCGATTTCAGTTTGTCAAATTAGTTTGAATTTTAAACTTTCACATTTTTCTTAACCTCCCAATCGAATTTTGAGTATTCTAATTTATTAGAGAAAAAAAAATTAACATGAATTTGAAATTCGACCTTTGATAAATGGGCCTCCAAATGTCACAATATAAGGCTGATTAGTAATTAATAATAGATAATTACTATATAGCAGCACAGAAACAAGTGTAATTAGCATCAGAATTTAATAATCAGCCCTGTAGCATCACCTTTTATTACAGACAAACCTAATTTTCTGCTTGTAAATTTGTGACAACCCCTAAGCTTAGCTTCTCAAGAGCTGCCCATGGGGGCAGCCATTAATAGTTGAATAAAAAGAAACGGCACAGGATACACAGCAGATAACAGATAAGCTCTGTAGTTTGCAATGGGATTCTTCAGAACTTTTTTGTTATCTACTATGTATCCTGTGCTTGAATGGCTACCCCCATGGCTACACAGCAAGTTATTTATTTAAACTATAGTTGTGTTTCTGAAGCAAACACCAGTTTTACCAGTGCTGGGCAACCGTACATTATCGTGTCATTATCGACAACTGCTGTTGACAAATAAGCACTAAGAAAGCCGGTTGTCGCAGTTCAGAGAATTCTTGAAGAACTGGCACTCTCAAAACAAGCTTCTCGATAACCCATTTAACATTAAATAAGAGCGAATCCTTCATCGCTCAGATTTTTCATCAAATATTGTATAGAAGAAAATTCAAATATTCTCACTATGCACAGAATAAAGAGAGGTGGCAGCAGATTGTTAAATATAAGGCAAAATGTCTTCAGCTACAATACAATATAGTGAAAGGGGATGGTTCTGCAGCAGGGTCAGTTAATGCTTATGGATATGGGGATAGTCAGAATTTCCCATCTCTGTTAAATATACAATGCCTCAATCCTGAGAATGGTGATGTTTGAGGCAAGGCTGCAACTAGTAAAAGAAACCGTTCATTATTCTAAATTCAGCAGAAGAAAGCTTGAAAGAAAACCCGGATAATCTGTCTGATTTCTGGGACTGTCCTGCTCCTCTGATAACCTGTGTGGCACCTACTATAGAAAGCAGAGCAATTTAAATCTCAGAATCAGTCACTTCAAACAGAATAGGTCAGGGAGGGACTGGATGATTCTGTGAGCCTAAGGGGGTTGGAGATAAGTCACTGCAGCAAATGGACTACAGGTATGGAAACTGATATCCAGAATGCTCGGGACCTAGGGCTTTCCATATAACAGATCTTTCCATAATTTAGAACTTCATACCTTAAGTCTACTAGAAAACATTAAGGGGCCCATTCACTTAGCTCGAGTGAAGGAATAGAGGAAAAAATACTTCGAATTTCAAAGTGTTTTTTTGGCTACTTTGACCATCGAATGGGCGACTTCGACCTTCGACCTTCGACTTCGAATTGAACGATTCGAACTAAAAATCGTTCAACTATTCGACCATTCGAAGTACTGTCTCTTTAAAAAAAACTTTGACCCCCTACTTCGTCACTTAAAACCTAACGAGGCCAATGTTAGCCTATGGGCAAGGTCCCCATAGGCTTCCTATCAATAGGAATAAGAAGGATAATCCTTCGATCGATGGATTAAAATCCTTCAAATCGTTCGATTCGAAGGATTTAATCGTTTGATCGAACGACTATTCCTTCGATCATACGAATTGCGCTAAATCCTTCGACTTCGATATTCGAAGTCATAGGATTTTAATTTGGCAGGCGAATATCGAGGGTTAATTAACCCTCGATATTCGACCCTAGGTAACTTTGCCCCTAAATAAACCAAATAGACTGGTTTTGCTTCCAATAAGGATTAATTATATCTTAGTTTGGATCAAGTACAAGGTACTGTTTTATTATTACAGAGGAAAAGGAAATAATTTCAAAAAATTTGGAATATTTCATTATAATGGAGTCTATGGGAGATAGCCTTTCTGTAATTCGGAGCTTTCTGGATAACAGGTTTATGGATAACCGATCCCATGTTTTTTTCAGTCTATGGAATCGGGTATGTCTTATTTAAAAAAGTTGAGAAGTTCGGATAGTGTTAATGCACATTTTCATTAAGACCAAGTGAATGAGCTCATGTCTAAAAAGTGGCTGTATTCTCCCTTTAACATTGGTCCATTTATAACACAGGTATGGGATCCATTATCTGGCAACCCATTATCCAGAAAGCTCTGAATTTACGGAGAGGCTGTCTATCATGTTAATGGGATCTCGCCTTAAATAAAGCAAAGAAGCATTGAATGGAGTGTGCCTTTGTTTCTATCTTTGTGCATCTACCATGTTATCCAAATAATCTAACATTTTAAAAATTATTTCCTTTTTCTCTGTAATAATAAAACAGTATCTTGTACTTGATAAAACTAAGATATAATTAATCCTTACTGGAAGCAAAACAAGTCTATTGGGTTTATTTAATATTTAATATTTACATTATTTTCTTTAGTAATATTAACAGACTAAAGAATAAGCCATGCTTAAAGATCTGCAGTTCTGAGATCTGAAGTGGAATTCCACCCATGTAATAAAAACGCAGTTCTAAGCAATTTTTAATATACATTAATTGCACATTATCACTTGTTTTCAGTTGCAATATTATTTCAGCTGGTGTCAATTTTTGGGGCAGAAAAAGGAACGTACTTGCACCGAGTATTTTCAGGTTTTCATATTATACCAGTCCTAAATAATTATTTTATTATTTATTTTTATTTTATTATTAAAAATTATTATTAATTTTTTATTAATTGATTCATAATAGCTGAGAGCAAATTTGTCAATTTGGGTCAGAAGGGTGCTTTATTCCTGCCTGATATAAAAGGATCCTGATGTCAGATACTCTAGCCCTGATCCACTCACATATACAGTAGTCATAAGTGCTGTCTGTGATTCTCCAATATGCAGCTCCGACATCTCCTAACTAGACCCACAAGGCATGTTTTTTTCTCCCACTTAGCTTTAATCGCAAATAAATCTCCCTTACTGTTAACACAGATGGATTTGGTTGTTTTAAGTTATGAGGAATGATTGAGTGTGACCCTCTCGGCAAATTGACTGCTAGAGCGGCCAGGTGCAAAGGACCCCCACGTCTGCTGACATCACACAAGCTCTTTGAATGAGACAAAAACCCAGCAATGGAGAGGCTGCTGTTTCAGGGTGTGTTGTGACTCCTTTATGGGCTCATTCTTTACACTCAGTGAGAAAATGTATTTAGGGCGAAGATTATTCTGGTACCATGCATATTAATAGCTCCTAAAGATACAGAATATGCATGGAATTAAAGAATGAGTACAGTTGTACTGAGTAATAGCAATAATTGTAAATGGGAACATAGTGAGCAGTTAAAGATATTGTAGGATGTGATGGTATAACACAATAAAGGTGGCCATACACAGGCGGATTTAAGCTGCCAATTTGGGTACTTTAGACTGATTCAGTATCTTATCTGCCAGTATATGGGGACTTCTGACAAGCCTTCAAAAATCGGGCAGATCTCAATCAGGCAAGTTTGATTTTCACGCCCGATTATAGACCGCAACAGCTAGTTGATGCAGTCCTCGTCCCATTGGCGGGTATTCCTGTTGTTGTAATTCGATTTCTTGGGCCTAGGGAGGAATGATCAGATTAGCCCAATATTACCACCTTTGGTGGGCATATTGAGGTGCCAAACCAGAGAATCTAATCGTGTATGGCCACCTTCAAACAAGTAATATGCATGAGTTATGCTGAGAACTTATACAGAGGGGCTTAGCCGATGTACGATCGTATGTCCCAATCTTCCGACCTGCCACTAACCATTCATATTAAATATAGTAGTAAAAGAACAAATCAGATGATGTTATGGCTGTAACAGCAATTGTATGGAAGTTATTGTATGTCATACAAATAGCAGTGACCACCACCCAATTGATATTGTCAGATAGGCAATACATGCAGAGATATTATCATTAGCCAACAGATCTTTTAACCTGTCCTATCGTCTGAACGACCGATCATCATGGTACAAAAAATGTACCTCCACACAATTCCACACAATCCGAAAATCATGCAAACTTTTGTTTTGTACAACTTAATCTTCGTGTCTATGTCCAGCTTTAGTCTGAGCAATCTGACAAGTTATAAGGAGGAGGTATACTGCACAATAAGAGAAGAGGGGTGATATTGAGCAAAATGAGAAGGTACAGGGAGTGGTTATATTGCACAATAAGATTAGTTGCTCAGTGTAACCACTTTCTATAACTTCTCTTATTGCTCATAGAAAGGGATTATATTGAGCAATAAGAAAAGTTATAGGGTGGGGATATATTGAGCAAGGGATTGGTTATACTAAGCAATAAGAGAAGTTATAGGGAGGAATTATATTCAACAATAAGAGTAGTTAGAGGGAGGAGTTATACTGGCAATGAGAGAAGTTATAGGGAGGAATTATATTCAACAATAAGAGTAGTTAGAGGGAGGAGTTATATTGGCAATGAGAGAAGTTATAGGGAGGAATTGAACAATAAGAGTACAGAAGTTCTATTGACAATAAGAGAAGTTATATTCAGGAAGTATATTGAACAATAAGGGGCAGATTTATCAAAGGTGGAAGTGAATTTTCGAATTAAAAAACTTCGAAGTAATTTTTGGGTACTTCGACCATCGAATAGGCCAAATTCGAGTTTGATTCGAATTGAAAATACTTCGAATATTCGACCATTCGAAAATCGAAGTACTGTCTCTTTAAAAAATCTTTTGACTTCGACACTTCGACCACCTTACACCTGCCGAATTGCTATGTTAGCCTATGGCAAAGGATTTTTTTGTAAAATTGTACGATTAAATCGTACAATTGTGAGATTCAAAGTACGATGGTGATATCTAAAAAATGCTTCGACTTCGAATGTCGGACTACCCTATTCGATGGTCGAATTTCGAAGTTTTTTTCACTTCGAAATTCGACCCTTGATAAATCTGCCCCTAAGAGTAGTTATAGGGAGGAATAGTATTGAACAATAAGAGTAGTTAGAGGGAGGAGTTCTATTGACAATAAGAGAAGTTATAGGCAGGAATAATTAATCAGTAAGAGTAGTTAGAGGGAGGAGTTCTACTGACATTAAGAGAAGTTATAGGCAGGAATTATTAATCAATAAGAGTAGTTAGAGGAAGGAGTTCTATTGACATTAAGAGAAGTTATAGGCAGGAATTATTGAACAATAAGTGTAGGTATAGGGAGGAGCTATATTGAGTACTAAGAAGTTAAAGGGTGGGATTCTATTGATAAGTTACAGATTGTGTTTATATTAAAATTTACAGGGTGAAGCTTTAGAATGAGCAATAGAGTAATTATATGAAACAGTGGAGTTGTATAGAGAAAAGTTATAGGGAGCAATGGTAGGCGCTATAAGAAAGGGTAATATGGAGAATTAGACAGTAATAGGAAGATTTATGTGAAGCAATTGGAGGAGGAGGTTTGAGGATTAAATGGAGCAAAAGGAGGAGTTACATGGAGGAAGTTATGGGAAGAAAT
The DNA here is from genome assembly GCF_017654675.1 of Xenopus laevis. Lineage (NCBI taxonomy): Eukaryota > Metazoa > Chordata > Amphibia > Anura > Pipidae > Xenopus > Xenopus laevis. The sequence goes on along the minus strand of NC_054386.1, from coordinate 39,671,775 downwards.
AGGGGCATTACAGTGAGGGTGGGGTTATATGAAGCAATAGGGTACGTTATAGGGCATGTTTAAGCAATGACAAGCACCACATATAGGAAGGGGACAGACAGAAAAATAAAATAGGGCTGGTTATATAATTTGCAAAAAAAACAAGAATTGCACATCCAGATATTTTAGTTAAATGCAGACACAAAATGCACCAATATCTGATATTATAAGTAACAGGAAAGAAGGAAAATAGTACCTGTATTTTACAGCACATGCCCTGTCCGGAATGCACGCAGTAATAACAGTCAGAAATTAGGATCAGAAATATTTCTTTATGAAAATGTTATCCTACAGCTGTATTCTGTGCTGCCATTCAGCTTTTATTATGTCATATTAAATAACCAGACAACATGATTACCCTCATTTCTAATTAGAAAAATATCACAAATTGATTTTTTCCCCATAAAAAAAGTTCATTTTATATACTTTGCCATTTATCTATCTGAAATTACACATTTTACAGAGGGCAGTGGCGTTTTTCCTAGAGATTCTGCAGACTACTGCACCACTGCTAATGTTACCTGCAACATTACCCTTGCAGCATGGTTGTCTGTAAAGCGAATTGGAATTGTATTTATGTAGGGTGTGTATCATTAAATCAGTAAACAAATATATGCCTAAGAACAGTCTGTAATGGTTAAAGGGGTAGTTCACCTTTAAGTTAACTGTTAACTGTAAGTATGTTATAGAATGGCCAGTTCTAAGCAACTTTTCAACAAATCATTATTCATTTTGTATCATTTTTAAATTATTTGCCTTCTTTTTCTTATCTTTGTAGCTTTCAAATAGAGGTCACTGACCCATGTAAAAACAAATGCTCTATAAGGCTACACATTTGTTATTGCTCCTTCTTTTTTTTTTTTTTTACTTGTCTTTCTTTTCAGACCTCTCCTATTCATATTCCAGTCTCTAATTCAACTCAGTGCATGGTTACTAGCAAAAGTAAATGACAAAATACCATAAATAATAGAGATAATAGAAATTGAAAACCAAATGCAAATTGTCTGAGTATCACTCTCTACATCATATTAAAAGTAACTCAAAGGTGAAAAACCCCTTTATCATAATCATTCCAGAATGGTTAAGTCTCCTTCCTATCTTTCACCATTCAACAGTTTGGCAACACTTTACTGTTGGGGTTCTAGCTATCATGATTATAGATCATTTAGCCCACACTGAGCTAAGATCCAATCTAAAACTCAATGTTTATATTCAGGGCTGCTATCAGGGAGTACTGGAGGGTGGGAAGGGTTTGAGTAAAACAAAAAACATTTCTGTCAGTTTTCCTCCATTTGTTAATCCTACATTGTTTCAAGAGTCAGACTTAGGAGTGCAGAGAATATAAACAGACAGATACTGCTTTCAGTAGGTATGGGATCCATTATCCGGAAACCCATTATCCAGAAAGCTCTGAATAACAGAAAGGCATATAGGCTTTATTTTATCTAAATAATTCAGATTTTTATAAATGATTTCCTATTTCTCTGTTGTAATAAAACTGTACCTTGTACTTGATCCCAATTAAGATATAATTAATCCTTATTGGAAGCAAAACCAACCTACTGGGGTTATTTAATGATTTTCTAGTAGACTTAAGTTTTGAAGATCCAAATAACAGAAAGATCTTATACCCAGAAAGCCCCATGTCCTGAGCATTCTGGATCCCATGCCTGTAATTAAATCTACTGATAACAACTAATAAAAATTTATTTTCTCAAGAAATATATTTGTGGTCGTTTCTGTTGTGTGGTTACACATAGTGATATGAAGTCGTAAACAAACCCATAAAGAGGAGGCATCAATCCATCAGTTTCCCAATGACACAGTGGTTGATTTTGATTGATTTGCTTTTATTTACCATTTGGATTGTTTTCATTCTGCTAGATTGAACAGTTAATGGCTTATATCAGTACTAATGTTAAACAATAGAAGGCCAGTGTATTTACTGTAGAGATTTATTGATTGGCCCAAGCAGGGCCGGACTGGGGGGCACAGGCCCCACCTGGGCTGTTGTCTCCGGGGCCCCCCTCCGCTGCGCATGCATGCGAGCACTGTGCAGATCTGGGCCAGCAGGGCCCACCAGGTTTTTTCCCCGTCCCTGGGCCCAAGGCTCGGGAACAGTTCGCTATTTGACAGGATGTTCCAGACTTCCTTTATCTTTTTAGCTCTAAGGACATGTGATTTCCATAAAGAATTTCACATTTTGACAGTTTTTCACAGTCCATCTTAAATGAGGTTGTGCCCAGAGAAAGAGGCGGTGTTTCTGAATTATGTGTGTGTATACAAAGTATATATGGATTCTCCTTTGCATGGTAGAGCTTAACTTGTATTTGTGGGCGCAACGACCAACTGTCTTACCACATAATTGTTTTTGGAAGTATTCCTGAGCCCATGCACTGATTTCCACTACAGAATCACTGTGGCTCCTTTATAAACTTCACGCAGAGCAGATTGGTTCTCACAGTGAATTTATTTACACTGCGAATGTCTATATGCGCTTTTTTAAAAATGGAAAATTGCGAATATTTTGTGCACACTCTGCATTTAAATTACACCACAACTTTGGTGGCGGAGAAAATATTCAAACAGTTTTGCAAATTGAAGTTACTGTCAATGCTATTTTCGCACACAACAACCTTGTACAGTGGGCGCACTCACGTAAACACCTGTTATTTGCGAGCCATTTGTGAAAATTTATTGTCAATGCAAATTCGCAAAAAACTGAAATATGGGCACAGCAGTGCAATATTTTAGCTTTCAGGAAAAAGCGTGGGCAATACAACCATTTGCAAGTTAATGTGCAAACCTTATAAATGAGCCCCACTGTGTTTGCTTTTAATGCAGTGCTGTCTGAGGGAATGCACTGTACATTGCGTACAGAGATTTCCCCAGATGCCGAAATCCCCAAATTCTTTGCAGTTTTATGCTAAGAAATGTTCTTCTTAATTTGTTGCAATATTTGCCCTTGCAGTGTTTCACAGAGTGGGGTCCCCCTTCCAATCTTCTGATTGCTCTTTTTAGCAATTTTTAGTCTTTTGTTGCCCCTGACCCAACGTTATTTTTTTTTTTCCTAATTGTATTGCTGGCATCAATATTCTAAATATTTTTCAGAATACAATAACTTTCTTCAGTTTCAACACTTGGTATGTTTTCTTTGTACTATTTGCAATGAAATAAAAGATCTTAATGATTTGCAAATCATTCCATTCTCTTTTTATTTACATCTTACAGTGTAATATAAATAGACAATGTTAATAAGTGGATTTCCACAAATGCAGTATATCATTACCATCTATTATCCTTTATATATAAAGCTTATACATTAGTCCCTGCAACAGTGAAGCTTACAATCTAAGCAGGCCCGGATTCGTGGCGAGGCCACAAAGACCCATGCCTAGGGAGCCCAGCCGCATTCCCTAAGGAGCAGTGGGGACATACAGCACCCCAGTGCTTCTGGGCATTTGTGGAGGGGGGCGCGCACAAAGGTGGGCATTAGGACCAATGCGGCCTAGGGTCGCCACGTGGAGGAAATCCAGCCCTGAATCTAAGGTCCCTATCACATTCACATTGGTTCATTTTATCCGGAGCCATTTAACCTGCTTGTATGTTTTTGGATAGTCGGGTGGAATCCATGTGTACAGGGAGAACATAAAAAAACCATTGAAGATAGTGGAATCAAATCTAGGACCCCAATGCTGCAACAATGACGACCACTGTGCCACTGTCCTAGGGTAAAATTCCTGCTGAATTTTCTGTGCTGTAAGAACATGAAGGTAACTTTCATATATTTGTTTTAGTTCAAGTGTGAGGAGTGCTTATGGATGCTGCTACCATTTGTCTCAAAGGAGATGCTATAGGAAATATCCCCTAATGCTTCTGGCAAGATACTGTAGATTTTCACATAAAATGGTTTATACTTGTGGGTGGGGGAGAACTGGCCCATACTAATCAGTTGACCATTATCCTTAATCACATTGACTTTCATATGAACATTTTTACCATCTAATAAATGGATACAGAATGACAGATGTAAGGATGCATTAAACCTCTTGTAGATAATTCACTTTATATAGATACTGGCAGGATCAATCGGTAATTAGGGGTCATCATAAAGGATAAGTATCAGATAAAAACTTAATACAGGATAGGATTAAGGCCAATAAAATTCTGGCTAATTTCCCTTATATGACAGTAAAGCAGAGAGAATAATTGATGCATTTTATATGGGCAGTTAAATGAATTTAAACCATTGTATCTTGTATAGAGATCCAAACCATGCCAAAGGATTAGGCAATTTTTATATTAACCTGTGAGCTGTAATCAAGTCAAGTATGAAGTCTGGCAAGCATGATGCAGACGTGGCTATTAGAAGGGAATTGGTACTTGATCTTTCTGTGTTTATATTGTTTTTAACTGTTCAAAACTTTGAGTACATAATACATATATGGGATTCGTTATCTGGAAATCTGTTATCCAGAAATCTCCAAATTACGGAAAAGCCGTCTTCCATAGAGTCACATTTTAATCAAATAATTCAAATGTTTAAAAACGATTCCCTTTTTTCTCTGCAGTAATATAACAGTTACTAAAATAAAAGAGCCAGCGCCAGAGGCACGGGAGACAGACAAACAGGCAAATAGGGTAATATCGTTTTGCAATGTTGCCACCTCTTGTGTAGGGAACAGATCGCTTGTTACACCATATATGTGTGACCTTTCTTTACTGTCAACCTTCACCAAAAAGGGTTAGAAAGGACTCTCCTCAGGAGCTTGTTTAGGTGGGTACTCACAAACAAATAGTATCAGCTTGCACGTAAAATCTGGAGCGTTTCCCTTCGTGTAGACTGTAGATCAACAAATAGCAGCAAATAGTGTAAAAACCTTTTTAATAATTGTAAAACAAGATTAAAATGCACTCACATGGCAATGGTTAAAATAGAGCATATCTATGCACCGTCCAACTGGAGGCCCCCCTGATTGCACCAGTCCACAGCAACAAGTCCCAAGATGATCAGGCTTGGGAAAACGAATAAAAGAATGTTTTCGTTCGTTCCTTGTATGTGATGATTGTTTGCGTTCGTTCCTCGTGTGCAATACTCGGCGCCTACCAGTGACGTCACCTGCCTTACGCGTTTCGTCTTGCGACTTCCTCAGAGGCTTGATTTTGGCTGCGCATGCGTTGATCTTTTATTCCGTCTTTCCTTGCGTCACTTGACGCTTTCACCCCACGTTCGTTCGTTGCTATAGGAACGCGTCGCTTTCTGATCGTTAGGTCATTCGTTGCCATAGGGATACATAGTTGGAAACAGAACGATCTTTTTATAGCTATTTTGACGGGGCTTCCAATTGGAGTAGATTAGAAATATACATACAGAACTTTTTCGAAAATACATCATTGTACAAATTGTTTATAATATTTAACAAAAGCCACTCCTATCACAGAAGGTAAAAATATATAATAATAATAATAATAGAATAAAAATAAAAAATATATATGAATTAGAATAAACAATACTCAAAAGATTACTCAAAAGAAGAGAGAGTTTTCTAAAAAATTATTTTAAAAAATACATATATATATATATATATCTCTTTCTAGATGGGTGCACCTGAAATCTGAAATGAAATAAAAAGGGGATATTAAACAGCAGTATTCTTTTTCTTATTAACCCTTTATACTTTCATGCCCACTCTTCGAAACTGGGTGAATGATATTATCTAGCACTATACATGTGGACATTGCAATACCTACAAAAACGCTCTCAAATTTATGTCTACATTCAGACCACTTGGTACTGATGTTTCCATTTGATATATCCATCTACTTTCTATCTGCAACGTCTTTCTCACTAAATCGCCTCCTCTCCATCCCCTCTTTATCTGTTCTATACCCCAGAATTTTAAACCTTTTGGATTTTTCCCGTGTGTTGTTTTGAAGTGTTTAGATACACTATGAGTGTCCAAACCTTTCTCAATGTTCCTTATATGTTCTCTCATTCTATCTCGTAGAGGTCTATTTGTTTTTCCGATATATTGAAGTCCACATGGGCACTCTAGGCAATAAATGACATTTTCTGTAGTACATTTTATACATTGTCTAATTTTGAAAACTTCATTTGTGACATTTGACATAAATTGTTTTTTCTTAATGCCGTATTTACATGCTTTACATGTTGCACACGGAAAAAAACCAAGCCAAGATTTATCTATCTCTTTACGTTTTATGCTATCAGTTATCAAATGGTTATGTGTTAGAACTTGTCTGAAATTTTTTGGTTTTTTAAAAACTATCCTTGCATGCGCAGCCAAAATCAAGCCTCTGAGGAAGTCGCAAGACGAAATGCGTAAGGCAGGTGACGTCACTGGTAGGCGCCGAGTATTGCACACGAGGAACGAACGCAAACAATCATCACATACAAGGAACGAACGAAAACATTCTTTTATTCGTTTTCCCAAGCCTGATCATCTTGGGACTTGTTGCTGTGGACTGGTGCAATCAGGGGGGCCTCCAGTTGGACGGTGCATAGATATGCTCTATTTTAACCATTGCCATGTGAGTGCATTTTAATCTTGTTTTACAATTATTAAAAAGGTTTTTACACTATTTGCTGCTATTTGTTGATCTACAGTCTACACGAAGGGAAACGCTCCAGATTTTACGTGCAAGCTGATACTATTTGTTTGTGAGTACCCACCTAAACAAGCTCCTGAGGAGAGTCCTTTCTAACCCTTTTTGGTGAAGGTTGACAGTAAAGAAAGGTCACACATATATGGTGTAACAAGCGATCTGTTCCCTACACAAGAGGTGGCAACATTGCAAAACGATATTACCCTATTTGCCTGTTTGTCTGTCTCCCGTGCCTCTGGCGCTGGCTCTTTTATTTTAGTAACAGAATTTGCGGACTTTAAGGGATACAAGTGGGAGCCGGCTGGGATCTGTGGACACAATCAAACCTGGGCCTATCTTTCTGGTTAAGTAATATAACAGTACCTTGTACAGGTATGGATCTGTTACCCAGAAATCTGTTATCCAGAAAGCTCAGAATTATGGAAAGGCCTATACATATATTTTGTTATTTCTTAAACTAAACTGAGCAAACAGGGAAATTGAAGCTACTTGATGTTTGGTCCTTGCAAGGTAGATAATTAGATTACCAGTATACCCCAGTCTTTTCTCTTGACTGTTTTGCAACCAGAATTCCATTATGCCGGGGTATTAATCTAATTGTCTACAACATGAGAAGGTAGCATTAGTACGAATCTACGATCAGTCCCCAGAGGTGCTGTTGCTACAGGTATAGGATCCATTATTCTGAAACCAGTTATCCAGAAAACTCCAAATTATCATTTTAAAAATGATTTCCTTTTTCTCTGTAATAATAAAAGAGTACCTGTACTTGATCCCAACTAAGATATAATTAGTCTTTATTTGAAGCAAAACCAGCCCATTGGTTTATTTAATGTTTACATGATTCTCTAGTAGACAAGATATGAAGATTCAAAATATGGAAAGGCCAGTTATCCAGAAAAACCCTAGGTCCCGAGCATTCTGGATAACGGGTGTCATACCTGTAGTTAGTTATACCACTTACTAAGCCACCTTAATACACTGAATAACTGATCCACTGGTGAAACTGGATGAATCCCCTATGCTAATGAACGGACTGGCCTTATTAAATTATTTGGCTGATTCACTAGAACAGGGCTGTCCACCTCTACAAATGACTCAAGCTCCATTTCAGCTCTATTACACAAGTAGCATTTGGTTTGGTACAGGGCAAATTGAGAATTCACCTAATATCTTTGTTTCAAGCATATTAAATATAATGAGGCAGATGCAAATGAGCTCCTGTCTAACAGAGGCCCCACTCTATGATCTGACAGACCCTGGGGCATCTCTCTATGGGAGATCGCCTTTCCGTATTTCTGAGCTTTCTGGGTAATGTATCTGAATAATGGATATGATTTGCATCTTCTAGAGTGCCAACACTGCTGTGTGTGGATAATCAGAATCAATGTACCAGTGGTTAGACCCAATGGCAGGGCCAAACAACAACACCATAAAGCAAACCCAGAGGATGTCACATCTCTAAAACCCATTGGACTTAACATTATTCCCCAAGTATTTTAGCACTCAAAGGCAATCTATTGTAAAACATCTATTGTGCTTAATTTCTATCAGGGAGATGGGACCTCAGTCTTACCCATGACCTTAGAACCGAGATTACACTCTCTAATAATACACTGGGCTCTGTATGTCATCTGCAGACTCACAGCAGATCAATAGATGGATATAGATTAGAATAATTTAACCTGTGTGTGTCTACTCGAGGGGTGAGATAGGCAGGCTAGCATTCCCCACAATAGTGTATAGTGTAACTGCAATATTTTGTGCAAAGTATTTCATTAGTGAAATTGTGTAATTGCTCAGTAACAGGGCATTAAAGGTGCAACATTCAGCGAAAAGAATGGAATGATTTAACAGATCCATTCAGTAACATATCTAACCATTCTGGGGCCCGGGTGTACGCCAAACCGCTGCCCCCCCCTCCATTGGATGTGAATCTGGTGTGAAAGCACAGTGGGCCCCAGGAGTTCTGACACTGGATCCATTGATGGAGGGTGGCCTGCACCCCATTGCGCACAACCGGTGCTGCATTGACTTGATTGTATCCAGGTGCAGGTACAGATAGGGAACCTGTTATCCATAATGCTTGGGACCTAGGGCTTTCTAGATAATGGATATTTCCATAATTTGGATCTTCATACCTTAAGTCTACCAGAAAATCATGTAAACATTAAATAAACCCAATAGGCTTCCAATAAGCATTAATTATATCTCAGTTGGGATCAAGTACAAGGTACTCTTTTATTATTACAGAGAAAAAGGAAATCATTTTTAAAAATTTGGATTATTTAATTCAGAGCTTTCTGGATAGCTGATCCCCCTACCTGTACTATTTCCACATGCTTTTTTTTTTATTAAAGGGCCAAGGGGGCAAGTTGAGGCCTGACATTCTTCCTGGCTCTGTAAGGGTTGGGGAACAGTTAAGAAGTTGATGAGTTGGAAGCGGTTTTCAGCTCTCAGGGAATGTCGGCCTTCTATTGATGAGGTATATTGATTTACCATCAGTCCCCGCGTGGACATTCTCTGCTCTATTATACCGCAGCCAAGGCTTATTCCCACTGCTGTGCTAAAGAGGAAATATGGCCAGCCTGACCTTGGCAATATACAGATAATGAAAGATTCCTAACGATCTTTCCCCCCAGATTCCTGCAGACCTCCCTCTCCCCCCTCCCTATGTAGCTCATGCTAATTTCTGCAAGGAGATGGCTTTTCTCTCATGCGGCCCCTAAATTGAACACACATCCCTGCTTCGTCGCCTGTCCTCAAAGATGCATTTGGGGTTTGGAGACAGAGATTAAAAGCATCGTATTTCTAGCGAGGAGAGTGCTGTGTAGTGGTACTGAGTATCACAGTGCCTCGTGCTCAAGGGAAAATACTGTAGAGCATTGCAATGAGGAAAATCCTTATTTATTACCTCCTGCTGTTTAATATACAGCAAACTGCAAGAGGACAGTAAATATAGTGTGTGTCCTTACCTTTTCATTTATTTACCTCCCTGCAGATAAGTCTCTTATATCTGTGGGTTTTTTGTCTCTCTATTTACTCTTTGTGTATAGACCAGTCTGCTTGTCTCTCTCTATACCACATCACCCTCTGTTTCATTTGCCTACCTGTCTATAAACTACTGTCTGTGTGTCTGTCTTTATAATCTAGGTCAGTCTGAGCCTCTATCTGTCGTCTGTCTCTCTCTCTGTCCCAGTCTCTCTCTCGCTCTCTCTCTCACCCCCTATCCCACTCTCTGTCCATTTCTCTCTAACCCCTCTCTCTATCCCCTCTCTATCTATCACTATATCTCTCTTTCTCTGTCTATCTATACCTCTCTATCCCTCTTTCTCTATCCCTATCTATCTATCTATCTATCTATCTATCTATCTATCTATCTATCTATCTATCTATCTATCTATCATCTATCTATCTCTATATCTATCTGTCTCTCTCCCTATCTATCCCCCTCTCTCTATCCCACTCCCTCTCGATCTATCTTCTCTCTCTCTTCTCTATCTATCTATCATCTATCCACCTTCTCTATCCCTCTATCTATTCCTATCTGTCTGTCTATCTCTCTATCATCTCTATATCTAGCTATCTATCCACCCTCTCTATCCCTCTCTATCTATTCCTGTCTGTCTCTCTATTTCTCTATCTCCCTTTGTATCTCTTTATCTCTCTACTCTATGGATCGAGGGAGGTCCGCAGGAATCTGCCTATCAATCTATATCTCATCTTATTTCTATCTCTATATCTTTCTCTCTCTGCCTATCAATCTATCAATCTATCTATCTTCTATCTAGTCATCCTTTTACAGTAGGAACAGTTTGTCTATTTACCAAACTTGGAATGGTTACCTATTGTTACATCAATTCATCTTTCTTTCTCTAGCTACCTATCTATACATTTGTATGTATATATATATATATATATATATATATATCCATCCCTTTATCTCTCCATCAACCAAACTGCCTATCCAGTTACCTATCTATCATGTGTCTCTCCAGTATCCCTTTCTCTCTATGTGAGCGAGTCCATGTCTGTGGGCTGAACTGTGCACCCTCCCTGCCCAGTGTCACTCTGTAGATGCAGTGCAGATAACTAATCCACATCCAGCAGAGCCATTAGTACCAGTGACATTTTGACGTTGCATTTCAAAAAAATCCGCCAGTAATCGGAGTGATTTATGTGCACGTGTCGGGCTCCATCACAGGAGAGATCCGATTTATCACCACCTGCTTAGAATTATTAATGATTAGCAATTTGTTAATCTGATGCTGAAGAAATCCCACTAAACCACAAGGAGAGCAGATACACGTTGCACAGGGCCCGATATCACGAGAACATTGCTGCAGAACTGAGCTCTGAGGACCATCCAGGTTCCCTGTCCCAGCTGAGAGCAGATGTGTATGTGTATGTGTGTGTGTGTGTGTGTGCTTTATGTGGATCAGACTGCGCCGGGCCCCTCTGAAGGTTTTTTTGCAGGGGCACCCGCCACTGGGGGTCTCTGAGCCCATCTAAAAACAAATGCTCTGACAATTGCAAATTGTCTCAGAATATCACTCTCCATCTACAAATTTAACTCAAAGGTGAAAAACCCCTTTAGTTATAAAATGGGGGTCCCATGGATCAAAGAGACAGAAAAAAAGAAAACTTCTCCACTACCCATATCAATACGTTTTTTTTACGTTTTGTGAACAAATGCCCTCTCTTCTATCAATACATTGCAGTATTTTACTGAAACAAACACTTTCTGTGTGAAAATTGAGGATCTGGTTGGGTTCATTATTTGACCAAAGTCCTGGGTAGGCCAGGTCAGTGGTGGAACTACCAGAGATGCAAATGCACCAGGGCCCGCTCGCAGTTCGCACACTAGTGAGTCCGCCGTGAAAATTACTTTTGGAGGGGGGGACTGGCTGCATAGCACTCGGCACCATGGGGGGTAGTTAGCTTACTGGACCAGGTAACTAAAAATGATGGATTATGTACATCCCTAATTACAATAACATATATGTGCTGCTATATGCTTTGACAAGAGCTGCAGCTGTAGTGGGGACCTATATATACTCCTATTTTCATCATGAGCCAAATAAATAGGGCTTGCAATAAAGATGCATACTATATGTTTTTTTCCCTAGTACTAATAGGTGAGCATTTTAAACTGTCTTTCTTCACTTGGAGGAAAGAAAAAGACCATATGTCCTGGTATTGGTACTGCTGGTTATTGATTGGCTAATGTACAAGCCTTCTCAACCAATATCTTTTTAGCACTTAGTCAGATATCAATCAGGCTGGATGGAAATCGTGTTGGGGGAAGACTGTAGATGTTGTCCTCTCCCTATGGTTTTGCACAAGTCCCCCCCCATGTGATCCTACCATTGAACTAGGGGCCAAAAGAAGAGATGGATTTTTGAATCAATTATAATCCCTTTTTGTTCTTGCTTCACAAAAAGAGTTTACAATTGGGAACTCCCATAGTATGTCCCCAAGTTCCCCAACAATATACTTCATAATTAATTATTCTATTGGTGATACATTATGGGACTTTTCCCTTGTAAAGGTATGGGATCCGTTATCGAGATAGCTCTGAATTACGGAAGGAGCTCTCCTTTAGACTCCATTTAATCCAAATTATCTAATTTTTTTAAAACTGATTCCCTTTTACTCTGTAATAATAAAATAGTAACTTGTAATTGATCCAAACATATATAATTAACCCTTGTTAGAAGCAAAACCAGCCTATTGGGTTTATTTAGGGGCAGATTTATCAAGGGTCGAAGTGAATTCGAGGGAATTTTCGAAGTAAAAAAATTCGAAATTCAAGTAATTTTTGGATACTTCGACCATCATAGGATAATACGACTTCGAATTTACTTCGACTTCGAAGTAAAAATCGTTCGAATATTCGACCATTCGATAATCGGAGTACTGTCTCTTTAAAAAAACTTTGACTTCAATACTTCGCCAAATTAAACCTGCCGAAGTGATATCTTAGCCTATGGGGACCTTCTACAGCATTTTTCGAGTTTTTGAAGTCTAAGTAAAGATCATATGATAAAATCGTTCGATTCGAAGGATTTGATCGTTCCATTTTACTTCGACCACAGAATAGCCAAATTCTATGAAAAAAAGTTTGAATTCGATATTCGAATTGAAAAAGGTCCAAATGTGGACTGAAACGTCGGGCATTTGATACTATGCAACAATAAATTACTACGTTTTTAAAGGGAGTGCTGGTCTGAAGATAATTGGGGTATATATATATATATATATATATATATATCAAAACAGGAGGGTTGTGGGAGCACTTTAAAGGCTTTAAAGTATTTATATAAATATAATAAATGCTATTGCATATGTACCCAAAACAGGGGTTATTTTGTTACAAAGTTATGATCATAAAATTGATAAGCCACCATACCACATCAAGGTAAACCCCGAATGGCGGTCCCTAACTTGTTTTATTTTTTATGTGAATTCTAGCATTACCTGTAATCAATGTCTGTTGAACGCTGTTTTTTCACTGAGGGCTAAATCCTCCCCAGCCAGCAATCAGGCTATTAAAGGAGAGATATTCCCAAAACAGACGCCCAATTTTAAAAGCATAGGATCACCACTAGTTTAAAGGGGGGTATGGGGTGCTACAACCACTGAAGCTATGCCACAGCTTATACAATATTGTATAAATATTAAATAAACCAAATAGTCTTGTTCTGCTTCCAATAAGGATGAATTATATCTTAGTTTGGAAAAAGTGCAAGGAGGAAAAAGAAATACATTTTTTAAAATTTGAATTATTTTTATAAAATGGAGTCTGTGGGAGACGGCCTTTCCGTAATTTGGAGCTTTTTGGATAATGGGTTTCCAAATAATGGATCCCATACCTTTATTATATTTACAAGCATTGAAGGGAAATGTCTGCATTTAGTGAAACACATACTGTATGTTTATATTGTTTGTACAGGGAAGCATACGTTGGCATTTCGTCTCAAAAAGTCAAAAATGGATTGCACACCCAATTGAAAGAATTGAATTTATTATAAATGAAAAAATGAACAAAAGATACGAAACAATACTTTTATTTCTTTTGTTAATTTTTTCTTTTGTAATACATTTTTTTTTCAATTGGGTGTGTGTCACGGTTGGTACCCAACACCAGAACAAATGCCAAGCACCCTGGTCTCGGCTCGTGCTTCACCTGTAGTGTGACCACCGTTGGCCTCGGGAGGAGCCCTCAGCTACTTGGATGCCACCAGGACTTAAACGAGAGGTGCAAGGCGAGAGGTTCTGGATAAGCAGAGGGGCACGACTGTTAGTAAAGTCTTTTGGACTGAAGGTTGTGGTACAAGGTGTTAGACGGGATCGTAGTCGGAACTGGCTGGGTCTGGGCAGGCAGCGTTCAAAGCGAGGTCAGGCAGGCAAGGGTCAAAACTGGGAGATCAATCAGAGGGATATGGCAGAAGAGGTAGTCGAAATTCAGGCAATGGATCAGGATACAGAGGTCAGAATTGTCAGGCAGGGGTCACAACAGGTAGTCAGTTCAAAACTTAGTCCCTTTGCAAAAATGTATAATGAAGCAATATAATTCTTAATGAATCATAAAATTGAGCATAGGACTGGCCAGATATGGGATGACTTTGACGTAGTTGACCAGCTATACAGTATAATGGTGTGAAAAACTATTTGCCCCCTTCCTGATTTCTTATTCTTTTGCATGTTTGTCACACTTAAATGTTTCTGCTCATCAAAAACCGTTAACTATTAGTCAAAGATAACATAATTGAACACAAAATGCAGTTTTTAAATGAAGGTTTAAGTTATTAAGGGAGAAAAAAACTCCAAATCTACATGGGCCTGTGTGAAAAAGTGATTGCCCCCCTTGTTAAAAAATAACTTAACTGTGGTTTATCACACCTGAGTTCAATTTCTGTACTCACCCCCAGGCCTGATTACTGCCACACCTGTTTCAATCAAGAAATCACTTAAATAGGAGCTACCTGACACAGAGAAGTAGACCAAAAGCACCTCAAAAGCTAGACATCATGCCAAGATCCAAAGAAATTCAGGAACAAATGAGAACAAAAGTAATTGAGATCTATCAGTCTGTTAAAGGTTATAAAGCCATTTCTAAAGCTTTGGGACTCCAGCGAACCACAGTGAGAGCCATTATCCACCTATGACAAAAACATGGAACAGTGGTGAACCTTCCCAGGTGTGGCCGGCTGACCAAAATTACCCCAAGAGCGCAGAGACAACTCATCCGAGAGGCCACAAAATACCCCAGGACAACATCTAAAGAACTGCAGGCCTCACTTGCCTCAATTAAGGTCAGTGTTCACGACTCCACCATAAGAAAGAGACTGGGCAAAAACGGCCTGCATGGCAGATTTCCAAGGCGCAAACCACTTTTAAGCAAAAAGAACATTAAGGCTCGTCTCAATTTTGCTAAAAAACATCTCAATGATTGCCAAGACTTTTGGGAAAATACCTTGTGGACCGACGAGACAAAAGTTGAACTTTTTGGAAGGTGCGCGTCCCGTTACATCTGGCGTAAAAGTAACACAGCATTTCAGAAAAAGAACATCATACCAACAGTAAAATATGGTGGTGGTAGTGTGATGGTCTGGGGTTGTTTTGCTGCTTCAGGACCTGGAAGACTTGCTGTGATAGATGGAACCATGAATTCTACTGTCTACCAAAAAATCCCGAAGAAGAATGTCCGGCCATCTGTTTGTCAACTCAAGCTGAAGCGATCTTGGGTGCTGCAGCAGGACAATGACCCAAAACACACCAGCAAATCCACCTCTGAATGGCTGAAGAAAAACAAAATGAAGACTTTGGAGTGGCCTAGTCAAAGTCCTGACCTGAATCCTATTGAGATGTTGTGGCATGACCTTAAAAAGGCGGTTCATGCTAGAAAACCCTCAAATAAAGCTGAATTACAACAATTCTGCAAAGATGAGTGGGCCAAAATTCCTCCAGAGCGCTGTAAAAGACTCGTTGCAAGTTATCGCAAACGCTTGATTGCAGTTATTGCTGCTAAGGGTGGCCCAACCAGTTATTAGGTTCAGGGGGCAATTACTTTTTCACACAGGTTTGGATTTCTTTTCTCCCTAAATAATAAAAACCCTCATTTAAAAACTGCATTTTGTGTTTACTTGTGTTATCTTTGACTAATAGTTAAATGTGTTTGATGATCAGAAACATTTTGTGTGACAAACATGCAAAAGAATAAGAAATCAGGAAGGGGGCAAATAGTTTTTCACACCACTTGTATTTATATATGTGTTATAAATGGCGATGTCATTTATAATGCATGTTTATTTATGACACTTCTTAAAACACGGAATACATTATTACTTACATATAAATATATTTATAATTTATGCTGAAATATGAGAAAGCCTTTACTTTAGGCAGGGGGTGCCTTACTGCAAGACAATAATTTATATCTACGTATCTGTCTAATATCTATCTGTGTCTCTCTACAGCATCTATGTCTATCTTTTGACCCATCTTTGTCTATTATCTGTTTCCTCCTATCTTTTCCTATGTCAGACTCGGTGGCAGAACTACTGGGGGTGCAACTGCCGGCAGTTTGTGCATGAGCGAATCTGCCAAGAAAATAGCTTTTGAAAGGGGGTGGGGGGCCAGCTGCACGGCCTGCACCCAGGCCCTGCAGGGGATAGTTACATTACTGCAGACTTTCTCTCTTATTCCTTTTTTATTACAATCTTGACTTTCTGGTCCCAGTTTATCCAGAATATCTTGTGAAGTAGCCTCAGTCCATGCTTTTGTCTTTCTGTTCATTCTTAAGCCTGTGTCTCTCTCTGTCTCTCTTTCCTTACCCATGCTGCCCCCTCCCATACCTTTCACAGCCTTCTCTTGAGTTTGCCAAAAATACAGAGATCCAAATTAGCGCGAGCTCCGTCCTCTAGAAAACATTTAGCTTCCTGCCCAGACGGGATCTGCCCATGAATAATTGAATCTTTTCATTCGTTGCCCTGTTGAATATTTATAAGGATTTTAACATTTACAACAATGCTCCTCTCCGGGAGCTGTTCTCTTTGTATTGTCACAGTTTTCCCTTTGTTCTTTTTGTGACATTTCCTGATATTTTTTATAATCAAACTGCTTTCCCTGTAGATAAAGAAGAATGGAAAGCAGCCTGAACACTTATACCTTGGCAAGGTCCCCCGCATTGGAGGGTGGGGACATTCTCTGTAATTATTAAGTAATGTATAGGTCTGATAGAGTTTAAACTGACAGAGTAGTGTCAGCTTTCTAAACTTCAAATCTTGCAAATCTCTACAGACCCTTAGATATCTGATAGTTCTGTGTTTCATAAATTCAGCCATTTGTTCCCATTAAAGAAAGAGCTACCTAATTAACCCAGATTACTGCCTTACTTGTTAAGACCTTTATAAACTACCTAGGTCTCTTTCTTACTAATACAGAGGTGTACAAATGGTATGGTCTCTTCCTAAAGGTGCCATGCACATACCATATACTGTAGGACTCCAACTGATTGACCTATTGGACAAATAGATGGACAGATCCTGAGGGGCCATACACGTGTATGATCACGTTTGTATTGGGTACCACGGTGAGTCTGAAGGTGAGGGCCTTCCCTAGGCTTCCCATTGGACCTGTGCTCTGGAGTTGAAAACAGGATGATCTCAGCTGAGGAATAGCAGGAGTCCCAAGAAACTCATGCGAATAGTAACATGAGTATGTAGAGACAAGGCACTTAACTGCAGGCTGAGATTAGTAGTTGTGCAGGAGCCATGGTAAAAGAAAGGGCTGGGGCATAACCAGAAGATCCAGAAGCCAAGAAGTTAAGCCAAAGAGGTCACGTGAAGAATGGTCAGAAAATAAGCCAAAAGTCAGGAATCCAAAAGTCCCTAAAATCTTAGAATGATCAATGTCTGCCAAAGACGATTACCTTGCATTGAGCATAGCCCTCATTGTCTATTTAAGACAAAGTGCTTGTGTTCGTTAAGCAATGCCCAGGACAAAAAAGTTTGCTGCGTCAAAACATGTGTGTAAGGTGCAGGAGCACGTGCCGATTGACGTGCATCCACTGAACAAAAGAACTCTGACAGTTGGTATTGTTTTGTTCATTCAGGCTGACTACCAGAAAGTTCAGAATAGCAGTAAGTGAATAGGAGCAAATATATATAATATACTGTACCTATAAAATCTATTAACCTTCTGGGAACATGGGATTATCAGTCTAAACAGCACTCCGACAAATTGTCAGGCAGTAGGGTTAAAATCTGTATAGTCATCTTTCCTGATCCAGAACTTTCCAAATGTTCCCTTTTTTATAGAATTCAGATCTTTCCAAATCACCTGGCTGGTAAGAGCTCTATAAATCACCTTGTACTCGGTCTTACAATCTAAAAGCTTTCCAAATGATATAGGTTGATAAAGTAAGTCTCTTATTTACTCATACAGAGTTTCTAAATAACCTAGGTATCTGCCTTAAAGATGCACCTAGTTTTCTCCCTACACCTTTTACAATCTCCCAGGATTCTTCATAAGCGATAAAGGTCTTTCCAAATAACTCAGGATTCCTCCTTAGTTTACTGGTGCAAACATTTTAAGATAGTCAAGTTAACACAGGACTTTGTTCTTACAATTAGTGTTTTTTTATTAAATAACTTTGAACAATACGTACCTTATCAAGTAACACAGGCACAATCCTTATTGGAGTAGTTTTACGCATTCTTTCTTGTGAAACAGACGTTTTGTTACCACCAATACAGTATAAAAACATTGCCATTAGCACGATTTCCAGATTTGCAGAAAAAGAGTGGAATTCTACAAATTGCCGCTTCCTGGTGATTGCCATAAAAGTCAATGGAGGGGCAATTTCCAGAGTTATTCACCAGCCCCATGAGCTGGAACTGAATTTACATGTATGTTTTCAACCTTGAGCTTATATTTTTGGTTGGGTCATGTCCTGCGCATCATCTGACCTGTCATTCAAACCATGGCCTGGTTGCTAGGTTCACAGACAGAACATAAAGTTTAATAATTAAAACTACAAGGAGTGAAGGGTAATAGCACTGTCTATAGCTTACTAAAAATTAATTCTATGCTGTACCCCATGTTACAGCTCATAAAATATATTTAAAAAAAAAACAAACAAAAGCATAGAGATCCGGGAACTATTTTCCCTAAGAAGATTTAAAAATATGATACAATATATATTTTATAAGGTTATGTCAAAAGGCCAAGTATAAAATGCTGCTTGATTGCGCCTCTCCCCCCACCCCTTTAAAGTATTTTCGTGAACCATTCCAACCTGGCCCAAGAGCCACACAGGGTTGTAGCTGACCCATGGGAGGACTCTGTTGGGTGACTGAGAGGTCAAATCAAGGGAGATTACTAGGTCCCCTCCCCTGCAGGAGCCCTCTACAGCTGAAGAGACTGCTGTCACTATAGAGACACTACTGCTTTTGCTCTTTGTTTTAAGTTATTTTTTTCCATGTAGCCATGCCTGAACTGACATACCCTGAAGGCCATCATTTACTAGTTCAAAGGCATGGTCTGTGACATTCTGTCAGCATGGAATCCAGCTCTACAAAAAAGTCTGATTTGTATACTCTTTACAAGGAACCAAAAACTAGCCTATAACTTAAGTAGATGCTACAGATGAGGACAATGAAGCAGTGCATTGTTGAAGGAGAAGTACACTTAAATAAATCTGTCATTTTCTGTGTAGAACACTGGTTTTCAGACTGATGGCAACCCCACTTGAGAAACTTTGCTTGCAAATCTGGTGAGGCCAGTGCAGATTTCATTCTCCAAACAAATGCAGGTATGGAATCCATTATCCAGTAACCCACTATCCAGAAAGCTCAGAATTACATGGGATCTCCCATATACTCCATTTTATCCAAATTTTGAAAAACGATTTCCTTTTTCTCTGTGATAATAAAACAGTACCTTATACTTGATCCCAACCAAGATCTTATTTATCCTTGTTGGAAGCAAAGCCCGCCTATGGGGTTTAATAATGTCTTAATGAGTTTTAGCTGACTAAAGGTTTGATGATCAAGTTGTGGAAAGATTCCTTATCCGGAAAACCCCAGGTCCCAAGCCGTCTGCATAATGGGTCCCATACTGTACCTGTACTGATACATTGCAGGGGATGTAAACACTAACAGCACAATCATGTTTGACGACACACACAACCCTACTTCATTAGTGAAGTTTCAAACCTGTAGACCCTTGAAGAATGGAATCTACTGATGTATAAAATAATATTCCTAGGGAATACATAGGTGGCCTTTAGTTTTTGCCTTCCTTAAAGGGGACCTGTCGCCCTAAGAAATAATTCCAAATGATTTTTCATCATGTTAGTTGAGCAAAATAAAACTTACACTACATTTACTATTTACATTTTGTTTTCTTCAGTCTTGAAATTACACAATCACAGTATGCAGGCAGGAGCCATTTTGTGGACACTCTTATTAAGACAAGTTGTATATCACTAAAAATGGCAATCAGGTGTGAGCTCTGCACAACGTCCAAGAGATAATTAGCAGCACCAAGGGTAATTGTGGATCCACTTGTCCACAGAGTAAAACAAGGATAATTGTATAAGTTGTATATCACCCCAAAAATCTTGTGTATGCGCCCGAATGGGGGACCTAATGCCCATACACAATTATAGAGTGTGAGGAGGGAGGGGGAATGTGGGTAGAGCAGTGACATGTAGCAAGTGCTGAATGGAAAGTGAAAGTAATTGACTGTCCAACCTCTATGCCTCAGTACCATGTTTAATTTGCAAATGACTTTTGTTATACAGCTTTTTATGTGTTGGTGACAGGTCCACTTTAAATGGATACTGTCATGACTTTTATTGCGTAGTGTTTCTTCCCAAATTACATTGTTTACACCGCAAACAATTCAATCTTGTTACCTTCCTATTGTTCCATTGTTAGCCTGCTGAGGGTAAAGGGAGGGGTTGACAACAACTTGCAGTAAAGAGTGACTGAAGTTTATCAGAGTACAAATCACATGACTGGGGCATCTGGGAAACTGACAATATGTCTAGGCCCATGTCAAATTTCAAAACAGATTTCAGTATAGAATTCTGCTTGAGCAACTCTATTAACTGATGGGTTTTGAAACATGTTTTCCCATTACAGAATACCTTTAATGTTTGTCAAACATGTGACTCTTTACCATAAGCACCCCCAGGGCAAAACTTATCTTTAACATTACTACCACAATTACAGTTAGGGTTACCGCTATCTGTTGAATGAGATGTTGAGATGAATTCTTTATCCTGTCAGCACCTGAATAGAGATGTCGCGAACTGTTCGCCGGCGAACTTGTTCGCGCGAACATCGGGTGTTCGCGCTCGCCGGAAGTTCGCGAACGTCGCGCGACGTTCGCCATTTTGGGTTCGCCATTGTTGGCGCTTTTTTTTGCCCTCTCACCCCAGACCAGCAGGTACATGGCAGCCAATCAGGAAGCTCTCCCCTGGACCACTCCCCTTCCCTATAAAACCGAAGCCCTGCAGCGTTTTTTCACTCTGCCTGTGTGTGCTGAAGAGATAGTGTAGGGAGAGAGCTGCTGCCTGTTAGTGATTTCAGGGACAGTTGAAAGTTTGCTGGCTAGTAATCGTTTTGATACTGCTCTGTTATTGGAGGGACAGAAGTCTGCAGGGGTTTGAGGGACATTTAAGCTTAGGTAGCTTTGCTGGCTAGTAATCTACCTTCTACTGCAGTGCTCTGTATGTAGCTGCAGTGGGCAGCTGTCCTGCTTCTGATCTCATCTGCTGACTGCTGCAATAACAGTAGTCCTTGTAAGGACTGCTTTTATTTATTTTTTTGTTGTTTTACTACTACTACTACTACTACTATAAGAGCCCAGTGCTATTAGTCTAGCAGTGTTGGGGAGTGGGACTGGTGTGCTAATCTGCTGCTCCTAGTAGTTCAGCAGCACCAACTTTAATTTTTTTTTTTAATATTCATTTTTTTTTATTTTACTTTTTTTTATTTTACTACCGCTGTAGTAGTGTATAAGTTGACCTTTTAGGCATTATTTGCCCTGTAGGCATTATTTGCACACTGTTTTCTTCAACCCGCCATCTAGCTGTGTGACCTTGTTCACATTCTGTCTAAATATCCATAATATTACCGTCTCCAGAAAAAACACCGGAGTGACTTTTTTCAAGCAGCCATAATATATTTTACGTAATCCGTATCCACCGATGTAGTAGTGTATACGTTGACCTTGTAGGCATTATTTGCACACTGTTTTCTTCAACCCGCCATCTAGCTGTGTGACCTTGTTCACATTCTGTCTAAATATCCATAATATTACCGTCTCCAGAAAAAACACCGGAGTGACTTTTTTCAAGCAGCCATAATATATTTTACGTAATCCGTATCCACCGCTGTAGTAGTGTATACGTTGACCTTGTAGGCATTGTTTGCCCAGTTTTTTTGGCCGCAGCCACTGAAGCACAGAGGCCAGAAAAAATATGCCATATAAATGCTGAAAATAGTAATTTTTTGCCATACGTTGACTCAACGTATATGGCAAAAAATGACTATTTTCAGCATTTATATGGCATATTTTTTCTGGCAACTGTGCTTCAGTGGCTGCGACCAAAAAAAATGCATATTTTCTGCATTTATATGGCATAATTTTTCTGGCCTCTGTGCTTCAGTGGCTGCAACCAAAAAAATTTATATTTTCAGCATTTATATGGCATAATTTTTCTGGCAACTGTGCTTCAGTGGCTGCGACCAAAAAAATGCATATTTTCTGCATTTATATGGCATAATTTTTCTGGCCTCTGTGCTTCAGTGGCTGCAACCAAAAAAATTTATATTTTCAGCATTTATATGGCATAATTTTTCTGGCAACTGTGCTTCAGTGGCTGCGTCCAAAAAAACTGGGCAAACAATGTCTACAAGGTCAACGTATGGCGAAAAATTACTATTTTCAGCATTTATATGGCATATTTTTTCTGGCAACTGTGCTTCAGTGGCTGCGTCCAAAAAAACTGGGCAAACAATGCCTACAAGGTCAACGTATGGCAGTTGTTTAAAGAGAACAGTAGATTACTAGCCAGCAAAGCTACCTAAGCTAAAATGTCCCTCAAATCCCTGCAGACTTCTGTCCCTCCAATACAGAGCAGTATCAAGCAGATTACTAGCCAGCAAGCTTACTATCATCTGTCCCTGAAATCACTAACAGCTCTCCCCCTACACTATCTCTTCCAAGCACACACAGGCAGATTTTTCAGATACATTTTTGCCCTTGATCCCCCTCTGGCATGCCACTGTCCAGGTCGTTGCACCCTTTAAACAACTTTAAAATCATTTTTCTGGCCAGAAATGTCTTTTCTAGATGTTAAAGTTCGCCTTCCCATTGAAGTCTATGGGGTTCGCGAACCGTTCGCGAACCGCTCGCATTTTTGCGCAAGTTCGCGAATATGTTCGCGAACTTTTTTTCCGACGTTCGCTACATCACTACACCTGAACACATGGTGACAACTGGGTACATCACACTGAAAGTTTCCTTTATAGTAAATACCCCCTTTATCTAATTATGCACCTTTCCAGATCCCTTAGAAAGTCAGGTTTAATTGATTTATTATTAATAATTATGTATTGGCCCATACTGTACCTTAAGCTACTGGCAAAAGTGCTCTTGGCCACTGCAGACCGTCGGACATTGTGTTAATCGGGATTAATCCAATTTTAATCCAGTTTCGACAGAACATAATATTTATTGGTGGATGCTTCAGGACTGTGTGGCATCCAAGGTACCATTTAAAACACAGCATAGTCACATAAATCGATAAAATATTATTTGCTATCAGGCTGATGTTAAAACTGGTAGATGGAACAGATCCTGTGATGGCTTTTATTGGACCAACACAGAGTAATACAATTCCTTTCATGGATCTTCATCTGCTAAGCAGTTTGGCTGATTCTTACAAGGTAAAAGTGGAAAGGCCCTGGGCTGTGGCAGATTTTTGAGACTGCAGCGGTCATCTACGGAAGAGCTTTAGTGGTCAAATCATGGTTTCCGTTTATTAGGTGCACTGCTTATGACAGTTGCTGGCATTACAAGGCTGAGAAGGATCATGCCAACATCAAAAACCCCTAATTGTGCCTCTCTGCTATTACTTTAAATTGTTTTTTTTTGTAAATTCAGAAAATGAGTACAGGTATGGGACCTGTTATCCAGAATGCTCGGGACTTGGGGTTTTCTGGATAACAGATCTTTCCATAATTTGGATCTAAATACCTTAAGTTGAAAATAACGTAGGCTTTAAAAAAAACCATTAAGTTATTTTTGCTTCCAATAAGGATTAATTATATCTTAGTTTGTATCAACTACAAGGTACTGTTTTATTATTACAGAGAAAAAGGAAAACATTTTTTGGATATAATAGAGTCTATGGGAGATGGCCCTTCCATAGTTTTGAGCTCTGGATAACTGGTTTCAGAATAACAGATCATATACCTGTAGTAACAGCACCTCTGGTGACTGATTGTACTAATGTTACCTTCTCGCGTGGTAGACAATTATATTAATCCCCCTGCATAATGGAATCCTGGTTGCAAAACAGTCACAACAAAGAGAAAAGGGTATACTGGTAATCTGATTATCTACCTTGCAAGGACCAAACATTGAGTAGCTTCAATTTCCCTATTTGCCCAGTTTAGTTCAAGAAATGGCAAAAAATATATATTTTTTTGTGATGAAAATAATAGGCAAAATGTATATTGAGCACAAGCACCATTCGTTGCACTCCTGCTGAACAAGGGCGTATATTGCCCTTTAAGGTAAAATATATAAAAGGTAAAACTATTTAATTTGTTCCTTTAAGGATTAAGGCATTGAATTTGGTACAAAATGTGCAAGAAATAAAAAGATCATTGAAACCTGTTTCAGCACTGGACAGCTCCACTTTCCTCTTATTCAGCAAATTATAGGGATGCACTTAATCCAGGGTTTGGTTAGGGAGTTGTTCAATTTCCAGCACTTGGTTGAACCAACTGCAAACCTTTAATAACATGACAATTTAGAGCGCTGGACAACTGAATAGAATTTAGATTGGTAAATTACAGTTCAGATTCAATACAGTAATAAAACCTTGGATTTGTTATTTGGGTGAACCAAAAACAAAATCTTGAATGAGCGCTTTAAACAAATAAGATACCCACATATTTTGTTGGCCAGTTTAGCAGAATATTATCCTTGGTCCTTGTATTTAGCCAAAACAGTTGTCCATGCATTAGGTCTGATTAGCTACGGACTGCTCGAAGGATATACAAGAGGATTTGATTGGGTATCGGTCGCTTTACAGCTGAGCTGATATTCTCTCTCATGTTCAGGACACTGCGTTATTCATTACTGAAAATGTAATCATTGCTGGATAGAAGCCACAAGGCATTATTTACCTTCACTATCCATAACAATAAATTTAAAAAGATTCCATTTCCATCAAAATTCATCTGTCTTTTTTTTTTTTTTTGGTCGCTGGTTTTGTTTTATTGAGAGACACATTTCTTCACCATAAACGGGAAGGATTAGTTCCCAAAAACATCAATCACCGGTTCATTTCCAGTAAAACGTCATTTTAATTTATATACTAATAGGCATTCATGGCAAATTTCTGTATTTATATGAGTGCAAATCATCTGGAGATTTCACTTGCTTGCCCAAGGTGACCACTATCGAGAAAGACAATCTAGATTTGCTAAGTGAACTTGCATTGTCTGTTCTACCACCTTCAATGGGAGGGCAATCCACATATTGACTTCTTTGTGTGTATATGATATTCACTAAGGAAAAAGGGGAAGGGAAGTGGAAGCACTCAAAGGCTAAGTTAAAGTATATATAAGTATAATGGAAGTGCTATTTTTCAATGCACTTTCCCTGGGCCCCTGTCTAATAAGTAATTCAGTATAATTGCAAATGCATATGTTTAAAAGACAGGGGTTTTTAGTTACAAAGTTATGATCATAAAGTTGAAAAGCCACTGTACCACGTCAAGGTAAACCCCATACGGTGGTCCCTAACTTGTTTACCTCTTGTTACAGTATAAAAAAAGTCTTTTACTTCTCAGCATAGTAGCATTCCTTGTAATCAGTGTGACCTGAATCTTTGTGTGTATGTTTTGCATATGCCTTTATGCTCCTCTATAATGCTGAGTGGAGTTCTGACTATTACAGCTGGGTGAAGATCCCTGATAACTGGAGATGTCTGGGGGGGGGGGAGGTGTGACTTGGGGAAACATGAACTATATAAAAAATGCTTCATTGAAACTGCATGTGAAGTAATGCAAGTAATAGGATGTTTGCAGAGACTTCAAATAAACAAATATCAGCTGTAAAAAGTAAAACAAGAGGGAGGGTGCTATAAATTTGTAACCCCTTAATTACCACTCACCATTTTAAAGGAGAACTAAGGCTTAAATAAAGAAGTAGGTTAGAAATGGTGAACATTATGTTTTGGGCTTTTATACCAGCCCAAGGCAACCACAGCCCTTTAGCAGGGAAGATTTGTGTATCCAAAGATACCCCAGTAGCTCCCCATCTTCTATTCCACTGATTCACTGCACATGCTCTGTGCTGCTGTCACAATATAAGCCTGGTTAGTAATTAATACAGATAATTACTACATGGCAGCACAGAAACCAGGACAACTGGCATCAGAATTTAATAAACAGCTGTGTAGCATCAGCTTATATTTCAGAACAATCTAATTTTCTGCTTGTAAATTTGAGATGACCCCTAAGCTTAGCTTCTCAACAGCTGCTCAGAGCCCACTGAGCCAGTGAGTGTCGCAGACACTTTCCAAGATGGTGGCCCCTGTTACAAGTTTGAAGTCCTGGATCATTGCTGCTATTGAGAAGCTGAAAATTTAGGCTGGTGCAATAAGTTCACTATGTAAAATATGGCATTTCTAGGATTAATTTCTCCTTTAAGTAAAGGGAGCTGTTAATGCCTAATGTGCCTGAGGCACTATATGAGCACCAACTATAATGTTTTATAACTGTGATGGTTTTTATTGCTATCATTCTTAGACCAGTTTAAAAATGGAAATTCTGCTTTCAAAGTTACCAGAAGTGTAAATTTTCCACCCTGGGAGCTTGTTCGGTGCTGCCGCCTGAGGTGAGATGCTCAACTGGCCTCATTAGTGCAGCACCCTTGTAGGTGGTTCTCTACCATAGGGTCCATAGAAACCCAATTTCTTTCTTGTGTCTCTTTACAAGGGTAGGATATTGTGGACCCCTTGCTACACACTAAACATTATGTATTTCTGGGGTGGGGGGCAGAACTTATGTGATCCTACCACCATGATGCTATCCTTATGGCAAATTTTACATTTCTGTAAATACCACAGGCCTTGGGCTCACAGTGAATTCAGGGAGCTGTAGTGAGATTCTGGAATTGTTGTTTAGCAAAAGGGTTTGGATATCTGGGGTGCTGTTTCAAGAACCATACAAAGCATTAGATTGGAAACAGTTTTTGGAAATAGGAAATACACAACTACAAATCCCAGCAGCCTTATTCAGCCGGTGTCTATCTGTTGGTGCATAGTTTTGTACTTCACAACAGCTGAAGAGAAGAAAATCTGGTTAGTGCACAAAAGGATGTCATTATATTACAAACTCCATTCTGTACATTTTAACAATCAATCTGTCTCACAAATGTATAACATCCATGTAACGGATGCATTTATGTGCAAAGTTACTAACAGAATGAATTTTGAAAAAAAACCTTGGACATAATAAATAATAGTGTAACTAACTAGTGCATGCCAAGCTAGATTTGAATGACAAAATAGATATTTATGACAGAAAGCAAGATTTTATAGTACAGGATTCATTCTTTCAACAAAATGAAAGCACATTTTGAACTACAGTTGAACTACAGCTAACTATGAGACTACTCATAAGACCCACTCATCATACTATACAGAATGTGTATGCACATGATCAGTCCCACGTCTCTGGCTAAACCTATTATGTAGCAGTTGAACTATAGCTAAGCATATTATTAAGAATGTATTAAATGCTAACTGGTGAAATATTACAGCTAGGAGGAGACATTGGAGCCTCAATAATTTCTGGTGCATTTATTACAACATGGCAGGTAGGTGTGACCTGGCCCATAATTGCTCTTAGCTTAGACAGGAAGAGAGAAACGGGAACAGGAATATGAATCATAAGACAATGGCAAAACAACAGGAATGCCCTTAACCAAAATGTCCACACAATGAGATTACTACAATAAGAATAGCCATATCACCTAAAATGATCATTTATGTTTTGCATACTTTTCTTTTTATAGAATCATTATAAGTGCAGCATTATATTTCTCAGCCATTTGTAAGAACTTCCAATTAGGAACCTGTAGTGTTTAACAGCAGCTCTTTTAGGAAATGTTTGTTCATGTTATTGCTATGCAGCACAGGGGACATTAGAGGGCGCCCTCTATAGCAGGCCATATAGTATCCTATGCCTTAGGGATGATGCAGCCACGAGGAGCAGAGCTGGCAACTTTTCATCTTGTTTGTTATATGGCAGTAAGCTTTGTTCTTATTGGTTCAGTAATGTGACTGACAGTATTGCTTCACATAATGGATATGTTTTGTGAAACTGAACTTTTATTTTGTTGAAAGAATGAATCCTGTAGTATAAAATCTTGCTTTCTGTCATAAATATCTATTTTGTCATTCAAGTCTAGCTTGGCATGCCCTAGTTGTTTACACCATTATATATTCTGTCTAAGGTTTTTTTTTTTTACATAATTCATTTTGTAAGTAACTTAACTACGTCTGTTACATGGAGGTTATACATTTGTGAGACAGATTGATTGTTAAAATGTACAGAATGGAGTTTGTAATATAATGACATCCTTTTGTGCACTAACCAGATTTTTTTACATTTGTTTATCTTTGTATATGGTCACAAATACTTATACACCATGAGAGACATTCATTCTATGTGCTAGGGATAATTTTGTATACAGAATGTATTTGGGACAAACGTCACCCCATATTTAAGAACAGTGGACATGTTTATCATTCCAGATACAATATTGCTTTATTTGTCAATACAGACCATCTAGTTATACAGCGTATCAAAATCACGTTTCACTCAGCCCCCCCCATTTCAACCACAAACTTGACACTTTGTAAGTAGGGAGCATAGCTGACAGTGGCGACATCATACCCAGTTATACTTGAGACATAGATTAGTGAGAATACCAAAAATGTAAATACGAATGTGAGATCTTGTGAACCTGTTTCACACCCCCCTCATACCTGTTAAGATTTATAGAATGAAGGGATAAAACATATGGCGCATATCCCTGTTGATCAAGTTGGGCCCTTTCAAGTCCCATGTTCAACTTTACATGACTTATAAGTAAGTAATGTTTAGAGTGAAGGAGGTACAGTATGTGTATGATCATACAAAAGAGGATTTATCCACTAAGGTTATATTTTAGACTTTAAATTTGCCCTGCAAAGGGTTTAAAGTTAGCTGCAAACTACATGTATGGGATCCATTATCTGGAAACCTGTTATCCAGCAAGTTAAGAATGACGGAAAGGCCACCTCCCATAGACTCCATTATACTCAAATAATCCAAAAAATGTAAAATGATTTCCTTTTTCTCTAATAAAACAATTTCTTGTACTTGATCCAAACTAAGACATAATTAATCCTTATTGAAAGCAAAACCAGCCTATTTGGTTTACTTAATGTTTATATGATTTTCTAGTAGACTTAAGCTGGCCATAGACGCAAAGATCCGATCGTACGAATCAACGTACGATCGGACTTTCCCATCTCCCGACCCTCCACTAACCATTCAGATCAAAGTCTTTACCATTCCGATCAAATAAGAACAGATCACCCAATGTTCTGCCCCTGAAAGCAATCGTACGATACTTATGTCTGACAACACTAGTGACAGTCTCCCTCTGAAAATCGTACGATCGGCAATACACGCAGAGATATTATCGGCAGGCGACAGAAATTTTCTAACCTGTCCGATCGACCAAACGACCGATCTCCGACGGACGAAAAATGTCGGGACTCTCCACACACGGTCCGAAAATCGTACGAATCCACGATTCGTACGATCGGATCTTTGCGTCTATGGCCAGCTTTAAGAAGAAGATGCAAATTACAGAAAGATCCATTATCTGGAAAACACCAGGTTCCGAGCATTCTGGATAACAGATCTCATACCTGTAAATTGTAAATTCTCTTGGCTTTATGTATGTAGTTGGGATTGCCACCTAAAAAATGCTTTATATAAATCTTATTAATAATGAAGAAATGTAAACATATGGGAAGGCTGGTATTTTTTTTTTAATAAGGGAACAACCATAATTTAGGCTGTCATTTAGGAATAATATTTCACTCATTTTATGTTAGTATATATTGGCACTTACAAGTTATTATATCTGCTAATGGTTGTTATATTATATCTTGATAAACTAGGGAGTCCTGTCCCTTCCACTGAGAGTTAAAGGGGACCGGTCACCGAAAAAAATTCTTCAAAGTCCTATTTTATCATATTAGTCAAGCAAAATCATTTTAATTACACAATATAAATTATTTGAATCTTGTTTCCATCAGTCTGGGAATTCATAATTATAGCAAGCAGGCAGGAGCCATTTTGTGGACCCTGTTATAAAGGCAAGTCTTGCATCATCTCAAAATCTTGTTTGTGCACCAGAATGGGGGACCCGATGTCCATCCCCATGCCCTGGCTACACAATTAAACAGTGAAGATAACGGGGTAATGTGAGGAGAGCATTATTATTATAGTGAAAAATGAAATCATTTTAAAATTTTTGGATTATTTGAGTATAATGGAGTCTATGGGAAGTGGCCTTTCTGTAATTCTGAGCTTTCTGGATAACGGGTTTCCAGATAATGGATCCCAAACATGTAGCTTGCAGTTAACTTTAAACCCTTTGCAGGCCAAATTGAAAGTCTAAAATATAACCTTATTTACATCTAGGAAGTTCTGAAAGTAATTTTCTGCCCCGCCTCTATGCCTTTAAGTTGATATTTTTAACAGGGATGCCCCGAATCAAGGATTCTTTTTCCCCTTCCCACCCCTTATTTGCATATGCATATTAGGATTCGGTTCGGTATTCGGCCGAATCTTTTGCAAAGGATTCGGGGGTTCGGCCGAACCAAAAATAGTGGATTCGGTGCAACCTTATGAATACTTTAATAAAAAATAGAAAATGGATTTCATGTTTCATTTGAAAAGGACTTTTATTATACAGATGTTTGTCTGGGTGACAGGTCCACTTTAAAGGAACAGTAACTCCAAAAAATTAGTGTCCTAAAGTAATCAAAATATAATGTACTGTTGTGCTGGTAAAATTGATGTGTTTACTTCAGAAACACAACTATAGTTTATATAAACAAGCTGCTGTGTACCCATGGGGGTAGCCATTCGAGCACAGGGCACACAGTAGATAACAGATAAGTTCCGAAGAATCCCATTGTATACTACAGAGCTTATCTGTTATCTGCTGTATCCTGTGCCTTTTCTCCTTTTTCAGCTTGAATGACTGTCCCATGGCTACACAGTAGAGTTTCTGAAGCAAACACACCAGTTTTACCAGAATACCTCATTATATTTTCATTACTTTAGGATACTTTAATTTTTTGGTGTTACTGTTCCTTTAACTAGAGCTTTGCTCATCCATGACTGAATGCTACAATTCACCTCCTTTAATGCTGGACTAGTTTGTCTGTGTCCCAAAACTCTCCTCTGTCTCTCCCTGCGAGATATCGAAAGGGAATCCCAAGACTGTGTCCTGACATTTTCAACATGAATTAAATATCCCTCAGTCCGGCAGAGCCCCTCGGCTCTCTAATGCCTACGATGGAAATAAAGCTTAGCTATCTGTGTTCTTGCAGCACAAAAAAATGCATTTATATTATCCTTCATTACATTCACGTCACCCTTGTACTGTCAGACAGTCATACAGCAGCATAAGAAAAGCAAAAGGCTGCGTATGAATTAAAAATGATGTGCTGTTATTAGATAATTTATTGCATATATTTCCCTACTGCAGAACCCACGTTTTTCCCCCTGTGGATAATACAATGAATGACATTTAACCCTTATGTGTAAACTTTGACCATTCTGCAAGGAAAAAGGATTCTCAGTTCTTCAGTGAGCTTCAAAAACAAACAAGAGCCCCGAAGCCTTACACTGCCATATCTCAGCTTGCTCTGTTCTTCAGAGAGCCCTTTTATTATTAATATCCCTTATTCCTATAGGGGCAACCACTTATGCAGAGCTTTATGGTAAAAAACAAATCTTTGCTTCTGCTGTTCATTTAAAAAAAAAAAAAAACATGCTATAGCAACCTTGAAACAAGTGAGCATGGGAAAGAAAGCCTTGGCAAGGATAATGTCCTATATACCAATCCATCAGCAAGGCTCACAATAAATGGAGTCCTCACCAAGCCATTTCAAAATTTCCCATCAGAAATGGGACCAGACAGGGATGTCCCCTCTAGCCATTGTTATATGTGCTAACTATGGAAGAGGAAACCCAAATATCAAAGAAGAAGAACTTCCCATTTATCTGGCCACAAACATATATTAAATATCTGGGAGTCAATGTACCCAAGAAGGTAACAGATACATACGCTCTTAATTACAACAAGCTGTTACAACAGTTAAGAAAAGACATAGAAGAGTGGGGAAAAAGTACAGCTTTCCTGGTTTGGAAAGGCAAGTGTGATCAAAATGAATGTACTCCCCAGGTTATTATATTTAATGCAAGCCTTGCCATTCTGGATCCCAAATACATTTTATGTGGAAACACAGAAACTGATTATGAGATTTCTGGGAGGAAAAAGATCCAGCAGAATATCGAGAACCACTCTGACAAGACCAAAAGAAAAAGGTGGACTGGGACTCCCAGACCTTAGAATATATTCTCAAGCTATAACAATGACCAGGATATAAAAAATCCGTATAGGAAATTGGACCACATTTGGTCAACTTTAATTTTATTTTGAGTATTTATACATAAAAGAATGATTAACCAATAATATAACATGTTTTATTTCAAATGTTCTTTGAAGTCTGAATCTTTGTTTTCAGATCTTTTGAGAGTTGGTTTGAGGATCCCATGCTGTCACTCTGTAATAATAAAACAGTACCTTGTACATGATCCAAACTAAGATATAATTAATCTTTATTGGAAGCAAAACCAGACTATTGGGTTTATTTAATGTTTACATGATTTTCTAGTAGCTTAAGGTATGAAGATCCAAATTACAGAAAGATCTGTTATTTGGAATCAGTGCCAGAACTAGGGGTAGGCACGTGCCTAGGGCGCAAAGCTGGGGGGGGGGTACCAGGCACGTACCTCTCTGTCGCCTACTCCATGTCCGGTCCCCTCTTTCCCTGACTCTATATTTTCTGCCCGGTCTATATGTGCCTCTGCAGAGCGATAATTTCCTCTTGAGCATCAAGGGGTAATATGCACGTCGAGCGGCAATTCGCTCATGCGCACGTCCAGTCGGCCCGACAATGTTGCCTAGAGCGCCTGGCCCAGCTCTGTCTGGAATACCCCAGGTCCCGAGCATTCTGGATAACAGTCTACATGCATACTGGCTTGTGTGCCTAGGTCTGCCAACTATGTCCTAATCACTTTTTCTAGATTAGTCTCATCCAAGGAAAAGTCTAAGAGTCAGTGCTCTCTCATGTCACATACCCTGCAGCCTGGAAAAACACAAGAAAAGTAGGTACATAAGAAGGCATGATGCTATGTGATAAAGTATTGGGATAATGGGTGGATCCTAAGCCTCAGTGGTTAAATATTAAGCATAATTTTCCTAAATGTAAAATTGCAAAGAAATCTCTGTACGCAAGGGAAAGGGCTGAAAGCCAATATTGGATGGCTGTGATCTTTGTGCCCTCAGGCAGCACTGCATTATGATTAAGCAGTGGAAATCTGTGCATGGATGCAAGAATTCTTCCCAAATCCATTGTCTGGGATCAGAGTTGGTCATTGCACCCACAAATGCAAGTTACAACTCTGCCATGCAAATTAGTAACCATATATAAACATAATCCAATTGCTACCTTCTTCTTCTGCCTGAGGCAAAGTGGAAAAATGTCCTGTGGTCTGACCAATGAAAAGGTTTTATGGATGCTGCATTTTCCAAGCTAAAGAGGCAGAGTTCAGCTTGTTATCAGCACACAGTTTAAAAGCCAGACTGGTAATGGTATGGGGGTGCACATGGGCAGCTTGGACATCCAGGGAGAGGGAGGCACTATTAATGCGAAATATATATACAGGTATTTGAGCAACATCCAGATGGAACCTTTTTCAGGAACAGCTATGAATATTTCAGAAAGAAATGCCAAACCAAAATCTTTTCCAACAGCATGGTTTTGTAGTAAAAGAGTCAGAGTGCTAAACTGATCTGCTTGCAGACCTATCACCCATTAAAAACATTTGGTGCATTTAGAACAAGGGAGACTCGAGCTGTCGAGCAGTTGAAGTCCTAGACCAGGCAAGAGTGGGACAACATTTCACTTTCAAATCTGTAGCAATTGGTCTCCTCTGTTGCCAAATGGGCACAGAGTGTTGTTAAAGATGAGTGGGAAATCTGGCCATCACCCTACTTTTCTGCAGCTTGTTTCTGGCTTCAAATTAAAAATGAGCAAATATTTTTTTAGAAAACAATAACATTATTTGCCCCTAGCTGCAAAGTCCTCTCTATGCCACCACCTGCCGGTCCTCCCCCCAAGCGCTGAGGGGGTCTGGAAGGGGTTAGGAGGAGTGAAGGGAGCAGGTCTGGGCCCAAAAGAGCCAGGGCCCACCAGGTTTTTTCCCGTTCTCCCACCTGCCCAGTATGACCCTGGATATTTTGGAGGAATTTGTGTATAAAATGTTTTTAATTTGCCTCCCCAAACACACTTCACTTTCATTCCATGGGACACTCTCTGTTGCTATATAAGTAGGCAAATTTATTTCATTAATTTTTGCCAATTTATTTTAATAGCATATAGAAATATTTTTTTTTTAGATTCAGCTTTAAAGCCACAGCTGTTTGGTTTTTCCTTTATGACAACAATACCTTTTGCAAATACTTGAAGTTCTGCTTTGAATTGGAAGCCTCAATGCTTGAAATGAAATATAATGGCTGCAAACTGGAAGAGGCAATATGTCATCTCCCCCCCCCTCCACATCCTCTCGCCAGGTTTAAAAAAAAAAAATAAGGTTAATAAGGTTTAATTAAACAAAATTAATCAGGTTCATTATTTTAACTCTTCCTTTGGCACTGGGTTAACAAAATTATTTGCTCTGTGTAGGAATAAATTGGATATTGATACCTCCAGCTATTTCTTGGAGCTGATGAAACCAGGAAAAGCAAATATATTCATCCTGCAGTTGTTATTAGCAATGTAAACATCATTCAGTCCTTGGCACACTCGAAGCCAGGCGATGAACTGACCCACCTGCGTTATTATTTTGGGACAAGTCCTTTGTTTAACCCCACAGATTTTATCCTCATCTTATCTTCTTACTTGTATATTCGTATAATCTGTAATTTCGATCAAGAAAATTCTTGCATATAGGCACCCCGCTGTATATTCACTAGTGTAAACAGAGGAAGAAATTAATGCTCTCAACTAATGGGTGACAGCAGGGCTGGACTGGAAATAAAAAACAGCTCTTTAAAAAAAAAAACCAAAGCATCCCATAAATAAATGTGTGATATGGGTGGCCAGCTCCCCCCCTACAAAGCGGACTCCCCCCCCCCAAGTTGACAAACAATTGTTGGCCAGCTCCTCCAAGTTCAAAAAAACATTAGTGGCCAGGGTTCCTCCAAGTTATTGGTGGTCAGAGCACTGGTGGTTGTGGTCAGGGCATTGGTGGGGGACCATAAAAGTTAAAAAAAAACAAAACAAAAACTTTGGTAACCAGGGATTTAAAGAAAAATAAAAAAGGAACTAACCTTAAACATTTTGCAGGCAGTCTTCTTCCAGCAGCTTCTGTTCTCCTTGACGTCTTGCAGCTTCGGCTCCCATTCGGCAGCTCGCAGCTTCGCCTCCCATTTGGCGGCTCCCGGGTTTCCCCGGCTCACTTGGCTATAAATGGAGTTGCCCACCGGGCAAATGCCTGAACTGACTGATTGCCAGTCCGGACCTGGGTGACAGTTCCATGTAAAGGAATGAGTGCTTTTAGCCGAGTACTTTTATACAAGCCATGGTTTACATGGTATGTGACTTCTAACATCCCCCTACTTTCCAAGAGATAGAACTTTATTTTTAATAATGCATAAGTTGCTGAGTCATGTTGCACCAATTACATCCCTGATGTACCAATTATAACTGGAGACATCATAAAGCACCATTTATAAGTTCCACATCTAAGTTAGAGAAGAGGAAGCTTGGTTCTACTAACTTATATGTTATAAGTTAAGCCACTAAATTTTGTTCAGCTTACACAGTCCAAAAATACTTGAACTACAATTAGAGGAATCCCCTTGCCAATGTTCGTTATAAGTCGGATGCACTGCACTGCAGTGCAACTGCAAATTTCAACAATTTATTTTCGTAATTTATACAAAATATATCTGTATATTATTAGACTCTGTACTTTTACTAAGGACATTTTCTGACCATGTGTCTTTTCTATGAAACGTGTGCCTTCATTGTACCCTAAACCCATTTAAGACAGAACTAGGAGAAATGTGTCATACACAGCTAAACCTTGTACAGTATGTGACCCTGTGGCAATTGTTTCCCAACCATAGGAACAGCAGCAAGTGAAGAAGACATGTGACTCAGTTGATGCACTGAAATGTATAGTGTCAGATATAGTTCATCAGCAGATTAGACTCTTAGATATGTCTGGTCCCCAACCTGCTTTGGTAGACTTGGATATCAGTTTGGACATACACTTAATTACAATACAGTGGTTCACAAGGCAGAAGAAGCCACAAAGTTACCTGTTTTAACTAAAGCTGGCAAACTTACCAAAACACCTTATGCCGACACTGAGCCAGCTGTCTTCCTTTTCCTGGCAACTCTGTCTGGGTAGTAAGGCCAGCCTATGGACAGGGTTGAGTGTAATCTAATAATAATCAGATTGAAATTAGTCCATCCTGCTTACCTTGTCCAATAACCATACTTAATTTCTGTTTTTGACAAAGAATAGTAAAAACCTTGTACAGGTATGGGATCCACCTAAACTCCATTTTATCCAAATAATCCAAATTTTTAAAAGTGATTTCCTTTTTCTCTGTAATAATAAAACAGTACCTTGTACTTTATCCAAAACAATATATAATTAATCCTTATTGGATGCAAACCCATCTTGTTGGGATTATTATTTTTGACATGGTTTTCTACTGTATTTAAGGTATGAAGGTCCAAATTACAGAAAAATCTGTTATCCGGAAAGCCCCAGGTCCCAAGCATTCTGGACAACAGGTCTCACACCTGTAGAAGAATAAATCACACAAATTCTTTTTTTCTGGCTCCTTATTAATGGTTAGAGGTGCCTCCATAAGCTATATAGACTTTGGAAAGGTCTCAATAAAAGTTCAAAATATTTGGCACTTTCAGGCAACACAAAGTCACAATAAATTTGGCCAGGAAACCCAGGGTGAGTCATATAATGCATCTTTTAGCTGTCGATACCCTGGCTGCTCTGGTCCAGTAGAAGTGACTACCAATTGCAAAGGAACTCGAAGATCAGGCCATAACAATAGACACGGCAGACCAAGCAGCTGTTGGGGAGATCAGGAACACTTCCTGACATACTATTTTAATATATGTGCAGGTAAGAGTGATTATGAACCCAATGTTCATAGAGATGGGGGCCTAGTAGCTTACTCAGCTGTACTTATGTGACACATACCAATCTGTACAACACAGGCTTCTGCAGAATGGAGCCCATCCCTGCCTACATTTGCTATAAAGTAGAATTGAACTGATGTTCTTCCTTTAGTAACAGTTGCAGAATCCATTGTTCAGTGGCAAGGTTTCTGAAATTGTGTTTATGTCCCTAAAACTGTATGTCCCTGGAGAGAGAAGTGTTTAATGAGTGAGGTTTCCTAGGTCAAGTATTTTTCTAATGTAACGTGAACCTGCAAATTCTGTGTGGTGCCATCTGCCCCAGTCACATTAGACTAAAGTTCTCTCTCTATATGTATAGAAGAAGCCCTTTCTGCACTCATGCCACAAAACGAGTCTCTTGTTCTATGCAAAAGGTCATTTAGACAAACCACAGTCATTTTGGAACAAAGTGCTTTGGACTGATAATACAAACATTTAGTTATTTGGTCAAAACAAAAAGCGTTTGCATGGAGAACACTTCATTCCAAGAAAAACACCTGCTACCTACTGTCAAATTTGGTGGAGGTTCCATCATGCTTGTTAAAGTCGAGGGTCAGATGAACTCAACCCAATATCAACAAATTCTTCAGGACAATGTTCAAGCATCAGTCACAAAGTTGAAGTTACGCAGGGGTTGGATATTCCAACAAGACAATGACCCTAAACACACTTCGAAAACTACAAAGGCAGTTATGCAGAGGGAGAAGTACAATATTCTGGAATGGCCGTCACAGTCCCCCGACTTGAATATCATCGCAAATATATGGGATGATTTTCTGTACAGGCTGTCCATGATCAGCAGCCATCAAATTTAACTGAACTGGAGAGATTTTGTATTGTCAAGAATACCGCCATCCAGAATCCAGACACTCATCAAAGGCTATAGGAGGTGTCTAGAGGCTGTTACATTTGCAAAAGGAGGCTCAACTAAGTATTGATGCAATATCTTTGTTGGGGTGCCCAAATTTATGCAGTTCTACCAGGTTAGCTGTCTCATCACAAGACCATGTCACTTCCTGGCCTTCAGGTATCTTAGTGGGTTGAAAATTAAGCTTTCATGTCTGGGCTGCAGCTCCAGGTCTCTACTCTAGGCTATGGTCTCAGGGGCTATTTTTTTTTTTAGGGTTTCCACCTGTTTGCTTTTTACCCAAACAGTTTGGTTTTTCTAAGGCCTATTCGGGTCTCAACTTTCATGTTCGGTTTTTAACCTTGTTGTGAAACCCAAACAAAAATCTGGCCAATAAATAAAAAACATTTAAATACTAAGATGCTCACCTCAACATGGCTTGGTTATGATCAAGTGCAAGTAATTTCTTATTATTACAGAAACAAAAATTAGAAATTGTTGTTCTAAACTAGCATTGGCATATTCCAGTGCTCTCTGGAAAACAGACTTTTGTACAATATATGCCGAGCGCCGGATTTCCAATTGAGGCTCCTATAGGCTGGCTGTCTCCTGCGCCCCTACCCCCAACACACGCTCGCACTTAATATTTCACCATTGTGGATTGCTGTGCTGCTCCCTCTATAGCTCTGCTTCCTGTGTCCGGAAATATAGAAATATATATAGCGGCTGGACACCCCTAAAAATGTGCCGCCCTAGGCCTGGGTCTTTGTGGCTCTTTCCATAATTTGGATCTCCATACCTTAAGTCTATTAAAAAAAATAATCGATTAAATAAACATTAAATAAAACAAGTAGGATGGTTTTACCTCTAATAAGAAATAATTATATCTTAGTTGGGATCAAGTACAAGGTGCTGTATTATTACTACAGAAAAAAGGAAATAGTTAAAAATTTTACTTATTTGATCAAAGTGGAGTCTATGGGAAATTGACTTTCCTGTAATACTGAGCTTTCTGGATATAATGGTTCCAGATAACGGATCCCATACCTGTATTTTGAAATGTTATTCTTGCTGGAAAAACCAGGGGAACATACGGGAGGTGCACAGTAAGCTACAGAACGTTTGCCAAAGATACGTAGTAGGTAAAGCACAGACTGTGCCCATTAATATCCAAATTAAACATGACCAATCAGACATAATTTTACCCAACTTAAAGGAGGCAATTTCTCGGGAAACAGCTGTGCACTTCATAAAGCAGAGTGTTTAACTGATGGATGAAAGTACAAAGGGTTTGTGCCGTCTGGCTGAACAGTTCTCCAAAGTTGCACGTGCTCTGTGCCTTATAGTTAGCACCTTATTTATAATATAGTTAGCACCCCCCCCTTACTTAAAATGAATCTCTCATTTTCTGGTGTATATTGGAACCTTTGAACCACACTTATATGTAATGAAAGTGATAGATTTTACCAATGGGCCAGTTAAAGCTGATAGGTTGCTACTAGTGATCCAAGTATAGGAGAAGGAAGAGGAACTCCAGCAGTATTAGGAATCCCAGCAGTATTACTGCAAACAACTTTTTATTCCAGGCAGTTTTAACCACAACATGTTTTGGGTTCAATACCCTTTATCAAGTGAATAAAGGGTATTGAACCCGAAACATGTTGTGTTTACCACTGCCTGGAATAAAAAGTTGTTTGCAGTAATACTGCTGGAGTTCCTCTTCCTTCTCCTATACTTGGATCATTTGCAACAGTTGCAGCACAGAGCAACTAAGGAATTATGAAAGGATCAAACACTTCAGCAAGAACATGAAATCACTTCAGCATCTCTCCATATTACTAATGAAGATAAAACACACAGGGGCCCATGGGCAGTTACCCACGGTAACCAATCAGATTGTTGCAGTCATTGTTCTTCTTGCAGCTGGCTTTAAAAAGCTAATCACTGATTATTTGCCCAGTGTTGATAAATGATCCCCAAATTTTGTATTACTTTGTCCCAAGCAGGAGCTGACACACAAATACTGGAGGGGAGGCTACCTTTACTGTATGTATTTGAATTTGCAGGAGAGAAGGGATCTCTCTTTCTCTAAGTCTGTGTGCCCATGTACAGTACACCTACTCCTGAAAACGGCTCCCCCGGGGTTGACATCTCTGAGGATAACAGAGTTCACTCAGGCTGGAAAGTGCAGGTGCTGGAATTCATAACTTATCACATGTGGCAAAGCGGGGTGTGGTTGGGAGCTTTGTGTCCAGGTAGTAGGAAGTGGAGATAGAGTGATGCAGCTGTTGAGTGACCCTGCTGTAGATAAAACACAGTTGAATACCTGCTTAAAGGTATCCTGGGTGGTGTATATTTCAAATATATATATATATATATATACATACAAACAACGCTTGGTCGGTGCGCCCAGAGCACAAAATGGATGCCTAGGTGCTGGACAAAATCAATAGTGATAAAGTAACAAAAAGAGTCCGCACACACAGGTCTTATGTGAGAGAAAAAAAAGTGGTAGTTTATTCAACGTTTCGGCTCAGCTACATGAGCCGTCCTCAGGAAACGTTGAATAAACGACCACTTTTTTTTCTCTCACATAAGACCTGTGTGTACGGACTCTTTTTGTTACTTTATATCTATATCTATATATCTATATATATATATATATCTATATATATATATGTAAAAACCCTGGTGGGTCCCAAATAGGGTTGCCACCTTTTGGCCAGGTCAAATACGGGCAGGGCTGTGATGCAATGGGGACGGGGCTGTGATGTGAATGGCAGATCACCTTGTCAATCATAGGGAATTTTCCTAATTTGGAAAAACGGGCAGGCAGTTTTGACCCAGGCAGCCCTTCAAAAAACCGGGTTGTCTGAGTCAAAAACCCTAGCCCCAAATAACCCCTTTTCTAAGGAAACAAGAATAGCTAGCTACAAAAAACAAAATCCCAGAACCCTTTTTGGTCCTGTAGTTTATCGACAACTGGAGAGCCACAGGTTGCAGACACTCACACATCAACAACAGCTCCTCATTGTTTCTCAGGGCCCCTTCGGCGTGAAAGAGTTAAAAAAAAAAAAAATAGTTAACATTTTTTTCCACTAATGTAAATCAGAGAGAGTGAAAAAAATCTGACAAGTTTTCTTATTAAAAAATAATTGTAATCAGGGTGCCGTTTTGAAGAGAGAGCGATGAAAGGAGATAGACGGACAGTGCGGAGAGATGGATCGTTTTAATTTGCACCAATTAAATTGAGGTTCAGAGGACCATCTTCTTCAATCTTCATGAATACTTTATTTTCTGGCTGCTCTGGAGCTATTAAAAAGAATGATTGAGTCAGGAGCCTTACATGGTATCCATGATGAAACATCACCTTTCCTACAACTGCCGAGCACCTCTAGCCTGCATCTCTGTGTGTCTGGTCAGCCAGTACAGAAACGACTCTTGAAAGTGAAACATCTCACCAGGGTTAAATGGGTTCTGCTGATTGTGAAAAACATGTCATATATATATATATATATATATATATATATATATATATATATATATATATATATATATATATATATATATACAATTCCAACGTTTATGATGCACTAATCCCAATGTATATCAGAGTCAAGGGTGCTGATCCCAATAGCAGTGAGTAATTCCGCTTCTTAGTTATATTGGTCCAACCAGATCGCACTCCATATTTAAAACATAGCTTTATTAGCTTGTTAAAATGTATCAAAAATGGCATTCTTCACAACATAGTAGCAGCGTCATTTGTATCAAGACACTTATCTGTTAAAAGTCCAGCATAAACGCTATATTCATCCACACTCACGCGACGTTTCGGGACACATCCGTTCCCTTTCTCAAGCGTATGTATCGTGTAGTAGCGTGTAGGACTCCATTGCACACACTTTCTGCTTCCTCGTTAGGCGGGGCATACGTGGTAAGTAACTGTGATGATGCTTCCTCACCTGGAGGCCGGATCTGCACGTCAGTCACCACATATCTCCACCCTCCCGTTACTATGCAAAGTCCATAGTTACCAAAGAAAAGAAATATATCAGTAACAGCAAATTACATGGGCATTTTTAAAAAATGCCCATGTAATTTGCTGTTACTGATATATTTCTTTTCTTTGGTAACTATGGACTTTGCATAGTAACGGGAGGGTGGAGATATGTGGTGACTGACGTGCAGATCCGGCCTCCAGTAACAGCAAATGATGAAAATGCCCATGTAATTTGCTGTTACTGATATATTTCTTTTCTTTGGTAACTATGGACTTTGCATAGTAACGGGAGGGTGGAGATATGTGGTGACTGACGTGCAGATCCGGCCTCCAGGTGAGGAAGCATCATCACAGTTACTTACCACGTATGCCCCGCCTAACGAGGAAGCAGAAAGTGTGTGCAATGGAGTCCTACACGCTACTACACGATACATACGCTTGAGAAAGGGAACAGATGTGTCCCGAAACGTCGCGTGAGTGTGAATGAATATAGCGTTTATGCTGGACTTTTAACAGATAAGTGTCTTGATACAAATGACGCTGCTACTATGTTGTGAAGAATGCCATTTTTTGATACATTTTAACAAGCTAATAAAAGCTATGTTTTAAATATGGAGTGCGATCTGGTTGGACCAATATATATATATATATTTATATATATATATATATATATATATATATATATATATATATATATATATTCTGCTATCATTCAATGGGATTAATCCAGTTGGCTTTAAGCAGTTCACTCATGGATGCTCCAAGATAAAAAAATGAGTTTCCCACCTTTTCTGGAAAAAAATACCGGCCTTCCTATATATTTATCTATTTTTCCCTATTAGTAACATTGGGATCATCCATCATTTTTACCGGCCAGGTTCAACCCTAATGGTGGGCCCCTTAGCCCTAGTTCACTGTGTGCAAATGCCCATTATTTGGCTTCCCCCCATTGTGACACATTTAGTTTCATGATAAGATTTGTGTGGGATAAATAACAAAACATGTTCCGAGACAATCTAGAATTGCACCATCCACTGGGCCATGAATGAACCCCCTCTTTATGCGACAATATAGCAAACATTCAGTGCTTAGGATAACCAGTGGCAAAACTAACTGGGGTGGGGGGTGTGACTGCAACCCTCTGGGCCCACTGCGAAAATTGGCTCAGGAGGGGTTGGAGGGCCGGCTGCATGGCCTGCACCCTGGTCCCACAGGGTATAGTTATGTTACCAAGGTTGACCATTTTACACCTGTGAGAAAGAGTCATATTTTTGCAATTATTTGTATTTCCCCTTTATGAATTCTGATATGAAAACAGCTTCTGTGTGGGAAACTTTTGTCTTCAGGCTCCAAAGTATCAGGATTTCATCAAATAGTTGACA
Organism: Xenopus laevis; assembly: GCF_017654675.1. Lineage (NCBI taxonomy): Eukaryota > Metazoa > Chordata > Amphibia > Anura > Pipidae > Xenopus > Xenopus laevis. The sequence goes on along the minus strand of NC_054386.1, from coordinate 39,627,974 downwards.
GTGGGTGCCCACCTATGAAACCAGAGCTTTTGACTTCTGTAGGTGGAAGAATATTGGAGTAAGGAAAGTAACAAGTAAAAAACGATTTTGGTTCATTCTCATTAAACCCCCCCCCCCATTTATGCCATGTGAATGTTAGTGTTCTTTTTCTTATTTTTCAGTTTACTCCATTTTTACATGAAAACCCCATTTTACGTTTTCCCAGATTTTACTTTTTTTCCAGTCCCCTAGAAAAAAAAATGAAGCCTGTATCTTGAGATCATCAGCCATGTCTTTGGATACATTCCATTGGTTCAGTACCAGCTCTGGTTCTTCTATTGTGCAGGGTTACACTTTATACTGTACATCCAATATCAGACTGGCCCACCAGGATACCAGGAAAACTCCCAGACGGCCCAGGTGTCAGTGGGTCCTTATGCTGCTAAACATTTGGCCTATTTTATGGCCATTCCTTATTTCTATGAGCACAAAGAGGCTAAATAGATGGAATAATAGATTATAGTATGTAAAGAAAAGTGAATAGGAGAATAGAGGTAGTACTGAGAGGGGGCCCCTGGTCTCAGGTTTTTGGGTGGGCCCTGGTGTCCCAGTCCGACACTGTATACATCTGATATCTGATTTTCTTGGCTACATCCAAGGCTGCTCCTCCTGTTTTTCTTTTTTACTGAAAACCTTAAAATGTAAAAGTAGCTGATGGTTCCTTTCTGCACTTCTATTTCTAACTCTGGAAACAAAACAACAGAAATCAGTTCTCTAGTCAAGACTCAAGTTACTGTTCTGCTACACTGTCAGAAACAGCAGTGCAGATAATACTACTTTCAAAAGCAATTACAAGTACTAATAAGTGAAGGAACCCTGTATAGTGATGCACATACAAACAAATTAAGCATTTTCAGACCTAAATACAAATACAAATATACCCACTAGGGAAATTAGACGTCTGCTTGCTTTAAATCAATACAGTAAGCAGGTAAATGAGAATGTAAAGTCTAAATTCCATCTCCATCATGATTTCACTCTTTAACACTTCCAGTACCACTGCTGCTCACACCCATACTGTATTGTTGGGAAGACTATAGTGCATCATTATTTATATTATGGTTATAAGGTATGAACTGCCATTTCAAAACTGCCATGCAGCTGAGCCCAAATCCATTCGCCTGTACCTGAGACCCAAAATTTGCACCTTATCACTTATAAACCTATCATCTAATATGTATTGATTATAGGTATCGGACCTGTTATACAGAATTCTTGGGATTTGGGGGATTTCCGAATAAGGCGTCTTTCTGTAATTTGGACTTCCATACTTTGTCTGCAAAGAATCATGTAAACATTAAATATACCCAACAGGCTGGTATTGCTTCCAATGAGGATTAATTATATCTTGGGATCAATTACAATGTGCTGTACATTTTCTATTATTACAAAGAAAAGGGAAATCATTTTTAAAAATTAGAATGATTTGATAAAAATTGAGTCTATGGAAGATGGCCTTTTTGTAATCCGGTGCTTTCTGGATAATGGTTCTGTACCTGTTCAAAAGCAGCCATTTGACTCATGCCTATAGGTATAGGAGCTTTCTGGATAAATGGCTTCTGGATAATGGATCTGTACCTGTTAGAAAACAGCCATTTGACTCATTGCTATAAGTATAGGACATTTCTGGATAAAGGGTTTCCAGACAATGGAGATGTACCTGTTGAAAAACAGCCATTTGACTCATTGCTATAGGTATACGAGATTTCTGGATAATGGGCTCCGGGATAATGGATCTGTAAATGTCAGAAAACAGCCATTTGACTCATTGCTATAGGTATAGGAGCTTAATGGATAAAGAGTTTCCAGATAATTGATCTGTACCAGTTAGGAATCAATCGTTTGACTTCTTGGTATAGGCATAAGAGCTTTCTGGATAAAGGGCTTCCAGATAATGGATCTGTACCTGTTATAAAGCAGCCATTTGACTCACTTGTATAGGTTATTAAACATTGCAAAATGCATGACATTAAGCACATACCCTGTAGTGTATAAACCAGCTTTTCATTATTATCATTTTTGATATCATATTGCTAAACTGCTAAATCTATTCATTCAGGTAAGGAGCAGTATTCTGACTTTCAAAGTATCAGAGTCACTCTAGATGTGAAAGGTTCCTCCATACTAAATTAATGATGATAGTATAAGTAGTATAATTGTATTAATAAGATAAATAGTTTAACAGAGACGTTTTTTTCCATTAAAGTTGTAATGAGTGTTTACTAAGACATGGCTAATTAGTGAATAAAAGTAATTATAGCATGAGGAATGTCTTCTGCCTCTTGTTCAGAGTGAGTGAAAGCAAACACAAGGAAAGTATTGGTGCTAAATTGCACAAGTGCAGCTTTCAATAGCTGCCAATGCAAATATCAAATTGGTTGCTCTGGTTAACTGCACTGGTGATTTCTAAGGTGTGACCAGGGTCGTACTGCGCCAGTGGGACACTGGGAAAAAACCTGATGGGCCCCGCTGGCCCAGACCTGATCCCTACCAGCGCTCCCCCAGGCAGCTGATCTCCCATCCCTGACTCGCTGAAGGCAAATTTATTTACACACTGTCGGGGGGAGGTGGCGGGCAATCCCTGTAAGGGCATGTGGGGTGCGGCGGGGGCCCCTGGGATGGCAGCCCCATTGGGCCCTGCACCCACCAATCTCACCCTGGATGTAACTGACTCAAGGACAAGCCTCATTTGCAAACATTCAAGGTTTCTAACTTGAACTAACGTGGGAAAATCTCTTTTGGGCAGGGGTGTAAAGCACCACTTCTTCTGGAATTCTTGTATTATCCAAGGCCAGATGGTGTCTTAGAAGCATGGTCATAAAGCACACCCCCATATATTATAATGGGCACTTGAGAACCTTCATCAAAATAAGACTGCAGAACCAGGCCAATGCTGTAGACATCCAGGCCCGGATTTGTGGAAAGGCCACCAAGGGCCTTTGGCAGCAGGATTTTAGGGGACGGCTTGCTTCCCAACCACACCCACATTGCTTCAGAAATACTGGACATGCGCAGGAGATAAAATAGTCTTTTAAATATCCTGTGCACCAAATTTGCCCGAATACATGGAAGGGAATGGGGATGACGAATGGAAATGGGCCTAAGGGCACCCATTATGTAATTCCGGCCCTGTAGACATCTGTCTTTAACTAGTTGTAGAAATATATGAAGGAAGGTCCTGGTGTCTATCAAAAAATGGACACTGAAATGGGATGCAGGGCCAATAGTGCAAATATAATAGGCCAATCCAAACTATCATTCCTTTCAAAATCTTTAAAATATGCACCTTTTCCAGCTCATAACGGCCCTTATTTGTAAAATACTGCAAAAAGAATGGCAGCTCATCTAAAATACTGAACAGATGTGTAAATAGGCTGATTAAAGGCATTAACCTTGCTTCAGAAACTGCAAAAATGACAATTTCATATTAGAAAATTATTTAATTTATTGCCTGTGACCTCATTGAGCATGTTAATGACTCGTACTCAAACCATAATGAACTTGATTGCTTCTCTATCATTAAGATGTTTTTTTTTTCTTTCACTTAATGTGAACTGCTGATTTAACGAACCGTACCACTGTATGATATAAAAAATAAAGAAGTTTAAAAATAAAAAAAGTAGGTAATTACCCAAGATCTTTAATGCCAAGATAATTTGTGATGAAAAGATCGTTTGAAGGCTCTTCATTTAATTAAGAGTAGAGATGCATAATTTCAAAACAAAAGGGAAACCTGTTGCTTCTTATACTGGATGCTTTAATTTCCTGAAACTGCTGCAGCAAATCTCTAGATGTTATTGATGTCTCAAAAGATCCTCTGTGGCATTGGCTGAATTTATATATCTTGTCCATTCTAGGACCTAAACCTAAGCAACGGACAACCCTTGATATGTTTTGATATTCTAGTTGTCGCACCCAGATTTAAAATAATTTATAGCAAAGCTTTTCCTAAATGTACAGGAATTTTGAGAGGAGGATAAACAGAAAGAAGGCTCCATAATAAAGACAGTGAGGGGTGATTATTAAGGGGACACCGCATATGAAGCTCTTGTACTAATATGGGATACATGTGCCCAGGTTGGGTCTGCCTTTAGTAGCTAGAGTTGTGATGCAAGGCCCTGAAATGTAATTCCATGATTTCCCATTCTGAAGACTCGTGTCGGGCTGGCCCACCAGGATACCAGGAAAACTCCCAGTGGGTCCAGGTGTCAGTGGGCCCTCATGCTGCTAAACTTTTGGCTTATTTCATGGCCATTCCCTATTTATATGACAACAAACTGGCTAAATAGTTGGAATAATAGATTATAGTATGTAAAGAAAAGAGACTAGGAGAGGTTGAGTGAGTAGAGGAAGAAAATAGTACAGAGGGTGGGCCCCTGGTCTAAAAACTTTTGGTGGGCCCCTGGTCTAAGGTTTTTTGGTGGGCCCCTGGTGTCCCAGTCAGACACTGCTGAAGACAAGTTGGCACAGAAGATAAAATTGAACAGAAGAGAAAAAATACAGTCTAAGGGGGTTATTTAGCAAAATCTGAATTTTTCAGATTTTTTTAAAAATATTTAGCCCTTATTTATCAATAAAAATTGGATCCCTTTTGTCGTGCAAAAACTCAAATTTTTCGTGTTTGATGCCTGAAAACCACGAAAAATTTAAATTTTCGTGGAAAAACCAGCGTCAAACCCCAAAAACTGCAAACTTTTTGTGAGGGTTAAAACATCTTCCAATGGTTAAGGGGACATCTGCCATTAACTTTTACATGAATTCGGCAGGTTTTAGATGGAGTATTTTCGGACTTTGAACATCTTCGGGGCATAAAAAATGGCATCTTTTTTTACTGAAACTTTTTCAGGTTTTCAGTGTCAAAATGGATGCTGTGAAAAAATTGCGTGTTAATGATTAACCCCTAAATGTATTAGGGATTCTACCCAAGAGACACCACCAGTGGCTCAGAGGAAAAACAATAATCTAATGCAGGGGTCCCAATCTTTTTTTACCCGTGAGCCACATTCAAATGTAAAAAAAAGATGGAGAATGACATCAGCATGTTCTTGGGGTGCCAAATATGGGCTGTAATTGGCTACTGTTGCCCCTATGTGGACTGACAGCCTACAGGAAGCACTACACATGATTTTTATGCAATTAAACTTTGCCTTCAAGGCAAGAATTAAAAATTAAGCACCTGCTTTGAGGCTACAGGGAGCAAAATCCAAGGGGTCGGAGAGCAACATGTTGCTCATGAGCCACTGGTTGGGGATCACTGCTCTAAGATAATAATAATAATAATAGTTATATAATAATTATAATAATATAATAATAATATTATCTTAGGGGGAAGGTAAGTGAGTTTGATCCTAAAGGCAATTCAGATAACAGAGATTTTAAGTTTGGTACTCTGAGGTTCAGTAAGGAAAGAGCAATAGAGCTCATTGTTTTAAGAGAAATATAAAGTTGTCCAAACGTATTTAGAAGTGGCCGCCGCTTTCATTCCAAATGTCATTGAAGAACTTGATCCTCAAGTCTGCTCACTTATGAGACTGTTATGATTATACTATGATAGGTAATTATTTACCATGTAGAAATATAACTTCTACCAAAAACAGCGATTGATCAAGTTAGTGATGTCGGACTGCTATTATTCTGAACACAACTATTTCTTTAAGAACACCCTGAGGCCAAAGGCAAAGTAAAGCCAATATGACAAATATGTGCTCTTACATCAACAAAAAAAGCCAAAGTCCTTCAAAAGATAAGGTTATAACCCTCTATGCAGGCACCATCATCTCATTGGGCACTATATAGGATCATGTGCAAGACAAAACCCTGTTTGCTCTGCACATACACCAATGAATGACCAGAGATGGGAGGCACTAATATTACCCAGCTATTGGATAAAAGTTGCCTTTGTGCCAGGAATGCAGGCTTCGGCCATTCAATAGCTAAGCACAGTATGACCTAGACATCTGTGATTGCTTTGCTACAACCAGTTACATACAGTGTAGGTTTTGTGAAGTCTTTACTTCTCCTTTAATTTGCACTAGAAACCCAGCCAGGCGAATGGTGTGACTAGTCCATATCAAGGATGCAGGAACTGATTGTAGTTAGCATGCTAGGCTCAGTAAGTAAAGGGGTACCAAATCAGAGCTGAAGGGAGAGACTAAAAGGAACAAGGTCAGACAAGAATTAATTGAAAACAATCTTCCTAATGAAATTGGTAGAGTTAAAAACACAAACGTATCTGGCAGCTGGCTCATGTTATCGGGTTTATAAGTAGCTACCTGCTTGATAGGCTAGTTGTCCCAGGCTAGTTAACCCTCTGGTTACAAGGAGTATAAAAGATAACATAAACTTACTGCAAACCTTGTCCAAACCTCAGTATCTTAAGTTGGAATTTATTATCAGCTTACTCCCGGAGTGCCAGGGAGGAGGGCACCCAGCAATGCATCCCCACAATAAGGAATTGCAATATTAGGGATGCATTGAATCCAGGATTTGGTTCGGGTTTCGGCCAGGATTCTGTCTTTTTCAGCAGGATTTGGATTCAGGCGAATCCTTGTGTTTGGCCAAACAGAATCCAAATTTGCATATGCAAATTAGGGGTGGGAAGGGAAAACACATGACTTTTTGTCACAAAACAAGGACGTAAAATATTTCCCCCCCACTTATTCCTTTCCCTCCCCTTATTTGCATATGCAAATTAGGATTCGGTTCAGTATTCAGCCAAATCTTTCAAGGATTCGGGGATTGGCCGAATCCTAACTAGTGGTGTAGTGTTTAACATACATAAAGAACTGCACAGCACAGCATGCATTATGAGCCTTATACATATTAGGGCTCATTAACCCCTATTGCAGCATTCTTAGAATCCCCAATGCCTTGTTAGCTGTAAGGCAAGATGAGAAAACCTTGCTTCATTTGCTAGGGTAGGCAGATAGCTGCTACTAACTATTAAATTTGAATTTCCCAAAATTTGTCCCTCTAACAAAAGAGATGAGCCCCAGGAGCATCCCTGAGATAAGGTAGGAAAAGGCATGAAGTACACATATCACGCTATTTCTAACCTTAAAGTCTACTGTGCTTTTTTACAAGTGTGACGGTACTTTGTGGCACTGTAGTCCAGCTATTTTTCTTAATGTCCCCTTGGCAGGGACTAGGTGAACACTGCCCTATTGTGCTGCCAGTGCTTGGATTGTGATGTAGTTGTGGGGTGAGCTCAGACTGTGTGTGTGGGTCAGTCCTGTTGCTCTGTGTAGTCTATAAATCAAACGTGAAGTGAAGGGGATTCAGGCAGAAAGGGAGAGCGGGCCAAGCACAAGTGTCTAATTCACTGAGGAATCCACATTTGTCACAGTCACAGGGGGGAAGCTGGTGAGAAAAGAACAGAGACAATTACTCTTGTGCGGAAGGTTACTGCAAATATCTGTACAAATGCTAACAACCGTCAATAGGCGCAAAAGCCATTATTAGCTATGGAACATGCTGCAGAATAAGAGCTGTCTCCTCGCAGGTTTACAAAGGCTGCACTTCTTGCTCCGTAATAGATGCAGTTCTCCCTGGGAAAGAAGTAATTAATGGCTGGCTCGCCAACAGACTACTGAATGTGTACAGGCGGATTGGGGTTTATGGAACGTATTGAATTTTTGCACAATTCTGAAGTTGGTATAAACTCTCCCTAGGCAGGTACTAAAAGCTGGGATTTACATCTGAAGGTCATCTTGCTATTCAAACACCAGCGCTTACCTGGAGGCTCTTAGCTCTCCCCCAGAATGCCCTTGGGCCGGCAGGATGCGCAGAGCTAAATAAATATTGCTGACTTAAATATAAAAATGTATCATTTCTGACCTTTTAGGCGATTATCTCCTATGTTTACTATCCATTTTCTAACCGAGACCAGATCTGCTCTTCTAAATCCCTATTCTGCTGTTGGACAGCTCCTGACCTTTAGAGTTAATTTTTAGCCATTATAAGGCTGAAAGCTTTTCAGGGCTACCTTAAAAAAATCATAAGCTCTCAAAGATGCTACTGCTCTAGCTTCTCATGCTGGAAATATATCAAGCACAGTCAGACTTTGCTTTATTATCATTCTAAGAAGAACTTATTCAGTTATATTGTCTCCATAATCTCAAGTGGAACAAAATACTCTCAAGTTTAATATCATTTTGTATCAAGGCTGCTGTAAACCACCTTAATTTCACCAGTGTAACTTATGCTAAGCTTCTGCTCTGAGTATACAGCTCATTTACACCAATGCAGTGTCGGACTGGCCCACCGGGATACCAGAAAAACTCCCGGTGGGCCCAGGTGTCAGTGGGCCCTTTTGCTTGTAACTATGTGGCCAATTTTATGGTCATTACTTTATGGGAAAAAATGCTTAATAATGGAATAATAGACTACGTAAATATAAAAGACTAGGAGAATAAAGAGATTGAGTGAGGAGAGGAGAAATAATAGTAGGAAAGTGGGCCCACGGTCTAAAGTTTTCTGGTGGGCCCCTGGCATCCCAGTCCAACACTGCACCAATGAGCAACTGCAACCCCATACACCTATACAAGCTGCATTTATCCTTTAAGTGATGTAGTTGCCCTTGCGATTTATTGATGGCTTTTTATAAAACTGCTGAAGAACTTTAGGGCTTGTTTCCAAACTCAGGTGCAGTTGAGTGCATATCGATGCTTTTTATTAGAGGTCCTTGCATCTAAACAAACACCTTGCACTTTCATGGAGTTATGCTCAGCACCAGTGTGTCATTCCCACCTCACAGAAACAAGTACAAGTGCACTATTGGCTCTAAACCATGGAGCTACAACCATATTGATCATGGGTTCCCTCTACCACCTGAGCACCCCTCTCCTGCTCTTAAAACCATGGTTGGAGCGGATCAAAGTGGGGACACATCGCTAGTGCAATGAGCGTGACTTCCATTTCTTAATCCATTCTTGCTGTGTCTCATTCCTTCATCTCTCTATTTGTGGCTCCCTAAGGAAAGGAAAAGCAAAACATGAACAAGGACATGACAGTGACTCATTAAGCAAAGGCTTTCTAATAAACCTCCAGTCCTCCAGTCATGTCTGATGGTTTAAAGTCACGTAGCAATAGGGGTTTATAATCTCTTGGGGAACAAAATATTCTAAAGTTTAATATAATGTTGTATCAGGGTTGCTGTAAACCCCTTGATTGTAACGTATAGTAAGGTCTTGCTCTGAGCATACAGCTCATTTATAATGAAGAGCTGCTGCAACTCTATGCACTTCTACAAGCAACCATGACATGGCCAGGATACATCAGCCTTTATTTCTAGTCAACTGTTATAAAGCCAGCTCTGCCTTCTCAAGAGCCTTACTCCATGAAACTGGTCACATTCTCCTCACTCCACTAATAAAACTGATTCTGAGAACCAATGCCACACTGTTGTGCATTCTGTGGCAAATCCTGTACAAAATTTAGTTCAGAATTCACCAAGTGACGTAAAAATACCAGGCTTCCTATATTCTTGCAGTTTTTTCCTATTAATAACATTGGCATCAAGCATCATTTTTACCGGCCAGGCCGGTAAAATACCAGCCAGGTGACATCCCTACTTATGAATCACGTGCTGGAGCGCTGCTGGTGTGCACGCTGTAGAATCTCCCCCTGCCCAGCCTGGGTACGATCACCCCCCCCCCCCCACACCCTGGTAGTTATGCCACTGAATTTACCCCCTCACACTCTAAAAGGGCACATATTAATGCAAAGGCTTACCTAGGCTATAGCTAGGGGTCCAGTAGGATCAGGGACCATCTAGTTTTTTTAAAATGACTATTTCTCCAAATCTTTCAAAACTTATTCGTGCTGGGTCTGGTGCACCTGGGAGAGGAAGGGAGGCAAGATACTTGCACATGCCCAGATGTGTGCAGATCCAGAAACTCATTGCACTCAAGATCTCTAGGCAGGGTTGGGTTTGGCATGTGCCAGTTAACCAGGTAAATTCTGCTACATTGTTTCAAGTGTTAGACCAGCAAAGTGAGGCACAAAGGGCCGAATCTGCTGTGGTTTTTGCACTTTGTTTCCCTTGCACTTGGAAGAAATGATGCTGTTTTCATGGGGGCAGGTGAGGGAAAGAGAGAGAGATGTAATGTTTGCCTGTGCCTAAATGTGGGCCAGTCTGAGAACTAAAAATAAAGTCTCTTCTCACCAGAAACAAGAAAGTGATACTTGTCTTTTGATAAAATCATTGTAAGCAAATGCAGTTGACAACTCATGTCTTCTGCTGTTTATTGTTTTACCCAAATGGGCAAGTCCATTAACCATCCCTCTTTTTTTAATGTAAGCTCAGATACCCTCAAGTCAAGCTGCATCTGAATTAGGATGAATTGTTGGATACCAAAGCTGACTGTTTACTGTACCCATCCTCTGATTCTATGCAAGCAGGCCGTGCAATTTCTTACATGATCTGATTTGCTCACAAGGTCAAGCTAGATATAAATCAGCATAAGAATGATAATGTCTAGGGTACCGTGAAAACTAGAATGTTCTGATTTTATGCTGGTCATGTACAGTCAGTAGGTCCATCTAGAAAAAGTTATCACCCAGCAATATTCCAACCTGCCCTTAAAATTCTAAGAGGAGGAGAAGGTCAGCCTGCCCATGATAAAACTGCATCACTACCTCGGTCCCAACTTCGTCTACAGTCAGGAGGTCAGATTGAAGCCAGCGTTGTCTCAGCATTGCTTTAAAATTTACAGTCTGCGACTGAACTCCAGCACCGTCTGAAGGAGGTCAACTGACATTTAATAAAAACTCTGAAGAGAGCATGCTTGTTCTGATAATATGCGGTCAGCAGTTCACCAAACTCAGCACTTTCTGAACCAATTTTATGGAAGAGTGTGGCAGTGAAGGATTAATGTGAGACAGGTTTTGCTTCTGAACTTAACATGCAGGCTGCTGGCAACATCATTAGCACAAACAGCTCGGCCCAAATGGTCAATCGATGACACAGAGGTTCATCAGCCTCAATCAGCCTCAATCAGCCTCCTGTGTGGCTAAATACAGAAGTAAAGAAGTTAATGGGAAAGAAGAGAAAGTAATTTAAAAACTACAAATCTGTAGGGACAGAAGCTGCATTTAATGAATATAAACTATGTAATAAATGTTGTAAATCAGCAATCCAGAAGGCTAATAAAAGAAATGAAGAGTTAATTGCGGTGGAGATGAAAACTAACCCTAAAAAGTTTTTTAAATATATTAATAGTAAAAAGATGCAGGTTGAGAGTGTTACTCCATTAAATAATGGTACCAGTATGGTTGTAACAGATACAGAAAAGGCAAATGTGTTAAATCAGTTCTTTTCTTCAGTGTATACAATAGAGGAGTCTGGGTTCACAGGCTCACTTTATAACTGCATGAATGGTTCAGCTCAATCTAGTCAGTGGCTGACTCAGGATATGATTCAAAAAGCTTTAATACAAATTAATGTAAACAAGGCTCCAGGGCCTGATGGCATACACCCTCAGGCATACCTCCCAACTGTCCCTTTTTCGGAGGGACAGTCCCTCTTTTGACAGCTCAACCCGCAGTCCCTCATTTGTACTGGAAAGTCCCTCTTTTCTCTGCACTGAACAGCCAGAAAAAGAAACAAGGTTTCCCACTTAATTGGCTTTTAGCAGAGAGCCCATAACAGACACAGGTGCAAATAAGATGCTTTGTAACAATTTTAAGACACAAAAACACAGTTTAGATAAGGAGAAATATTTTCAAACTTTCATAACCTGCCAAATTTTGTAAAACAAACATGGTAATTAGGGGGTGTGGCCACAGAAAGGGGTGCGGTCAAAAAATTGCTGCACTACATGCAGAAAAAAATTTTTTGTCCCTCTTTTTACTTCCAAAATGTTGGGAGGTATGCCTCAGGTTCTAAGAGAGCTTAGTTCAGTTTTAGACCAGCCCTTATTTCTGATTTTCTCAGATTCACTGTCATCTGGTATGGTGCCTATTTGCATAGGCGGATTTTAATGAAGGCTTGGGAAGGCTAAGCCTCCCCAAACCTAAGCATTATGCTACACATGTAACTAACTAAAAAACTCAGGGAGTCAGCAGGTGAAAAACTTACATTATCGTATCAATAAGCTGCGTTAACATGTGAAGAGATGTAAGTGGAAGACTGGAATAATCTATCCACAATGTACTCCTTCTTGCTGGTAGGTGAGTTAAATCCTTACTCTCACGCTCTGCTGCTCTTGCCTGCCCTGCTTCCCAGTGTAAGTTTAGACCAGCCAGCAGGGGGCGGAGCTACATGGAGAAATCGCTGAACTGGGAAACTCGTGTAGTGAAATGAAAGTGTGTAAATAACACAAACACACAGGTATTTGTTTAATTTGCATACTATACTACAGATATGGTTTTTATGGTATATGGCAGCTGAAGGAATGTTAGCAAAGTGTGAGTGAATGTTAGCCAGTTTGGATTTCTATAAAAGTGCCTAATACTGAGCTTATTAACAAGCAGCTAAAGAGTTAAAAGTCTGGGATCAAGATCCTTTGGGGCTGTATGGGTTTATATTACTAGGGAATGATAGTTTGGGGTTTGGTGTGCAAGAGCTATAATTCTGCTGGGGCGTAAGGAGAACTGCCTTGCTGGAGAGGTTTTTGCTGGGGGCTAATGCTGACAAGGGCTGGGCATGCTGGCATCTAATAGAAAAAAACAAACAAAAGAAGTGTGGGGACAAAAAAATGACATTGGGAGTTGAATGTAAGATAAGATATGGAATCCATCTAACATGACTGAATAGAGTTGAAAAAAAATCCAACCTTAAAAGACCAACATCATTTAAAAAAAAAAAAATTGTTACCCTGCACTGCTACAAACAGAATTTTTGCATTAGAACTAATGTGTGTGACAAAAAAACAATGATGGTCATTGCAGATACAGTCATATGAAAAAGTTTGGGAACCCCTCTCAATTCTTTGGAGTTTTGTTTGTCATTTTTTTGTTTTGTCATAGCAACTTCCTTTTACTATATAACATGCCTTATGGAAACAGTAGTATTTCAGCAGTGACATAAAGTTTATTGGATTAACAGAAAATATGCAATAATGTATCATAACAAAATTAGACAGGTGCATAAAATTTGGGCACCCCAACAGAGATATTACATAAATACTTAGTTGAGCTCGTTTTGCAAATGTAACAGCCTCTAGATGCCTCCTATAGCCTTTGATGAGTGTCTGGATTCTGGATGTGGCTATTTTTGACCATTCGTCCATACGAAATCTCTCCAGTTCAGTTAAATTTGATGGCTGCCGAGCATGGACAGTCTGCTTCAAATCATCCCATAGATTTTCCATGATATTCAAGTCAGAGGACGGTGACGGCCATTCCAGAATATTGTACTTGTCCCTCTGCATAAATGTCTTTGTAGATTTCCAAGTGTGTTTAGGGTCATTGTCTTGTTGGAATATCAAGTTTGTGATTGATGCTTTAACATTATCCTGAAGAATTTGTTGATCTTGGGTTGAATTCAACCGACCCTTGACTTTAAAAAGGGCCCAGTCTAGCCACACAGCCCTGAACTAGCCACACAGCCCACAGCATGATGGTAGCAGGTTTTTTTCTTGGAATGCAGTGTTTTTCTTCCACCATGACCAAATAACTAATTTTTTGTCTTATGTGTCCAAAGCACTTTCCTTTCCTGATTACATTCCTTACAGTTGAAACTGACAGTTTAAACCTCTGATAGCTATTTGTAGCCTTCCCCTAAACCATGATACTGAACAATCTTTGTTTTTAGAGTTGCTATGAGGATCCCATGCTGTCACTCTTCAGAAGAGAGTCAAACAGAAGCACAACTTGCAATTGGCCACCTTAATGATTGGACACACCTGCCTATGAAGTTCACGGCTTTATGAGCTAATTCAACCAATTTGGTGTTGCCAGTAATCAGTATTGAGCAATTACATGCATTCAAATTAGCAAAATAACAAGGGTACCCACATTTTTGCAGAGCCAGTTTTTCACATTTGATTTAATTTCATACAACTGAATACTGCTTCACTAAAGAAAACACCCCAGTACTCAAAAGTTCCTGGGAAATGAAAGAGATAACACTGTTATCTTTTTTGTTGAAAGTGGAGTAAATTATTATGCAGGCTGAGAGGGGTTCCCAAACTTTTTCATATGACTGTAGATACTTACCATTTTTTAGCCTACCCAAACCAAAAAATTACCATCCGCCTATGTGCCTATGGATTGGAGAAAAGCTGATGTTATTCCAATATTTAAAAAGGGATCACGATCTCAGCCTGGCAATTATAGGCCAGTTAGCTTGACATCTGTGTTGGGCAAATTATTTGAAGGCTTGTTAAGGGATCACATTCAAAATTTTGTCCTAATGAATGGCATTATGAGCAATAATCAGCATGGCTTTATGAAGGATAGGTCATGTCAGACGAATTTGATTGCATTTTATGATGTGGTAAGTAAGATTCTGGACAGTGGGGTGGGCAGTAGATGTGATCTATTTGGATTTTGCCAAAGCGTTTGATACTGTGCCCCACAAACGACTGCTTTCTAAACTAAGGTCTGTTGGGCTTAATGAAGTCGTTTGCACGTGGATAGGAAACTGGCTAGAGGATCGGGTACAGAGGGTGGTTGTTAATGGGACATTCTCTACTTGGAGTAAGGTTCTTAGTGGGGTCCCCCAGGGCTCAGTATTGGGTCCACATTTATTTAACTTGTTCATTAATGACTTAGGGGAGGGTGTTGTAAGTAATGTATCAGTGTTTGCAGATGTAAATTTTGCAAAATTATCCAGCCCAGTTAATTAGAGAGGGTACAGAGAAGAGCAACTAAGCTGGTAAAAGGTATTGAATATCTTAGCTATGAGGAAAGACTGGCCAAATTGGGGATGTTCACGCTGGAGAAGAGGCGCTTAAGGGGTGATATGATAACTATGTATAAATATAAAAGGGGATCATATAATAATCTCTCTAATGCTTTATTTACCAGTAGGTCTTTCCAGCTGACACAAGGTCACCCATTCCGATTAGAAGAAAAGAGGTTCCGCCTAAATATTCGGAAGGGGTTTTTTACAAAGAGCTGTGAAGATGTGGAATTCTCTCCCTGAATCAGTTGTACAGGCTGATACATTAGATAGCTTTAAGAAGGGGTTGGATAGCTTTTTAGCAAGTAAGGGAATACAGGGTTATGGGAAATAGCTCATAGTACAAGTTTATCCAGGGACTAGTCCGATTGCCATTTTGGAGTCAGGAAGGAATTTTTCCCCCTCTGAGGCAAATTGGGAGAGGCTTCAGATGTTTTTTTTTTTTGCCTTCCTCTGGATGAACTGGCAGATAGGTAGTTAATTAAAAGAAAGAAAATAAAAAAAAAATGTTGAACTCGATGGACGTGTCTTTTTTCAACCTTACTTACTATGTTACTATGTTACTATGTATCTCTGTTCAGCTGACTAGAATCAATCTAGGAGTGGATTGTTTCTTTCCCACCATGAGCCTCTGTATAATGCTAGGTGCGATTTAGTTTCCATACTTTTTATAGTATGAAAAATAAATAATAAGTGAATAATATTATTAGATATCAATTATATATTTTTGGTACCCAAATGTTTTCTTGGTGAGTTCTTGCTATATTTTTTAGGCAGTGGAGGATCCTCTCTACTGTGCAAATTGCAATTTTTTAACACAAACTGACACCTTTTTCTACCCACCATGCAGTTTTTTCTCTAGAAGTCCTGCAGGAGCAATGTAAGTTGAGGCCAACTTGCTTATGATGCACCAATAAGGATGTAAATTAACAACCATTGTGCTAATTGTTGGACTGGCCCACTAGGATACCAGGGAAATTCCAGTGGGTCCAGGTGTCAGTGAGCCTCTAACATTTTAGCCTATTTCATGGCCATTCCCTATTTCTTTATGGGAAAAATGCTTAATAATGGAAGAATAGAGTATAGCATGTAGAAATAAAAGACTGGGTAAATAAAGAGGTTGAGTGAGGAGAGGAGGAATATAGTTATAATAATAATAATAATAATAATAATAAAGTCCAAATGCTAAAATCTCGAAAAATTAGAGTACTATAATTTTTTTGTGGGAAAAAAAATTTGTTTTTTGAGA
This sequence comes from Xenopus laevis, assembly GCF_017654675.1. NCBI lineage: Eukaryota > Metazoa > Chordata > Amphibia > Anura > Pipidae > Xenopus > Xenopus laevis. The sequence continues at coordinate 39,611,838 of NC_054386.1, read as the reverse complement.
TTTATTATACTGTGAGGCTGCAAACAGTCAGAATATGAAAATACTCAATCTTCAAACTTTCACAGTCCTGTAGAAGTCATTGACAGAGGTCCTATTTGCAATTTGTAGATATTATTGTCTGTGCTGGGTTTCATATGATAATCCGAACATTTCAAGCATTTCCGACGATTTCACAAAAAAATCGGAGTTTTCAGGCATCAAATCCCCAAAAAATCTGATTTTTCGCGCATAAATCTGAAAAAGTTGAAATTATTGTGCGACAATCCGAAAAAGTAGTTTTTTCCTGATCTGATTTTCTCAAATTTTTTTTTTATTGATAAATAAGGGCAAATCGTAGATTCTAGTTTGGTCTGACTTTTTTTTTATTTAAAACATCAGAAAAATTTGGATTTTGATAAATAAGCCCCTAAGTGTTATCTCTTAGTATATTGACAAATATGTACATGGATGTGATAGTGACACAGTAGACATATATACAAGCATTCCCAGCGGCATCTATGCCATAGCTCAGATACCACACTTGTAAGAGCCCGTGCTTTCGGCTCAGTTCTGCTGTTTAGTATTGCCACTAGTATATTGTTCTGATCCGCCTTTGGAGGCTGAGTGGTTAAAACCAAATCTGCAGAGCTGTTATATCTTGTCACCCCCCCCCCCCTATTGTTCCCTTCGTGAAAATCCTTCATCGGGAGTGGTGAACTTTGAAGATTGCAGGCTGATGTCCATAGAAAACTCATTTAGTGTCCACAGGCAACTCAATCAGTGGCTGGGAAAAAGACTGATCCAGAGTCAGTCAATATGTGTCTGCGGTGATAGAGAGAGAGTTCTGGCTAAGCCCTCCATTACATTGCTCTCTCATCTTCTCCAATCAATGGAATTTCAGCAAGGAAGCTTGGGCTCTGTTAACTCCATAACGTCGGTGACCTTGTAGGTCTCATGTGCAGAGGTCTGTTAAGGCGGAAAGGTATTTATGAGAGGACAACTGGACCAAGAATGGAGTCATGGGACCAGTGTGATAAAGATAATGTTGTGTACAGACATGCTCGCTGTACAAAAACAAAATTCGTCAGCAATATGCAAGTGTGGCTTTGTATCTGACATCTTATACAGATTTTCTATGTTTCAGCCATTCCCCTACTTATAGAGTCAGTGACTGGACAGAAGCTGGTGGGGCCTGTGGATCATCTGTGTATTGGCAGCGAGGATGGAGGTCTAGATCCTGGAATCATAATCATTCAGAAATTTGTTTTGATCAGTCTGCTGAAAGTCAGAAATGGAAAAAAAACTCTGAATTCAAAAATGGAGGTCGAAGTTTTTTGGGGTCGAAGTGGGCCGAATTCGAATCGTACGATCGTACTTCAATCGTAATTCGATTGTAGTTTTTTTAACTTCGACCTACAATCTCCCAAACTCCCCCATTTGCCTCCATACAGGTTCTAGGAGGTCCCCCATAGGCTAAAACAGCACTTCGACAGCTTTTAGATGGCAAATGGTCGAAGTTTTAAAGTGACAGTACAGTTTTTTTCAACTTCGAATTGAAGTTGGACTATTCGATGGTCGAAGTACCCAAAAATTACTTTGAAATTCGAAGTTTTTAACTTCGAACCTTCATTTCGTCCTTTGATAAATCTGCCCCTAAGAGTCGAATTGCCAGGTTTTAAACGGGAAGTTTGGCTCTTTTAGTGCATGAGAGCGCAATTGCTCTCTCTGCACTAGTGGCACCCCAACACACTCTGACGGAAGATGGGAATAAGAGTGGAGGGGAGGGGGGTGGCATCACCTCCTAAGGGCGGTTAGTAGTATCTATGCTTGTAAAATAACCCAGTGCCTCAGGTACTAATTTTAAGGTCCCTGGCAACTTATATGACAAAAGAATCATAGATTGTGGCATAAATTTGGGCCTACGACTCCCTTCTTGCCCTCAAGCATATATGCACTGTGTTGCAGTTGGTTTTATTTAAGCCCATGGGATTGGTAATGTTTACAGTTTCTGTAGATTGGCTCCTTTGTGACCAGTGTAGCAGGGAAGCTTTTGATTTCAGGAAACAATTAGACTGTGCACATCTGGCCGTTTCTAGTTAGGGCCAGTGTCGGACTGGCCCACCGGGATGCCAGGAAAACTCCTGATGGGCCCAGGTGTCAGTGGGCCTCTTGCTTCTAATCATTTGGCCTATTTCATGGTCATTCCCTATTTCTTTATGAGGAAAATATGCTTAATAATGGAAGAGTAGTGTAGAAGTAGAAGTAAGTAATACAAGACTAAGAGAATAAAGAGTTTGAGAGAGGAGAGGAGGAATAATAGTTTGAAAAGTGGTCCCACATTCTACGGTTTTCCAGTGGGCCCAAGATCTAAGGTTTTCTGGCGGGCCCCTGGCATCCCAGTCCGACACTGGTTAGGGCCCCTGCACAGACCCCTCCTCACCTCTATCGCTTATAGTTTAGAAAGGGACCCTATTCACCATTTCTTGAGTCGACCCTTGTACACAGCTGGGCAGCAGGATTGGCAGCCATGTCAATGCTAGGTGGCTGTGATTTCCGATCATGAGTATGCAGATGGGGAGGAGGTGGAGGGGAATCTCCCGGTGCAGATGGGGTGGCTCGGGTGGACACAGCAGCCACGGCTTCGGGCAGGCAAAAGGAGGGTGAGAGAGGAGAGGCCCACAATCCGGATGATACAAGAGGGAGAGAGGAGCTTCCCACAGCCAGGCAGGAACAGGTGAACAAAGGGGGGAGTCCCAGAGCAGACATGGTGGGCACTCCAGGTCAAGAAGTCAGTCCCTCATCCGGTCCAGCAGGGAATTGGGCAGGGGTGAAAGCAGACACTGGACGGAGCACAGGCAGGGAAGGGACAGGGTAGAGTGTTCTTCTGTCCAGGTACATGCTATTTCCTCTGGTGTTGTACTGTATCTCCCCCTAGGAACCATGGACGGATGATGGACGGCGGCGGCGGGAGGACCGCTGCCAGGGATTTCCAGTCAACGTGTCAGCAGCACAGTCGGTCAAGGACTCAGGTGCCGGGCTTGGCCATGGCTGACAGGATGATGGCCCGACAGGAGGGTACCTCAAGCAGGCCAGGCAGTGAGTGCTCTGGCAATGCCATGGGGACACAAGACATAAGGGCTGCTGACAGGGCTAAAGGAATTCATGAAAAGGTGGGAACACGGGAACCTCCAGAGGGAATGGCTAGTTTTGGTGAGATTGTCTGTGGCCAAGTCCACATGGACGTCGTATGGTAAGGTCCGGAATGAATAGGAGCAGTTGGGCGGGGGGTACACAATCCCTGCAGGATTGCAGTGGCCTGGCTTATTTGACAGAGTTGAGGCACATTAGTCAAAGGAGGAGCACCCCTATGTTATGGTGCTGCACGCGGGTGGTAATGACATGGGAATCATGAGCCACAGGGGCTTGGTGAGACATATGAAGATTGATATTGACTAGATTTGTTCATTGTGTAGGGGAGTGGTTATTGTTTGGTCAGAAATGGTGCCCAGGTTAGTGTTGTGGTGGGCAAGGGATCACTCTACAATGGAGAGGAGCAGGATAAAGCTGAGCAAGTTGCTGGGAGCTTTTGTTAGAAGGTCTGGTGGGGTTGTGGTTAGGCAGGTTATTACAGGTGGGATGGAGTTATCTTGCCAGAGGTGGGACTGGACATGTTTAATCTCGATTTGGCAGATGTGGTGGAAAGAGCCTTTCCGTTCGTGGATGGGGATGGCGCAGCCGGCATAAGGAGGGTCATGCTGGCAGCGCAGTGGCATGGTGGGGCTGCCCTACTGGGTAGGGATGGGCAATTTTTTTCGTCTTGTTTTGCAGTGGAAATGACGGCCATAGACTTGTATGGCAGCATGCAGTAAAAATTTTTTTTTTTACTTTAATGGGCGTCGGCGACAAATTATGGGCAGCGAATTTTTGGCGAAACCAAACGGCTCAAATTCGCCCATCCCTACTACTGGGTAGCCGAGAAAGGGTGCTGAGGTGTTAAGGTGAGGTTGGTGTCGGATAGGCCTGGGGCTAGGCTTGAGGGAAGGAGGTACAGTAAGTGAGGAAATAGGCGGGAGAGGCTTAGCCTTAGGCTGGAGAAAGGTTTGAGTTAAGAGGGTTACTGTTAATTTATTGTAAACTATTGTTACCCGTTATTAGGGATGTCGCGGACTGTTCGCCGGCGAACTTGTTCGCGCGAACATCGACCGTTCGCGTCCGCCGAATGTTCGCGAACGTAACGCAACGTTCGCCAATTTGGGTTCGCCTTAGCTGGCGCTTTTTTTTGCCATTTCTCCCCCAGACCAGCAGATACATGGCAGCCAATCAGGAAGCTCTCCCTCCTGGACCACCCCCAAACCCCCTGGACCACTCCCCTTCCATATATAAACTGAAGCCCTGCAGCGTTTTTTCATTCTGCCTGTGTGTGCTTGGAAGAGCTAGTGTAGGGAGAGAGCTGTTAGTGATTTGAGGGACAGTTGATAGTAACTTTGCTGGCTAGTAATCTACTTGATACTGCTCTGTATTGGAGGGACAGAACTCTGCAGGGATTTGAGGGACATTTTAGGTTAGGTAGCTTTGCTGGCTAGTAATCTACCTTCTACTGCAGTGCTCTGTATGTAGCTGCTGTGGGCAGCTGTCTGTCCTGCTGCTGATCTCTCATCTGCATCTGTTCTTCAAACCACTGCCACCTAGCTGTGTGAGCTTTTTCACATTCTGTCTAAATATCAATAATAATACCATCTCCAGAAACACCACCTGAGTGACGTAGTGTGATTTCTGCCCTTTACAGCACAAAACGCAGCGCTGTGTCAACAATGGATTTTTTAGAAACACATTTGCCCTTGATCCCCCTCTGGCATGCCACTGTCCAGGTCGTTGCACCCTTTAAACAACTTTAAAATAATTTTTCTGGCCAGAAATGTCTTTTCTAGCTTTTAAAATTCGCCTTCCCATTGAAGTCTATGGGGTTCGCAACGTTCGCGAACCGTTTGCATTTTTGTCCGGACATTCGCGAACATTTTTTCCGACGTTCGCTACATCCCTACCCGTTATATGCAGTCTTCAGTGGCTAGTGTTTTTACACATGTTAACATGCTATTTATTTGTTATAATAATGTTGGACTGTTGTGGTGGTTAATTTATCATAAAGTTTGTGTAATGTGAATTAATATAGCAAGCTGCAGCCTTTCCACCCAAGTTGTTGTGGCTGTGAGTGTTTACTGGGGTGTGTGGGGATTTTGGTATGAAATCAAATCATACTCAAGTCAAGTGCTAGATGTGGAGGTGGGGTGGAGGCATTGGGTCTGCCACCTTGGGCAGAAAAATGCAAGAGCACCCCAGTCTTATTCAATGTTTATAGAACTAATGTTGTTTCAGAAATAGCAACCAAGGAAAATGGCTTTGCAGACACACATTCCCTTAATTAATTTGCATGACTTTTTCCTGACCAGGTGTATGTTCCTATGTGTATTTCCCATAGGCAGGTGACTAACCTTGTGCCCTACATTCATAGCACAATAGAGATAATAAATGATGCAAAAGATTTATCTTTTATGCTCCCCTGAATCTTTGTCACGATTCTATTACTTGCAGCTGCTAGCTGGGCACTGCCTGTGCTGCTATTCTCCAATTCAATTGGCAGAAGTTGTTAACCACTATTAACAGGGCTGCAACATCCTTATCAGACGGCTGCCCCACCTTTCTCTTGAGCAGAGTTAAGAGGTAGCTTACTACTCGCCAGAGCCTCAAATGCTAGGGCAGGGATCCCCAACCTTTTGAACCCGAGAGCAACATTCAGAAGTACAAGGAGTTGGGGAGCAATGCTAGCATGGAAAATGTTCTTGGGGTGCCAAATAAGTGCTTTGATTGGCCAGTTTTTAGCCCCTATGTGGATTGTCAACCTACATTGAGGCTCTGTTTGGCAGTGCACCTGGTTTTTATACAATCAAAACTTGTCTCCAAGCCAGGAATTCAAAAATAAGCTCCTGTTTTGAGGCAACTGGGAGCAACATCCAAGGGGTTGGAGAGCAACATGTTGTTCGCGAGCTTCTGGTTGGGGATCACTATGCTAGGGGTACACTGGATGACAAAAGTTTATTGAGCCTCTTATGGCCAACCCCCTTAACAGTAGGTAAATGTTGAAGGTGTTATACAGGGGCTTTGTCGTAAATAAGGAAGGGCTGAGACTGGAGACCCATTAGATGCTGGGCCCATCAGGTGATCTCCTATTACAATGGAAGCCAGTTTGACCCTGCAGAAGTCATTTGATTGACTGTAGTTCCAGGTGTTATACAGGGCCCCCTGTTGGCTGCAGGTGAGGATGGAGTGGACAAGCAGATAAGACTATAGAGTGAACCATCATTCGTCATAAACATCAGATAAAGTACAGGTATGGGACCTGTTATCCAGAATGATCGGGATGTGGGGCTTTTTGGATCTTCATACCTTAAGTCTACTAGAAAATCATGTAAACATTAAATAAACCCAATAGGCTGGTTTGGCTTCCAATAAGGATTAATTATATCTTACTTTGGATCAAGTACAAGTTACTGATTTATTATTACAAAGAAAAAGGTAATATATTTTAAAAAAAACTTGATTATTTGGATAAAATGGAGCCTATGGGAGATGGCCAATCCTTAATTCAGAGCTTTCTGGATAATGGGTTTCCAGATAACAGATATCATGCATACACAGGGCATAAAATAAATCTGTGTTCATTACAAAAGCCTTCCACAGCCTTAATAATAAAACTATAAAACAACAATTCATACTCTCCACATACATTGTTTATGCATACGGCCCTACCTGTCAGTGCAGGACGTCCGGGGGTTAAGTTCTCCTCTCTGGAGGCAGGACAAACATTAATGAATTCTTAAACTCCTCCTCTTCCTGTGTCTCCTTCCACCCTCAGTTTTTTGTTTGTCCTGCTCGGAGGTGGACACCTTCATATATCCTCTTCGCATTTTTTATTATTTTTTATTTTTTCCTGTATTCATTATGTGTGCTCTTATCTGTTTTTGAGCCCCCTGCCATGGTTGTGTGCTCTCCCAGATAAATGAGCCCTAATCTACAGATCTACTCAAGGTGAGCCCTTATTTAGAGTGCTCCTTTTATTATTACTAACTCTTTTAGTACCTTTTGAGCCCTTCTATTGAATTGTGTGCTCCGCTTATGTCAGAAAGCGTTTGCTGGTTGGTGTGAGCCCCTTCTACCATTAATTAGATTGTGCGCTCCACTCCACTTTCACCAGCGGTTCCAATGGCTGTGGAACCTTTTCAGGATGACCGGCGGTTTTTCCCCTGGCATCGCTACTACACCAGGTTACTCGCGGCTCCTCCGTTGCTTTGGACGAGCGCTTCCTAGACGCGCCTTCGCCTACGTCACTTCCGCTCACGCTGTTTCTGCAGATTCGCGCCAAACTGACCGCGCACGGAAGTGACGTCATTGGGGAGTCGCAGCACAGGCGGATTCACGCTACTTGACTCCTGTGAAGCAGCTAAGTATATCCTGCTATTTTGGTGTAGTTTAAACAATATTCTGCGGAATCATTGGGAGTTTAACCTTACAAAGGGAAAGCAAATTATGGCACAATCGAAGGAGCTATTTGATCTCATTGAAGAGTTGTCTGAAAATCCTAAGAGACCCATCAGACATACCAAAAAAAGGGGAAAGAAAAGAGAAGTGATCTCAACTTCACCTTCTCCCCCTATTTTACACAAGATAACTAAGGCTACTCAATATGCTGATTCAGAAAATGAACTAGAACAACCAGTACCTATTTCTACTATTGCTATGGTACATGCTTGTCAGGATCCTCCCAACTCTCCACATTTTTCACCGGGCCCAGCCAGCCCTGCACACACTTCTCATTCACAGTCTGTGCCCCAGGATCACTCATCCGCCAATCCTAATATTTAGCAGATGTCACACTTATTAGATTGGTTACAAGCTCAGATCCATTCTTCTGTCCAGCAAGCAGTTACTAGCCACGTGCAAACTCAAACTCGACCTAAGATCAAATCCAAGATTCCAATACCTATTCTTTCTGAATCATCAGACTCAGAATCAAATAATGGCTCAGATTCGGAACTCAGTAATTGTGATTCTTCCGATTCGGATTCTGCAGCATCAGATGCAGCGGTCTCTCCTAAACAGCCTGATGAGATCAAGTTACTCCTCAAGTATCTTTGCGATACTCTAGAGATTAAGGAGGCCCCATTACCAGTTTCTAAGGTGGACAAGGTATTGGGTAACACTCATAAAAAAACCAGAGTATTTCCCACGAGCAAATCTGTCACACAGATTATATCAGACGAATGGTCTGAGCCTGATAAGCGTAACATTGTTCCACAAAAATTTCACACAAAGTACCCTATTTCTGATGAGAATAAGCATTTTGGGGACAAATCTCCAAAAGTTGACTCTGCCATAGTTCGTTTGTCCAGGAATACGACACTACCATCTGAAGATGCGGGATCCTTCCGTGATCCCATGGATAAAAAGATGGAATCTGCCCTCAAAAGGGATTTTATTCATTCAGCGGCGGTTCTACGTCCGGCATCGGCTTCCATTAGCGTTGCCCGCACTGCTAAGTTCTGGTGCCAAGAACTGAAGAAGTCTCCACTTCTCAAACATTCCGACTCAGTGACAGCCCTTGATAAAATCTCTCTGGCCTTATCCTTTCTTAGTGACGCTGCACTTGAAATTACTAAGTTAACCGCTAGAGCTTCAGCATCAGCCATAACAGCCAGAAGAGCACTTTGGCTAAGACAATGGTCAGGCGACACAGCTTCCAAGCACCGATTGATTTCCTTAAAGTTTGAAGGAACACAATTGTTTGGTCCAGAACTCAAACAGATTATTGCAGAAGTCACAGGGGGCAAAGGGGCATTCCTTCCCCAGGGTAAGAGAACCAATAAAGTGGAGCACAAGCGGAACTACCATCATAGGTCTTGGGGATCCTACTCCAGACAATCCAACCGAGGTAGACCCAACACCAATACTTCGAACAAGAAGTTCAAACCATGGCAATCACAATCCAAAGTTGTTCGGAAAGGGGGACCTCCCAAAAGTCAGAATTCCTGACTCCACCGGTCACACGGATCCAGGAGTGGGAGGCAGACTAAGACATTTTGCTCCAATTTGGCAGGATTCCATTACAGACCAATGGGTCCTCAATATTGTTACGACAGGCCTCAGAATATTCTTCACCAGATTTCCACCATCTTTCCGTTTTGTTCCTTCAAAGCATCCCTCAGATCCCATCAGAGTGGAAGCCACCCTCTCTATTCTTCGAGACCTTCAAGAAAAGGGAGTGATTGCTTTAGTACCTCCAGAGGAACACTTTCAGGGTTTTTATTCAAACCTCTTCTTGGTACCAAAGAAAGACGGTGGTTTCCGTCCCGTTCTAAATTTACACCCACTCAACAAGTCGGTCAAATACCAGAGGTTCAAAATGGAAACAATTCGCTCCATCACTTCATCCATACCAGCTGGCGCATTCATGACAAAAGTGGATCTAAAGGATGCGTATCTACACATCCCAATACATCCAGATCACTTCAAATATCTGAGATTCTTCATGAACCAGCAACATTTTCAGTTTCACGCAATGCCCTTTGGCCTAACGTCGGCACCAAGAGTGTTCACGAAAGTCTTAGGGGCACTTGTAGCAGTGATTCGTTCTTTCGGCATCCATATTTATCCATACCTGGACGATATCCTAATATTCGCAGAATCACGCCCAAAAGCTGTTCTAGCTACACAACTCTCTATTCACCATCTCACAAGACACGGCTGGATAATAAATTATCAAAAGAGCATACTCACTCCAACTCAGATTCTTCCGTTTTTAGGCATGGTGGTCAACTCCACGCTTCAAAGCCTCTTTCTACCAACAGACAAGATCCTTCACATCCAGTCAGCAATATTTTCTCTGCAAACCAATGCTCCAACAGCATTCTCAATTCTTCAATTGCTAGGCCTTATGGCTTCAACCATAGACGCCGTTCCCTTTGCAAAATTCCACATGAGACCACTTCAAAGGGAATTTCTGCGGAAGTGGAACAAAGATCACCAGAATCTTTCTCAGACAATATCTCTTTCGGGGACCGTCCTTGCCAGCCTTCGCTGGTGGACCAAACCAGACAGCCTTTCCAGAGGCAAGGCGTGGCATCTTCCAGCTCCAATTGTCATATCCACAGATGCCAGCCTCAAAGGCTGGGGAGCAGCCTGGCACCACCGATCCTGCCAGGGCTTGTGGAGTCCCCAAGAGCAGACCCTCCACATAAACATCCTGGAGATCAGAGCAATTTACAATGCCCTCACTCATTGGTCAGCCTTGCTCGGAAAGTCTCATGTCCGCATCCAATCGGACAACAGCACTGCTGTAGCATACCTCAACAAGCAAGGGGGTACTCGAAGTACCGCAGCAATGTTGGAGATCTCCAAGATCATCACCTGGTCAGAGACTCACTTTACGACCATAACGGCCATCTACATTCCGGGTCTCCAGAATTGGCAAGCGGACTATCTCAGTCGCAACACACTAGACCCGGGCGAATGGCAACTCAAGACATCAGTTTTCCGTCTAATCACCAACAAGTGGGGAACTCCTTGTGTAGACATCATGGCATCCCGACACAATTCTCAGGTGCCCAGATTTTTCTCACGGATCAGGGACCCAATGGCAGAGGCTGTCGACGCGTTAGCTACTCCGTGGGCCTTCCAGTTGGGTTACGTGTTTCCTCCATTGCCACTTCTACAGAGAACACTCCTGAAGATTCGTCAGGAGGGGATTCCTACTATCCTGGTGGCACCACGGTGGCCAGCTCGCAGCTGGTTTGCGGACGTGATAGCTATGCTGGCGGATCAGCCACTTCGGTTGCCCATCACACCAGATCTACTGACTCAGGGTCCAGCTTGGTACCAGGATGTGCACAAACTGAGTTTGACGGCTTTCTTCTTGAATCCAGCCTCTGGAAACAGAAAGGATTTCCACAGTCAGTGATTGATACCTTAATATCTGCAAGACGTCCTACCACAGCCAGATCATACCATAGAATTTGGCGAATTTTCATTTCCTGGTGTGAGAATCAAAGTTTATCTTGGATGAACTGTGAGTCCCCTCAGATCCTTCAGTTTCTACAAGCCGGTTTCGACAAGCAACTCGGTATTTCATCGCTCAAAGTGCAAGCTTCAGCCTTAGCCGCATTGTTTCAACGTCAATGGGCTCTGCTGCCAGAAGTTAAATTGTTTTTTCAAGGGTTATCTCGTCTCCGGCCACCGACTAAAAGCCCTATTCCCTCCTGGGATTTGAACTTAGTTCTAGAAACCCTTCAATCAACTCCGTTTGAGCCAGTGGCATCGATAGACCTTAAATTTTTAACCCTTAAAACAGTTTTTCTTTTGGCCATTGCATCAGCAAGGCGAGTATCGGAATTAGCTTCCTTATCATGTGAGTCACCATGGCTCAAGTTTCATCCAGACAAAGCTGTTCTCCGTACCAATCCTGCATTTCTACCTAAGATGGTTTCAGCCTTTCATGTGAACCAGGACATTGTCATTCCTACTTTGCAGACTCAAGACTTGGCTCCGCCATCTAAGATTCCACATTCCTTAGATCCGGTACGAGCCTTAAAGGCCTATGTGCAGAGAACTCCATCTCTTCGACATTCTGATGGATTGTTCATCCTTTTTGGGGGTCATAAGGCTGGTTCCCCTGCCTCTAAGAGAACCATAGCTAGGTGGATTGTGGAAGCCATTTCTATAGCTTATACTCAGGCCGGCATGCCCCCTCCTATTCAGTTGAGAGCTCACTCCACTAGGAAAGTCAGTACCTCATGGGCATTCCATAACGACGTTTCATTGGAAACTATTTGCCAAGCAGCCACTTGGGCTTCACCACACACTTTTTCTAAGTTCTATAAGTTTGATTTGTATAATGCAAGCCAATCAGAGTTTGGCAGGAAGGTGCTACAAGCAGTAGTAGCACGTAGATAGCTTCCTATAGTTCACAAAATTGCAGTGTTTTTTTCGTTACACATGTTAACAGTTTTTCTACCCTACCCTTTTTCGGACGGCTTTGGGACATCCCCAGACGTCCTGCACTGACAGGTAGGGCCGTATGCATAAAAGGAGATTTACTTACCTGGTAAAGCTCTTTTGCATAGGCCCGTACTGTCAGTGCAGCATCCCGCCCTATATTTTGTGGGTGTGGGTGCCGGTTGCTGCCGCTCCTTAGCTAGTTAGGGAGTTAGGCTATGTGTTTTTCTGTGTGTCTCCATTCACAGACTTTACAACTAACTGAGGGTGGAAGGAGACACAGGAAGAGGAGGAGTTTAAGAATTCATTAATGTTTGTCCTGCCTCCAGAGAGGAGAACTTAACCCCCGGACGTCCTGCACTGACAGTACGGGCCTATGCAAAAGAGCTTTACCAGGTAAGTAAATCTCCTTATAATGCAAACAAACAAATAAATACAGCATGTACACAGGGACTTTGGGTCTGTCCCTCACCTTTTCACTGCTGAGATAAGGGCAATAATGTGATATTTTTCCCCCCCAAATTAACAGCATGTGAATAGGAACAGCTCAGAGGTAATGATACAGGCATTAATCCATAGCCTTGCAATGGTTAAAGATGGGTAAAACATTTTGCAGCTTTCGATTCATAAGTAATATGAATGTGAAATATGTACCTTATACAGGGAGGTGTTTCAGCTATGCAGCACTGGGGGAGCCACAGACATTGCTAGATTAACAATCAGAATGTTTTTTGCTTCAACCTTGTCCACTTTCTGATATGTTGCACCAGTATCAGCCAGCACACAACTCCATTGTCTCTTTCTGGCTTCACAGGGGTCACCTGCCGCCAGATATAGTAACTTATCATACCTGCCAACATTTTGGAAATAGAAAGAGGAACAAAAAGACTTGCTGCGCAGAGTGTGGCGAACATTTTGACCATGCCCATTTTTGTGGTCACACTCCCTAATCACCATATTCATTTTGCAATATTTGGCAGGTTATGAAAGTTTGAACACATTCTGTGGTTTTCATGTGTTATTATAGTTTTGCTAATGACGGTGAATTGCCCTTTAAGATGCAAGTCACAGTTTCCCCAAGAGACCTGCTTATCTTGAATTGTTACAATTGTTTGTTTATCTTAAATTGTTACAAAAGTATCTAAGTGCACCTGCCACGTATTCTGGGCTCTCTGCCAAAAGTCAATTAAGTGCAGGAGATGCAAAGAGAAAGTCGGGACATTTCAGTAACAATCCGGGACTCAGGGTTGAGCTGTCAAAATCAGGGCAGTCCCTGCCTGTGCCCATGATGCAAATAAAAGACTATTTCATTGTTATAGGAATGCTGTCCAAGATGCAATGGGCCAAACCTGTTTCCCTTTTTAGGGAAACTGGGATCCTTTTTGGAAAAAGGGGCCATTAAAGGGGTTGTTCATCTTTAAATTAACTTTTCTTATGATGTAGAAATGGATATTCTGAGACAACCTGAAATTGGGTTTCAATTTATATTATTTGTAGTTTTTGAGTTATTTAGCTTTTTATTCAGCAGCTCTCCAGTTTGCAATTTCTGCAATCTGGTTGATTGTGCCCTAGCATCCATACAATGATTTGGGTAAGATACAGTAATATTAATAGGAGAGGCCAGAATAGAAACATGAACAATAACAAGTAGCAATAACTATAAATGTGTGGCCTTACAGGGCATATGTCTTTTTTAGATGGGGTCAGTGACCCTCATTTGAAAGCTGGAAAGTGTTGGACAAAAAGGCAAATAATTGAAAAACTATGAGATATAAAAAATGAAGACCAATTGAAAAGTTGCTTAGTAATTGGATTATTTAACATACCCTTTAAGGGCCATTTGCTCCCAGTGTCCTCTGGCACTCCTATTTTGTATGCAAAGCTTGTGACCATATATATATATTATGGTCCCTATTTATCATAAACCAAATTTTATTTAAATAAAAAACTAGAATCTACAATTAGACTTTATTTATTATTAAAAAAGCACAATTTAATTATCAGGGACAACCTCTGTATAATTGAGCGAAAATATGAATCGCTCAATTTTTTTGGGCTTTTTCGCAAAAAGTACGAAATTTTAGGATTTTCCGGCTAAAGACCACAGAAACTTCCAAAATTTTTTATTTTTTTTCCAAAGTCGGAAGAGAAGAAACTCAAATTTTTCGATAACCCCCTATATGTTGCAAAATTGCATACAGTGGGGTACACCTATTAGAGCAAGCACATCAGTCACACTTTGCACCTACTTGTTGCACTTTGCCCTGCCAAAGTCTATGTATGCGTTAAATCGAATAGAATTGTTTTGCTTCTAATAAGGTTTAATTACTGTATATCTTGGTTTGGATCCAGGTATTGTTTTATTAATACAGAGAAAAGGGAAATCATGTTTTAAAATTATTTGCTTTTAATGGCATCTATGGGAGACAACCTTACCGTAATTTGCAACTTTCTGGATAAAGGGTTTCCGGGGAAAAAAATCCTGCATGTTTGAATGACAGTGCTACTGAGTAGGAAAAATCCAGAAAGCCAACAGAGGGGCTCATTTATACACACTGGGCAAACTTGTGACTGGGCAATGACTTATGGCAGCCAATGAATTGTTTTCATTGTTCTACCTGTTACCTGCTGGCTGTTGCCGGGCGCAAATTTGCCAGTGCTGGTAAATGTATTTTCCAGAACTGGGCAAATATATATTTAAAGAGTAATAATTTACAATACATTATTTCTAATAGGCATAATAAGACTAAATTATGAGTATAGGTGCGAAAGTGCAGTTGCCAATAGTGACCAAATAGCAATTAGCTTTGAACAGTTGAGGGCAAAGAAATAATTGGTTGTGGTTGCTATAGGCAACTGCACAATAAGCAACTATGTTCATAAATCAGCTGCTGTTTCTTGGGATGTCAGACTGCTTGCGCCAGTTGGGAGAGCACTGCTCTATAGTCTTGGTAACCTTATGGTCAGAGATTTGGCTTGGAGAGAGTGAAGTCACGTGTCGATGCAGACAAGTCAAGAAGAGAAACGGCCAGGGATGTCAGTTTGAGTGCCAGTGATTCATTGGCTGAGATCATCAGTATAAGAGCTGTGCATTAGCCCAGACTGTATATTAAAATAAGTAACAAGGCAGGCGTCCGGCGGACTCCAATCTCATCAGCCGGAGTCTGACACCTTGTACTAGGTAGAAACGACAAAGTGCTTTAGGACATCTATTTGTCACTGGCCGCTGTATGTGGGATTACAAGATTATCCATTAATGCAATAGAGCCAGAGCCATTTATCGGGCATAGAAGGCTCTATGTAATAATCACTGGAAAGAGCTTTTAAAGATTAGCCTGCTGAATTCTGCTGACTTCCCTACAACAAAAATCTAAATGTTTTGGCTGGGAATGAGTGATGTTCCTGAAATAAGGAGGAAAAAGTTCAGCCGACGGTTTAAGAAATGGTAAGAAAGCAAATGCTGTGCCATTTAAGGTCACCTTGCCCACCCCCACATACTGACCTTTTATCAGCATCCACTCATGAAAGCCACTAAGTACCAAATGGTTCCCAGAAGAATAATATAAGTTCAGGTTGTAAAATGATGTTTTTTATTAAGTTCAACCCTTAGCTTAAATAATTCTCCTTCTACTTGGTCCAGAACTGGATAAAGCTCTTACTTGGCAGGTTTAAGCAACATAATGGTGCATTATAAAAGAATATATATATTCAATATATTAATATAGGCAGTTTTCCCTAGAGTTTGACACCTTAAATGGTCCTTAGTAAGCCCTGGGTGATTATTTCCCTTTCCAGGGTAAAAGTAATATTGTCAGACTTACCGAACAGGAGGGAACCACTGGCGTTGAGGAAGACGACCCTTACAGCCCCTCCTCCAACACACCCTCAACTAGGTACAGAGGGAAGTTAGTGAAGGTGAGGTATGGGAGCCCGTAAGTCTTAAGAGGGAACACCGACCTCGTGGAGTACATCCGGTGTTGAGTCTTGTAGCTGTAGATGAGTACAGATAAAGGGTGAATTAATGGTGCAAACAGCAACAGTAAGAAACTGTAGACACCGCACATAGGTTTCGGCAATCACCTTAGTGTTAGTCGCAGGTAGGTGTAAGATAATTGAGTGAAGACCAGAAAGGAATGGTCACAATCACTGCAACACACACAAAGCCAGATGGGTGTCCTCGTAGACAACAGAAGATTTTCAGGAACGGATCCACAAGGGTTAATCCGGAGCAGGATTGGCAGCAATAATCAAGTCCGTGCAAAGTTTCAGGGGTTAATGCGAGAGTGTAACAGTGACAGGCAGGATCAGCAACAGGGAATCAAGTCCAGGCAGAGGTTTCAAGGGTTAATGCAAAAGAGTAGTCACAGTAATAGCAGAGTCGGCAACAGGGAATCGAAGTCCAAGCAAGGGTTCCAAGGGTTAAGATAAGGAGAATAGCAGAGTCAAAACCAGTATATCAATTAAAGCAAAGTTACTCACTTGAAGTTTAAGCCAGGAAAACGATGTCCGAGCACTGGGGAGATCTCTGCGCCAAAAGAAGTAGGGTCACCTACGTCATCACGCTGCATCAATCGAAACCCCTGCGCCAGCGTCATGACGCACACATTGTGACATCACTGGAACGCATCGGTGGAGCGCATGGCAGAGAAAGACCGGCTTCACATTGACTACAGGCAATGTGAGGTCCTGACAAATATAATAGCAATTGAGTATTTTACAGTAGGTGGCAGTGTTTAAGAATATTAAAAGAAGAGCACGCTGGCTCTGGGCCCTTTTCCTGGATCTCACCTAGCAGAGAGGTGGGTACAGGATTAGGTCTGGGAGTGTTATAGTCCCTCTAGGAGTGAAAAACAGGATTATTTTATTTAATGAGCAGCCATACGCTCCAACAAGGTGGTCAATGGGGTTAGTGTCCTTGCAGGGACCAGGCTTGTGCCTGCTGATACTGTGGTTTGCACCCTGCACTGTAATTGTTTAGTCTGCTGTGAGTTGCAGACTGAGGGATGAAGTGCTTGCTAAATGAGCACAAATTCTTCTTTTGGGTCCCTTAAAGAAGAACCAAAGCTCAATAGAAATAAGGTCAAAATGTTGAATGTTGTGTTTTGGGGTTTTCCTAATTTTGGGGTTTTCCTGATTTGAAATCTGGACACGAACTTTTCACCTGGGCAGCCCTTCCAAAAACCACACCCTCTGTGCTGCTGTCAGTTACCTGAACTTAGGCACCAACTCCTAATATGCTGCATATAGAATATAAAATTCACGACAAGGCTGATTAGTAATTAATTCAGATTCTTGTTACATGTATATAAAGTAGTGCAATTAGCATCAGTATGTAATAATCAGCCCAATAGCTTCTATGACTGACAAACCACATTAGCTTTTCAACAAGTACCCAGACCACACTGAGCACATGCAGTGTCATTGACACTACTAACAAAATAAAAAAATGGGAAACTCCTGTGCACAACTGTGAGGGGCTGTAGTGCTACCGTTATAGGGCTGCTGAACTATATGCTGGCAGAGTAAGTTCAGTGTGTATAATACAGCATTTCCAGATTTGTTTTTACGATTTAGTTCTCCTTTATGCTCTTGCACTTATTCCCCTGGTCTTCTTAAATGACCCCTTGTGTATTACTTATTCACTGATTTAATGGTCAAATCAGTACAGTACATACATATATTAGGAATGCACTGAATCCAGTATTCGGTTCGGGATTCATCCTTTTCCAGCAAGATTTGGTCCAATCCAAGTACATGGCAAAACCGAAACCGCACCCCAGGGTCAGTTGTCATTCACCCTCCTGTAAAAAACAAACAAAATAAAGAGCGGAGCATCCTAGGGATTTGGGATGCAGCTATTGTCCTACCAAACTATGGAGCTGGAGCAGAAATGTTGTATGTGTATATATATATATATGTGTGTGTGTATATATATATATATATATATATATATATATATATATATATATATATATATATATATATATATATATATATATATATGCAACATTAGGCCTGTATTCTGAACAATGAATCATTTCTTCTTGTTCTACTTTTCATTACAAAGGGCAAATATTCATGTTTGCATTTCTTTCTTTCATATTTTTGCTCCATCTACAAAAGAGATTACCTCTGGTCTACACACAAGCATCCAATCTGCCCCTCGGCACAAAGCCAGTTGGAATACTGTTTATTCAGAACTGGCAAAGGGGCCTCTAACTCAGCATTGAAAGGGTTCGTTTTTTTAAGACATCCATAGAGGTTTCCAGATAAAGTTTTAGCTTTGTCTTAAAATTTAATCACCCAGCATATTGCATGCAAAAGCCAGGGAATTATATATCCTCGCTGGTTGGCCTGCATCTGCACTCCATTCTTCTATTTCTTTCATGTTTTAATGCCCTTGATTGTTAAGAGAGACCCCCCTCGCTCCCTCTCTGCCCCTAACATCCGGGCTGTCACCGCACTCATGGGTTTATGATACTGAGGATAGCCTGCTCCGCTCTTTCCACATTCACAGACATAAAAATTTTATTTCCCATATGCCTGGCCAGTTACACAGGAGATAAAACATCCGTAAATTTCAGCGTTATCACTAGGAAGTTAGTTCAGCAAGATTTTAGTGGCTAGCAGCCGGTTCTTGGCTTTGACATGGCTCCAATTGGAGATATGATTTATACACAAACAAGCCTGTCGGATTGTTGCTATTAATGGAGGGGATTGAAACCAAACTCAGCCAAATCATTCCATTTGGGATGGAAACCTTGTACTTGCGCTGGCTGCTAATTTGTCTCTCCAGAAATATGAGTTGTACAAAGAAGAACTAAAGTCTAAACTACAAACGGCTTTCACATAAGCAAATTAAAATAAAAGAACCTATGTTGAAGCAGTTTTGTGTGTGTGTGTGCTGAATTTGTTATAGATTTATAAATATGGAGCTATTTGGGCAATGCTTAACTCAATATCAGTCTCTTCCTCAATGGGACTAACAATTTTATTTCCCTAACGCTCAAACTAGTGTCACCAACCTACCAGTATATTTTAGAATGTGGGAGGAACTGGGTACCTGCAAGAAACTCATGCATAAATGGGAAGAATATATTTATTTTATATATTTATACTGTATATAAATATATGTATAATATTGCCAATAGCTGGCAATTTCACTTTATATTTAGGTGACATGTTACACTGATCTGACTGTATATTGGTTGGATAACTACACGAACACTTGGGTCAATGCAGTTTATGGTTTGCTATATTGAATTAACCGGGTCATTAGTTGGCATGCATTCCATTTCGTACGATTGCTGTCACGGCCAGAATATCATCTGATTTGTTCCTTTACTACTTTATTTAATCTGAATGCTTAGTGACAGGTCGAAAGATTGCTACATACCATCGCCTGTTGTATACAAGGCTAAAGTCTGCACGCTTATGGCCAGCTTAACAAGAGTTTTGGGTAGAGCGGGCATAACTACGATCAGGTGTATGGCCTAGGCCAGTGATCACCAACCAATGTCTCTTGAGTAGCATGCTGGTCACTAACCCTTTGGATGTTGCTCCCAGTGGCCTCAAAGCAGGTGCTTATCTTTGAATTCCAGGCTTGGAGGCAAGTTTTGGTGGCAAAAAACAGTTGCACTGCCAAACAGAGCCTCTTGTAGGCTGCCAGTCCACATAGTGCCTACAAATCAGCCCTTATTTGGCAAGTTTTGTCATGCTTCTGTTGCTCTCCAACACTTTTTACAATCAAATGGTGCTTATGTTAGAAAAGATTGGGGGTTCCTGTCCTAGTCAATCAGGCATGATAATCTCAGGACACCAACACTTGCTTTTTGTTTAAAAATTTGCTAAACTTGCTAAAAACTTGCTAAAAACATGGAAAAATGTTTTAAACACTCCTTTAACCTTGATCACCCCAAGGACTACCAAATATTCCAGGGGACAGCATGCTGTAAGAGTTTACTAGGGAATTAATGGATGAGACTGTTCGTAGTCATTTTTTGCTGTAACTTTTTTAACCTTCACTCTACAAACCAGCTACTAATGAGAAGAGAGAGAAATAAAATAAATACAACTCAAGCACTTACAATTAATAAGGACCAAAGCATTTATTGCCTGGTCCTAATTAACAACAGGAGAATGTCCTCTGTGCACCATCGATGTCATAAAGCATTGCCGAACCGTAATAGTCCTGCAATCACAGCTGTTCGTTAGCAGCCCAAGAATATAAAATGGGATCATTAAAGATGCTCACAATTTTCTCCAAAAGTTAGCACTTTTCTCTGCTAATAAACTGGAGCAAACAAATAACCACAAGAACTGTTTACCGACATTGGATGCTTCAAGATTTCTGGAATCTCTAAAAATGGAATATATATTTTTAACATACTGGCACAAATCTTGGCTGCAACAATGCTACTAATACAATTATATTTAAGGTTCAAGACTTAGCACCAGTGTTAAACTATGTCTCACTTATGGTAAGACTTGCCATTTCATATAAATGCCATAAATTCAAGGGGAACTAAATGTTTGATATGTCATTTGCATTTAAAGTGTCAAAAATGCCATTGTAAGATGCCACCTGTACCTCACTGAGGCACTGATATCCAAATGGACAGAGGAGTATTACTCAATAGCCACTGGCCAAACAAAAGGCAAGGTGAGTGGTGGAGGAGTTGACTCTGTACTAGAGATGGCAGCCTCATTTTACCCTTATGACACCTTTCTCCACTATTCTTGTATATCCTGCATGTATGGTTCTGTTTCTGATTTTGTATATGATGCAGCTTCTCTGATTAGACACTTTCTTCTTACCAAGCTGTTTAGTCCAAAGATTCAAGTTCAATAGCCGGTAATATGATGTTCCAGTAAATGGCATTACTCAGCTTACTGTACAGAACTCTATATCTCCACTTAATTTTCACAAAGTAATAGATCATAATCTGCATTCAAACAGGGATATGACTAAAGGGAATTCAGCACTTAAGCTGTCACCAACACTGAGGCCTTTGAGGAGGCCCATGGATTGGGGGTCATGGGCAAAGTGTTCAAAATCACAAGAACATTTGCAGTCTATAGGGGTCAGGAAACAATCCAAACCCCCAGGGAAGGGGGATGTAACTCAATACAGATGGTGGGAGCATGAGGCATGAGTATTTGGCTGGCATGGGTAAACCTCATACACACCATTAGTTTTTAGCAATAAGGGATATTATGCCTACAGACAATATTCCCAGGAACAGATCTAATGCTGCGTTTCCTACAAGGCCTTGTCCTTGACTTCCTGCATGCATCTAAGCAGTTAACAGGACTTTAGTTGTTTTGGCTGTTTTTAGGACTGTGTGCTGATTTATTTTTGCACTGCCCTCACTGAGTGACTGAGCTGGATCACATGCTTCTGCATCCAGTCTGTCTAGACTCCCTCGGTACAGAGCATTTGTTACATCAATTTCAAAGACTCATTAGTTCTCTGTCTTGGCTTAAATCTTTTTTTTCACCCTCATTCTCTCCCTTTGTCTAAACACATTTCAAGTTCCAGGCCAAAATTGTCTCTAGCAATTGCACCGGCTGTTTAGTAAGGTTCCACTGGGTCTTCTGATAGACACAATGGGTCGTCAGTGTATAAATTAAACTGTTCAGTTAAATCATATCCATATAATTTTTATTTCCAATTATACAGTATATGTTATTTTTATAACAGCCTAACTCATAGCTTCCTATCAAGCTCAGATTTGTCTAGCTTCAACCCTCCTGCTGTTAGGGGAGATCACTCCTGCAGGATCCCCCGTGCCAATTGCAGCCTTTTGATGCCCTATTCTAGGGTTTATTTTAATTCAACTCTTCCCTCTAAATGCTAAGTGTTCGAAGTGAATTAGAGGGAATTTTCGAAGTAAAAAAATTCGAAATAATTTTTTGGATACTTCGGCCATCGAATAGGATACTACAACTTCGAATTTACTTCGACTTCGATTCGAAGTAAAAACCTTTTGACTATTCGACCATTCGATTATCTAAACTGTCTCTTTAAAAAAACTTTGACTTCAATACTTTGCCAACTTAAACCTGCCGAATTGCTGTTTAGCCTATGGGGGATCTTCTGTGTGTTTTGCTAAGTTTTTTTAAGTCAAAGGATTTTTTGGGAAAATTGTAACATAGTACGATAAAATCGTTAGAATCGTTCGATTTGGAGTACGATCGTACTATGACGGAATACGATCGTACGATGTATAAAATCCTCCGACTTCGAATGTCGGAGGATTCTATTCGATGGTCGAATTTTGAAGTTTTTTCTACTTCGCAATTCGACCCTTGATAAATCTGCCCCTTTGTACCAAAAGTAAAGCGTCCCTGTTGAGTAATTTGTCAACATCATCTTGTATCTTGCGTTGGTCCATAGCATCTTGACCCAGGCATGTCCATGTTTTGGTGTCTAAAAAGGACACTACACACCCTGTGCTTGGTTATTGGGTTCTAGTTAGCCTACTTTATCTGGATTTTTTCTTTGCTCTTGACCTTCGTTCCTGAACCTGCACATCCCACCCTGACCCGGAACTGTTTTGCTCTCTGGCTTTTCCCCACTGGCAGGTTTCTGTTCTCTATTTCCATGGAAACCTTCAACCAGTGTCACACACTTGTTGACTTTTATCGTCAGCTACCCTTGGTTTGATTTTCGCTAACTTCTTCCTATAGAAAACCCCCTTCTGTAGACCTTCCATTAAATGTATCCCTCTAAATTTCTTTATATCTATCTACTTAAATTACCAGGGACACAAAAAAAATTTAAAACATGATTGAATTGATATGCCCATTATATCAATCCTGTACATGTGGCAATATTTGACCTGAAGTGGAAGCATTTATTGCACAGCTTTGCTATGTTCAGCCATCTTTTACCTAAACAAAACCCCACCTGGTTCATATTTGGGATTTGCTTCTTGTTGCTTTTAAGTCTCATTTTAGGGTGATGGCAGATGGGGAGATTTGTTGTCCATGGCTAAATCTGTGTTACAGACAATCTGAGGAATCTTAGGAATGAGAATACCTTTACAGATTGAAGTCAATGGGCATTTTCTTATTATTATTCAAAATTATAACTCCTCCTTTTACTATTTCTTGTCACTTATACCTACCTCTGCCTCAACAAAGAATTAAGTTATAAATGATACACCTTTGTTTTGGGTTCTGTGCCAGTTCAAGGCCACCTCAGTGCTTTAGCAGTTGAGATATTTTCCTCCAATTACTCCCCAGTTGATTCCTGTATTCTTTATGTTGCCTCAGACCACATTCTCTGGGCTGCTGTCAGAGCTTAAAGGCTGACTCACAATACACAGAATATAGCAATTCACAATACAAGGCTGATTAGTCATTGAATCAGGTTCCCATGACATGGTGGCAGCATAGAAACCAGCACATTCTGCATCAGAATTTATTAGCATCCACTTCTATGGCAGATATAAACTCATTTTCTGTTAATGTTTTGTTCTCGCAGATAGATCGCAGAAGTTTAGCTTCAGAACAGCCCACTGAGCATGTGCAAAGTCACAGACACTCAAAAGACAGCTTAACAAGATCCAAGATGGCGAGCTACTGTGCATAATGTAATTATCCTACCGCACACCTGTAGTTCACCAATCCTGCAAGCTGGTGGTGCGTTCCTTCCGTTGACCCGGCCGGATGCAGGATGTTTGGTGGCTGAATAAAAGGGGATAATCCCCGACTGCACTAATCGGTGTGTGTGCAGATCCGTTTCTTTTACACATTATGAGCTACTGTGCATAAATATAAAGGTGTGGGCTATTACTGGCCTGGTCCTAGGACGGCTGAATTTTAAAGGGGGGGGGGGCGCATGCCGCCCAACCACACTCACATTGGTTTGGAAGCACTGGGGATTCACAGGAGATACCAAAGTTTTACTCACGGAGCGTCAATGGCGGAGCTCCCCCGGACCAACATGCCTTCCTGCTTGATCGCAGCTCTCGCGATAAGCCGGTCACTCCTCACCGGCTAATACTTCCAATCCAAAAACCACAGATCGCTGTCAAGCGCTGACCAAGAACATCAGGAATCCAGCACAGTTATCATCAAACTTCGGCTTTTATTCGCACATAAAAAGGGTTACAGTGGAGGGTGTACAATTCTAACGCGTTTCATGCCCCATAGCTGGGCACTTCATCAGAGTGATTGTGTGCACTTGTGTGAAGGATTAAATAGCCACGTGTGTGCATGTGATTAAAATAAAATAAAGGCAAAGTGATACCTCAGTGTAATTTATATGATAGAAACAATTTTATATCATGTGTAAAGACTTATTATATGTGTATTTATAAGCATGTATACTTATGCCATATAATCATATAAGTGAATTTATATAAATAAATAAATAAAATACATACTATTTATTTGTGTGTGTGTAATTTCAAAAGGGTTCTTTAGAAAGTGATAAAAGTGTCGCTATATTTATTAATTATTAAAAACATTTTTGTTATGTATCAAATAGCCTATCGTGATCAAGGATTATAGATATATATATATGTATATCCATGTAATTCAATAAAAAACTCCATAAAAACATATATGTTAATAACATCATACTCCATGATCATATCAAATATTCATTTCTACGCAAGCACATGTAATTTAACATTATATTTTTATAATTTTATAATCTTATAAGATATATTCCCATAAATGCTTGTATGCCTACATATAAATCTTATGGTATCAATTAATGGAACAGAGGTTGTAAAAAAGTTAATGGGGGTTTTTCTATGGATAATATTAATCAATTATTTATTAAATGTATTTATTGTCTTATTTCCACACTAGTATGATTAATAGGTCCCCTTACGTAGAGGATCACTGTATTAAGGCACATAAATAAATAAATAAATAGATAAATAAATAAATAAATACATTTTACTTCCTGGCAGAATGTAATACTCAAATAGCACTGTGTTAGTAGTCTACCCTAGAAAATATTTTATATCACAATCTCTATTCAGCCCTTTAGGTGCAACAGTATCCATTACGGTCATCCACTTAACCTCTTTCTTGGATAACAAAGTATCTATATCGCCTTTCCTCTTTCCCAATCTTATTGTTTCAATTACCTGAAAGGAAACAAAATTGTCATTAGCACCATGTTCATGAATTACATGCTCTGCCACGGCTGAAGAGACATCTGTTCTGTTAATGCATGCTACGTGTTCTAGAACCCTATCTAGTCTTTACACATGATATAAAATTGTTTCTATCATATAAATTACACTGAGGTATCACTTTGCCTTTATTTTATTTTAATCACATGCACACACGTGGCTATTTAATCCTTCACACAAGTGCCCAGCTATGGGGCATGAAACGCGTTAGAATTGTACATCCTCCACTGTAACCCTTTTTATGTGCGAATAAAAGCCGAAGTTTGATGATAACTGTGCTGGATTCCTGATGTTCTTGGTCAGCGCTTGACAGCGATCTGTGGTTTTTGGATTCACAGGAGATACAATAGTTTTTAAAATTTCCTGTGCAATCCCCAGTACTCCGGACCAGATGCTGAAAATTTCCGCATATACACAAAGGTAGGGTAGGTGATGGGAGTGATGAACGGCAGTGGGCCTAGGGGCGCCTGCTATGTAAATCCGGCCCTGGGTGCTAAACCTTTAACCTGTTACAGATTTCTAGTCAGATTTTGTTTTAGGGTTTAACATTTTACAAACTGGTCCTACCTTATATTTTCCTCACCTGCATAGTAATGCATGTTCAATTCAATGGCTTCTTTTCCCTCCATCTCTCTGATAATGCTGGCCTTTATTGCTCTTTAAAATCCTTTCCATAATCCGCTCTCAGAAGTGCTCCCTATAATGTTCTAGAACTGGGTACACAAGCCTTACTTAAAGGTCCTTTCTTAGATGGCCGCCGTATCCATATCCCTTACCTATAAATCCGTCACCTTCCCAATCAAAGTGCAAGTGACAGCCCCTTGATACATTGATACAAAAGGATGTGACATGAAATTGTCTCCCTGCATCAACATCACATTTATGATCATTTACTTGTAACATGCCAACACACTGCATTCCATCAATAGGAAGATGATTGCTCCTTACACCAGTAAGATGCAGTGATAAATTAGCTCCAGAGAGCTTATTACCAGTAATGCACACCATATCCCTTTTAACTCTTCCTGTGGCCAGGCTTGCCTTACACTTAGCATGTGGGCATGGTTGACTGCCCGGCAGCACTGGAGTTAAGTTAAATGGAAAAAAGACAGAACTGAGCACTGTGGGCCTGTACTAAAATCTGTACAGAGCTGGATGGGTTGCAAATTCCACATGGTCCCCTCTGAGAACAGAGGGAAAAAAAAATCCTTTAAGAACCTAATTGCTGGTTTAGGTAGAAATAAAAACGTAATGAGAAAAACAATCTGGTTAGAGGAATTGGCATTGTCCGTCCCTCTCCGATTAGCTCCACTCGTCCATATGCGCTGGTCTGAAGTGGTCCTGGGAGGCTCGTCCCTAATACCCTTTCGCGCCTTCCCCTCTCGCTACTCTGCACAGCCTCTCTTATTTGCGTTGGAAAGGGAGGGAATCAGTTTTTTTGGCAGCTCCAAGACCCCCGTGCCAGATTTTCTCCCCGTTTACTCCTAATTCCCCCACTGCCCCCTTTTCTCATTCCTCGCTAAATATTTTATGCGAATCAAAATTGAATTCTTTTGCTTACTCTGAGCAATTTGCTGGGTAAGTTGTGTGTCTGCATAAGGAATTACAGCATTTGCTTGTTTGTTTGTAATTTAATTTTTTATGTTATGGCTGGCGGTGGGAAAGCAAGAACACCTGTGAGTTTTGTAAGGTCCCATTTCTTTCACAGCTGCTCCTTTTCAAAACACCTCGCCGGCGTAATAATTTCATAAAATTTCATGATTTACCATCTGCTCCATCAGGCTCTGAGCACAGGCAATAAGCATTTGCATGGCAGCATGCCCAGGAAGGTACAATAACTGTATATTTTAACTTAATGGCTTTTTGGGGCATGCAAATTTTCCAGTGAGCAGATTGTGGTGCGCAACAATTTTTTTCCCACCCGAAGTAGGCTGCACGGGTGCAGCGGCTGTATGAAAACACTTGCGCCCTCTCACTTGTTGTAAGGTCCCCCATGTCAGCACCCAGGTACTGTTCCCGCATGCGTTCATAAAAAACAAACAAAAAAAAAACAAGGTAGGAGGATCATACGGGATTATTTTCCTTTTAGCGTTTGATGTCTGCGCATTTGAGTAATTAAAATGATTACTACAACAATTAAAGCAAGTAATTAGAAACTAATTACACCAGCATTTTTTGTGATTACAGGAGCAGATGAAAATAGTGTTCAAAATTAAATTCATTGCATATTCATGGATTGAAATTAAATACTGCTGGGTGCATGCGATTATAGAGCAGGATGCCGGAATCAGCATCATTGAGGGAATCAGAAAGCAGTCTGCTGTTAATGCTCTGAACAGACATTCGGTTAAATCAGTGATAATCTTTTAATGGCTTTAAAAGGAGCTAATATTTGGAAAGGAGTCAAAACCGCTGAGGGTTAGTGTTTTCTCTCTGCTCCCTCTATAATAATATATACCAGCTGTAACACAAAAGAAAACATTTAATCATTATCTACTCAAATGGAGGAACACAAGCAAGCACTGTTATGCCTTTCAGTTTTTTTTCTTCATCTTCTGTTGCCTTATCCACAGCGATAAATTAAATTAAAGAATCTCATAAGATTCTAGCTGCCCCCCCTCCTCCTTTTGTACCTAGAAGCCCTTCTCATTCTTGCCATGACCGTTTAATGAGATTCCTTAAGATTAAATAGATTTTCTGTTTAACTCAGTGCTGCACAGATAGCATGTCAAGTGTGAATGGCTATTAACATTTAAATATTTCACAGAACAAAAAAAAGAGGCAAAATATGAATTTTTCATTGTTGCCGCACTCTCCGAATCTCTCTTGTATTTTTTTCTCTCTCTCCATTCTCTCTCGCTCTCTCTCTCGCTCTCTCTCTCTCTGCAAGACCTAATGAAACCAAAGTAATTAGGAAGATACGAGATGAGCACTCTCGCTGAAGTGCAATTAAATTGAGCGGAGAGATGTTATTTATATCTGGCTGGTCAGTGCTCTGCTGCTATTTTCTCAGTCTGCTTGAGTCATAGATTATTACAAGAGATTAATAATGTAAATTTCACTGAGTCTGCTGCACTTGAAAGCCTGGCCTTCATAAATTGATAAGTCTGCAATCCATCAAGTCGCTCCATCCAGCCCTGTCCTTTCTCATTTCTCATCAGTTTTTTTACCCCTACCCCCACCTCCTGGTGCCCCAATCCTCCTCATGTCAAAGAAGGTTCCTTTTTGCAAAAAAATACCCAATGCATCTTGACTGCATTATAAAGATGTGAGGTTTTGGGGATTTTGTGTGGTTCCTTCTAATGGCTCCTGTCAGTGTTGGGAAAACCACAGGATCCATCCTTTTTCACTTGGCCATTCTAGGAGAGGAGCCAACTTTCCTTTTCAACATAGAAACCATTTATTTTACAAATTATTTGTGTATATAATTCATCTGGGATGAAATTTGTTTCTTTCTCATAAATCCATGACTTTTCCCTATATTGAGGAAGCAATTTAGCCCCAATCTCCAATCTTTTTTTTATTCCTACAATCCCAGCAGCAATGAACCTCAAGCCATAAACAATGCTCTCCACTGGTGGTTGCTTAAATCATATCCAGTCTTACTGCAGTTTTGGCGGAAAATTCAGACTGAGAAACAAACTGGGGGGAGATGGGGGGGGGGTTTCCAAAAACAGAACTGATTACACATTTAAGGGTTCCCAGAAGATGATGTATTAAATCTATCGGGGAGATCAGGGAACCTGTGGACCTGTGCACTTTTTATGGCCAGAAGAAGTTGTAATATTTAGTACGGCCCTAAACTACCTTTTGGAGGGCCGATGATGTTAATAGCTTTCTCGTTGAGTACAGTTATGGGACCTATTATGCAGAATGATTGTGATTTCTGGATAACTGGTCTTTTCGTAATTTGGATCTTCATACCTCAAGTCTACTAGACACACATTAAATGAACCCAAATAGGCTGGTTTTGTTTCCAATAAGGAGTAAGTATATCTTAGTTTGGACTAAGTACAAGGTAATGTTTTAATATTACAGAGAAAAAGCAAAATTATTTTTAAAAATTTGAATTATTTGTGGGAAAGCCTTTGATTTTTATGTAAACTGATGGCAGATAGAAGCTCAGCACCTTGAAAAACCTTTAGTATGTTTAGTTGTATCTGGTTGTACCCTGTGAAATGGCAAAATCTGATTGGTCAGATAGATTTGTGGTCCATTTGAAGTAGGGTAATATGGTTTGTAAACAAAAAACAATAATTTCTCTTCTCCCAGATAAAAGTAAAGTCCCTGAAAATTTTAGTTGCGTTCCATATCCAAAGGAATAATCTGTTATAACATGAAATAAAATGGCATACAGGGCCCCAGATAGGAAGGGTCACTGCACGTGGATGCCAAATGTTTTTTGCACACAAAGTAGTTGTGGCCGTGGGGTCTACTCAGTGGTGTAACTATAGAGGTAGCAGTTGCAGGGGGACCCAGTGAACAGGGTGGGAACTGGACCATGGGGTCTGCTTCTTCTGTAGTGCTAAAGAATCCCTCCCCTTCTTACCAGTGATAGGAGAGGAAGTACGCAGACAGCCAGAAGGGGGAGGTGGGGAGTAGTTGGTCTGGAGGCAGCAGGAAGGCAGGGAGGTCTGTATGCTGGGCCCTTCAGAAGATTTTTTGCATGGGAGGCGGCGTTATAACGCTGGGTCTGCTTCTTCTAAAAGGGGGCCCAGGGTGGAGGGTTAGCAGGTGACCTGCATGCATGCAAAATTGCTGTGACCCGTGATTTTGGATCATCTGTGGAGGGCTCAAAGGCTTGGCTAGCTATGTCACTGGTTGCGTCCTTCTACCTGGGTGAGAGCAGGATCCCTGGGAGGTTTTGCTGTGTTCAGGTCATACAGTGTGGGGTTGTTTAGTGGCAAAGTGTGAAAAATGTATTTAAATCAGATAAGTGCCAAATTACAATATGATGTTCTGCTTAAGGTGGAAATCACAGCAACAAGAGAGAGTCTGTTCAGAAAAGGGTAATATATGAACTTAGCATAGGAGTTTAAGTGATCAGTAATAGCAATCAATATTAATAAGAAGCAGAACAATGGGATCCACAGACTTGCCTACAGAAATTAGATACAGGAAGAGACCAGCTTCATATGCCACTAGGGTGAGGAATATGCCCTACAGAAGATGAGCATCACCATGACTATGGCGGTTGTGATATCTTTATCTAATTTAAGGGGGTAACTGTCTTCTCATTAAATAAACAGATACTTTATCATTCCTTATCATTTTGAAGCATTAAATAATTTATTAGCCTGCATCCTCAGGTTAATATTATTTTTCTGCAGCAAGAAACTCAATCATGCTGTTTAGAGGCTGGCCATTTCAAGTGGCTGATCCATGCTTGAATCAACTTGTAAGATTAGATAAAGCCCTACCTAAAGCAAGGCATGTATAAAAAGATTATCTTGTTTGGGGAGTTAGTTGAAAAAGCAGATCTTTGCTTGATTTGGTATCTACATACTGCTCTTATCTGGGCCCTGGGCCAATGACTAAATTATAATAGGTGTGAGTAGAACAAGACACCCACAGTACCACGGGCAAATTTGCACCTGGACATCCCTGGCTTTTACACCCAGCCAACTGCCCCCTATCACAGAACTACCTACTGTTCTCTACCTATATTGTGCCAGCTCCCTGGTGCCACTACCCCAGAGGGAGCGGGCCTGCTGTCTGTTAGTTATTGTAGGTATGTGCGGAGACCCATCTGCACTGCTGGATAAAAATCTCAGACATTAAACATTATAGGAGTGATTTTCTTCATCCTTGGACACGTGCCCACAGGGGTGCAAAATCATGCCCCGTAGAGTTCATTCAAGAAGCACTTGTATCCAGGTTCTTGCTTGACTATATATAGAACAAGCTGAAAATACAGGGCTCCTTTGCATTAACAGAGGAAATCATTACAGGAATCCTTTCTGTTTGCCATTTATTGATGATCTGTTCAGATAGGTCATACATAGCTTAATACCACAAGGTGACAAGGACATGCATCACCACACCTGAATTGTTTCACCCCAAAATGGTGCTTTCAGATTAAACTGCAGCTGCGGGGTAAATAAACGCAGAACCTGTCCAAGCCAATGTTATACAGAATTACATGCCCTATATATAAACCCCCATCATTAATACTCAATATGATACGTATTATCCCCAGTGTATCATCAGGTATGGGATCCGTTATCTGAAAACCCATTATCCAGAAAGCTCAGAATTACAGAAAGCCCGTCTCCCATAGACTCCATTTTATCCAAACAATCCTAATTTTAAAAAAATGTTTTCTTTTTCTCTGTAATAATAAAACAGTAGATTGTACTTGATCCAAACTAAGATATAATGAATCCTTATTGGAAGCAAAGCCAGCCTATTGGGTTTATTTAATGTTTACATGATTTTCTAGTAGACTTAAGGTATGAAGATCCAAATTACAGAAAGATCTGTTGTGTGGGAAAACCCCAGGTCAGAGGCATTCTGGATAACAGGTCCCATAGCTGTAATAGGAAAGGCATAATCTCCAGTATATAGAAAACCGCAGAATTATATGCATTAACAAGCATTCATCAAACACTATTACATGTTACATGTACTCCCAGTTCATAGACACTCCCCATCATTATACAATATATACAATACAATGTTTAGAGATCCATGCCATAAACCTCTGTCTATAGATGCATACAGGTATAATACAGAATTACATGCATTATCCTTGCTGCCTAGGCACCTGCCATCATCCTATAGGATTACTTGTATTATCCCCAGTGTATATACAACCACCATCATTATACAGTGGGACATGGATTCCCGGTGCACAGGGTCTCATGGCATCTTGATCTAAAAGGAAATGCATCATTATATAAATACACACTGTTATTATAGAGATTATCCTTTGTGTCTAAGCACCCACCATCATCCTACCATGCTTTCAATCAATCAACATTCCTATTGTATTAACACCCTCAATGTATATACAGGATTGCCAACCCAACCCTCATTTTAAAGGTAATTGTGCATTTCTCTCTTATTATGCAAGATCACAAGCAATACCTGCAGCAAATTATGCCAGTGAAATAGCGTTCAGCAGTTCAAAGTTAGGCTAGCGTTGGCTAATTAGCATACGGCGTGCAGTTAAAGTACAATGGCCGTATATACTGCTGCAGCGAATACACTACACAAGGCCAGGTAACCTTAATAAAATTATATAAAGTTGTTATAATGCCCTACACATGTGCCCACAGTATAGTTAATGTGCCATATGTTAGCTAATGTAGGGGGAAAGGAGGGTACCCCAAAAAAAGTTACAATCTTTTTCAGTCAATCACCCTTTAAATAAGAAAAAACGCCAGCGTTTTTTGGTTCTTAGAAAAAGTGTCAACTTTTTTTTGAGGAACTCCTGTCTACTCTATTGCACTTCGCTTGGTCTGAGGTGGCAAAGGCAAGTCAGTAAAATCAAAAACATAGTGAATTTGCGTAGTAACGCTCTTTCGCCAGAAGTGAATTTACACCAGCTACCGTTAGTAAATCGGTGAAGTGCCAAAATTTCATCAAGCATCACGTGAATTTTCGCCAGCGTTAGCCACTTCGCCTTTAGTAAATTTCCCCCCTAGGGTTATATGAAGAAACACAAGCTAGTAGATACAAATAATCTTTTACATTTTTTTCACATTTTAGGCATTTATTAGATTATGGACTCTTCTTGTTTTATTTGTTATTATTATTGAAAGCGCTTCTTATAAGGTTGATGGATTTACTGTGTCAGGGCAATCATGGCTGCTTCCACTGATGTAAATAAACACAAATAAATGGATGAATACCAGGTATTCAAAACCTACACCTACACCAGTATGTTTGACTGAATATTTTTAGCTTCTGAAAAGACCTAGAATGTAAGACAGCAGTTTTATTACATTAAATACTTCAGGCTTGATTGATAATTTATGTACAGCAAGAGCAAAGTATGTTCTAGAATAGCTTAATAATGCTACATTTCTTTTTCAAGAAATTAATAAGACCTGGGACACTGAGCAAATGATGTGGAAGACATGCCTTGGCATTGGGCCTAGCAACTACCCCCCCAGCAGGCTATGTCCTTCTATAAAGACAGACACTGTCAGGCTTATGCAGAGAGTTGGGCAAAGTTTGCCCTTCCCAGCAGCTAGAAATGAGCAATTACAGGTCTGGATTTAATCATCTAGGGAAACATTTGCCAATATTCATGTAAAGACTAAATTGTGTTTTGCCAATGGCAATACCAAGCACTCCAATAATAAAGGAGAATATGCATATATATATATATATATATATATATATGGTTATTGAAATATATATTTAATAAACAAAAGCCATAAATAGCCTGTAAATTATATCCTTTTAAATGGCTCTTAATCAGCTATAAATGGAGCTTGGTGATGTCATTTTTGGCACAATACTCACTAAAACATGTGTATTATAATAAATAAAGTACCCCTTGTTGAAAAATATGAGGGTATTAGAAGTAACCTCGGAATTCCATGACCTGTATAAAAGGTCATGGAACTCCTCTGTGACTTACAATATCCTAATATTTTACAATAGGGGTACTTTATTCACTATATATAGATATATAAGTATACTGGGAATCCAATTATCTGCCTCGCAAGGACCAGTCATGGAGTTGCTTCACTCTCCCTGTTTAGCTGAAAATATAACTAAAAAAACACCAATTTTTTTGTGATTTAAACTATAGGCATAAAAGTATATTTGGCACAAGGCCTGTTCATTTTTAGTCATGTTGAACAAGAAGGTATATTGCCCCTTTAATTCTCTTTGGGGCTGTTTTATAAACACAGATGCCAACCTACAAAAGTACAGCTATCAATAGCAGCCAACCAGCATTTGGTTTTGAACAGCTGGAAAATGAAAGCAAAGGCCTGATTAGTCACCAATGCCATCTGCACTTGTGCAGCATCTCTGTTTATAAATAAACTATTCTCTTTAAGACCTATGGCAGATCAGCTTTGCACAGCCTGTTCAGTATTAGTCTTTTATTCATACTGGATACAGTCACATATACTGGACATGTAAGTTTAAAGGGGTTGTTCACCATTACATTAAATTTTAGTATGATGTGTAGAGTGATATTCTGAGACAATTTGCAATTGGTTTTCATTGTATTATTATTATTATTATTTGTGGTCTTTGAGTTTGTGGTTTCAGCAATCTGGTTACTGGGGTCCCTGGCAACCATGCCCTGATTTGAATACAAAAAAACAAGGAATATGAATAGGAGAGGCAGGAATAGAAAGTTTTCAGTATTGAACGTATTCAGTATTTTTTTTTATTTCAGCCCATTGCTTGACGCATGGGTTCCACCTCTCTGTTTTTTCATGTTGTCTCACCAGTCCAGTCCGACCCTGGGTATAAATATTGTGTTTGGGTGCAGGGAGCACTGTTAGATCAGTGGCTTTTAAGGGTATCTCTCTCTCCGAGTACAGGTGTGTCATTAGAAAGGATGAGCCAAGCTGAAATGCTGTCCTATAAACAAAGCCTCCAGGCATCCAAGCAGACTTTGACAAGGAAACTGTACACATCTGGGTATGTATAGTAATGTATTTGTTGTATTGTTGCAGACCTGCTTGCAACATTGCTAGGAACAAAGGCCTGTTTTATTAAACCCCTAGTTTTTAGCTCCAATTATTATACAGTCCATATGAGTGATACTGCACATAATTGTACATTACAACCTTCCCAGGATATGATATGCCCCATATGGCTTTAAATCCATACACTTCTTGATCTCCCTAGTTGCTGGGCAGATGCCCATGTATCTAGTTGCAATTTGCATAGTTGTATTATTGGCCAAGAGGTGTTGTGACCACTTCCTGTCACACTTTGGTTTAGTGAGTGAGAAGGGCTGGATCCTTCCATTTGGGTTGCTGGCCCAGCTGGATGTTTCTAGGGAGCCTGGGTACTCCAAGGCCCAGTAAAGTCTTTCTGCCCTATAGGGACCAGCACCTCTAGAGAATAAAGTCAGGGAGCAGGGACCCCGTGAATGAGGCCAGCTATAGATAGGATACTACCTGTAATAGTACTCTGTAGGAGAGTAAGATGGGTAGGTTGGCTCCAACTAGGAGGGATAGCAAGGAGGTAGCTCTCCCATCAGGTGAGACTGGCCTGTACTATAGGGACACAGACTAATAGGGAATTTAGGGATAGTGAGTTCACTGGTCCCCGGTGCGAGTATGAGGGTTGCCACCTGTCTTGTTGTTTTGAAGGGCTGTCCGGCTCAAAACTGCCTGCCCGGTTTTCTAAATTAGGATTTCCTATGAATGACGTGTCGATCGGTCAATCACTGATCACCAGATCATAGCTTCATCTTGATGCATCACGGACCCACCCCATTACATTGAGGCTCTGCCCCCATGCCCGGAGTTCCACGTGACGTGAAGTTGGCAACCCTAGTGAGGATCCAGGTCACGGTGCTGAGATCCTGAGGGTGTATCTGTCCAGGTGTTACGCTATCTCCTCAGGGAGTTTCACTGTGCTGTCTCTGAGGGACATGTTGTAGTCATGTCGTGATTATCTGCTGGTGCCTCTATGGATCATAAACTGTTCTATTTTTGTTGCAAGAACCTCCTGGCACCCTTATATTTTGTTTTTCATGCACAGTAGCATATGGGAGTTGTAGTAGCAGCACTACATCCTTACTTCACTAATTCCACATAACCAAGGCCCAGCCTGTTGTGTTAGAGTCCAATGTAGCACATGCTCTATGTTTATAGCAGGACATTAACCCTTTTGGTCTAAAATAGCCCAATTACCTGTTACATATATACAGTATATATAATGCATTTATTCAAACTAAACCTTCTTGGCAACAACTAACTGTTCAAGTTTTGCTGGGACAGCTCTGGGTTTTGTGGTTACGGAAAGTACATATGACTGTTAGCACATCTGGTTTTGGCTTTGCCAAGTCGGAAAGCATGAACCAAAATTGTCTGTTTTTAACCAGTGATTGTTGCTGTATTCATGGGGAATGTAATATAGGGACAAGACAGGGAACATTTGGGAATACAGAGACCTGTGGTATTTCAGAAAAGAGAAGGGTGGTTTGCACTTGTTATTTGGACATTGCACCCTGCCCTGCGCTTGCTATATGACCTGTCTAGTCTAAACTGCCAGAACTGCCTTCCAGGGTTTTATTACAGTTATAGGACCTGTTATCCAGAATGCTGGATCTTTCCATAATATGGATCTTCATACTTTGTCTACTAGAATATAATTTAAACAATAAATACACCTAATAGGCTGGTTTTGCCTTGAAGTTGATTTATAACTAAGTTTGGATCATGTACAAGGAACTGTTTCATTATTACAAAGAACAAGGAAATACTTTTTTAAAAATTTGGATTATAATGGAGTGTAATGGAGTGTATGGGAGACAACCTTCCCGTAATTCTAAGTTTTATGCCAAGCATAAACCTACTATTCATAGTACCTCATTTAGCTGCCAAAACAGCAAACCTAAAAACTGTTTGTTTTTTTTCTCTAATAATTTATTATTATAATAATAGATTATTTATAATTTCGATTTCTGGGCCTATCTTGGCACTTGCATCTAAAAAGGAGGACCAGACCACTAAATAATAATTATACCTGGAGATATATGTGATCAAATGAACAAATATGTGAGTGATTCTTCCAGTACAGGTATTTGATACATTATCCGGAAAGCTGTAAGCCAGAAAACTCCGAATTACGGAATGGTTGCCTCCCATACACTCCATTTTATACAAATTTTTAAAATGGATTTCCTTTTGCTCCGTAATAATAAAACAGTAGCTTGTACTTAATCCAAACTAGCATATAATTAATAATTATTGGAAACAAAACCAGCCTATTTGGTTTATTTAATGTTTACATGATTTTCTAGTAGACTTAAGTTATGAAGATCCAAATGAAACATTGTCCAGAAAACCCCACATCCAGAGCATTCTGGATAACAGATCTCATACCTGTAGGAGGGGTGAAAATATTTATATAATTTCACAATAAATATCAGATGGAACATGGGGGATCTGGTTGGAACCATAGTGGGTATAACCAGATCATTTTCAAATCTGAGTGGAGCTGAAGTCTCGTGGTCAACTCCGGTAAGTTCCCATGTACAAGTGTCATTATACTGTTGCCTTGCCTGGCCGTGCTCTCTATTCCTAAATTCATTTGTGATCTGGTGGTACTGAGGCAGAGGAAGGCAAAACCTATGTAACGTGCAGTTGTACCAGCTACAGACACAATTGCTAGCTCTGCCCACAACACCAGTGCTCCCTTAGAACCTGGGTAGAGTCTTATGCTTTAACATTAATGTGTTGAGTGTTTCTTGGCTGAATGTTAAACTTACTGGTGTTGGCTGATCTGTAATATTTGTGTAAATTAAGCATAGAAAGTACAAGGACCGGTGATTTTTAATTATTTATTGGGTTTATTGAGTTAGTTTATATATGACACCAGCATGATGTTAATGGGAATTTGAATCAAGTAAGACTAAGTGGCCTGTATGTTCTTTGGTAAGGAGTACGTTTATGCTTTGGTGGTGTAATAACTAATTACCTTTGGGTAATCAAATAACTAAATTCTGTGGGATGTTGCTACCCACAGTCCTGTACTTAATGTCTGAAGCATCTTGCACTGTGAGCCATGCCAAGAGGTACTTGTACCCAAGAAAAGGCTCCTGTCCCCAGTGCCGGCAAAGTTACCTCGGCTTCACAGGCACCAGTAGAAAGAGTCATAGGGCGCAGGGAATTATTAAAACTAGCGGCATTTGCGATCCTGCAGGACCTACTCTAGGGGAGCTTAGGCAGAAAGGTACGTGCCCACACTACTGCACCCTAGGCAAGTGACTCTGCCTATCCCTAGTTCCAGCCCTGCTTTTCCCCGCTTCCCAGTGTCGGACTGGCCGTCCGGGATACCAGGAAAACTCCTGGTAGGCCCATGTGTCAGTGGGCCCTTCTGCTTCTAACCATTTGGACTATTCCATGGTCATTACTGACTTCTGTATGGGAATAGAGAGGCTAAATAGATATAGAAAGAGGGTGAGGTGAAATAGTTTGGAGAGTGTCCCTTGGACTACTGTTCTCTGGTGGGCCTTTGGCATCCCAGTCCGACACCAGCTGCTCATTCTTCTGAGCATTGCCTCAAGCGACACAATAATTAAAAACTTAAGTCGCAACATCCATCCAATTTATGACAACACACGCAACAAGATTCGCCTTAAAGGGGTTGTTCACCTTAGTTGCAGTTTTCAGATAAAGCAGTCATTCTTGATTCATAGTTGGCCATAGGGACAGGGTTGGACACAGGCGGTAATAGTGGGTAATAGTGGGCCCAGACCCGCTATTACTGCTGCTCCCTGACCTCCCTTCCAGCCCCGGTTGCCTCCACGAGCAGGAACAAAAGGTAGGCGGGGGGTGGCGGAGAGCGATTGTGGCGCAGGAGCTTGAGGTGTCTTTGCCACTGGGGGGGTTGGGTTTGGGGGGAGTTGGGGGCCCTGAAGCAGCAGCCCTTGTGGGCCCCAGCCCTATAGTCTGACCCTGCACAGGGACCTTAAGAAGCAATTCGCATGTTTCCGCCTATGATTCCTTGAGTGAGCATTAAAGCCTCTCATGTTTGGTTTATAAGGGAATGCTAGCATGTGGTATATGAGTATATTATGTTTATATGGGCCTTGTACTGCCTGGATTATAACAAAAATGGTAATTTACTTCTTAGTACAAAACAGTTATCCATCCCTTTGTGACACCAAATATATTGTGAAATAAAAAGCACATCTTTCACTTTTGTGCTGCAAAATTAGCTTGTCGCATACCTAAAACTTAATAAATGTTGTGAAACATTTTGTGGCAGATAAAGCTATTGTCATGTACATTTGTGGCAGATAAAAACCTATTGTTATGCAAAAGAATATGCATGGAACAATTTTTATTTGAATTAATAAGTTACAGTCAAGCTAACGTTTGACCAAAGATGAAAAGGGTGCTCTGGTCTGCACGCAGTTATGAGCTTTGTGCGAGAGACCATGTAGCTAGCTTAAATTAAATCTCTGCAGGAAACCATTGTTTAGGGAAGCAATTTTGCAAAAGTTAAAGCATCTATGTGTGTGTGCTTTGCAGTTTTTAAGGCCCCACAGAACCTGAGATCTGGAACAAAATTCTGCAATTTATCAATAGGCCTTGAACCTTTCTGAACACCCCTAAGCCTCAGTTAGACATAGAGTAAGATTCTCATAACATGCTCATTGCATGGTAATAGATATAGTGAATAAAGTACCCCCTCTTGTAAAATATAAGGATATTATAAGTTACCGAGGAGTTTCATGACCATATAAAAACACGAGGCCGAAGGCCGAGTGTTTTTATACAGGTCATGGAACTCCGAGGCAAATGCCCGAACGAGGCAAATGCCCGAACGGACAGATTATCAGTCCGGGCCTGGAGGGAATCACTGTTCATTTTGAAGAGGGTTAACCTGCTGCTGCTGTCCTCACAGTCAGGCAATTATCCCATGAGTGCACCAGAAAGGTCCATACAATTATCAGTTAATAGAGGGCAACAACCACTCCCCAATAGCATAGATTCTCTTCTTGTAACTTGTTCCTTGCTTCACTCCAGGATGCTATATTAAAGCTGGCATGGCCATTTTAATGTGGGGCAGTGATAACATTTGCCATGAGCTCCCTGGCAACACAGGAGCCTCTTGGGATACAAAGAACATATTATAGGTAGACCATGTCGTACTGGGAAAACCTTAGACCAGGAGCCCACTATCAGTGCTATTATTTTTTTTTCTCCTCACTAAACCTCTATTCTCATAGGGGCAAATTCACTAACCTCTGAAAATTCGCCAGAGACAGCTTCGCTCACAGCGCAACACTTTGCCAGGCATAGATATGCCAGGACAAAGCTAATTCACTAAAATCCGAAGTTGCTTCCAGGGTGCCGAATGCTGGCAAAGTTGCACTAGCGTTACTGCGCCAAGCGAAGCCTAATTTGCATACTGCGGGAAGTTAAAGTTGAATGTTGTATATGTTGCAGCAAATATATTACACTACACAAGCCCGGGAACCCTTAATAAAATAAAATAAAGTTGTTATATAAACTATACACTGTTGTATAACAGTGTATAGTTTATGGGGCAAATTCACTAAGCGCCGAAGCGCCAAACGCTAGCGTTAATTCGCTAGCGTTTGGCATTTTCGTTACTGCGCAAATTCACTAATGAACGCTGGCGTAGTTTCGCTAGTGTTACTTTGCACCCTTACGCCTGGCGAATTTTCGCTAGCGACGTAACTACGCAAATTCACTAACTTGCGCAGTGTACTGAACGCTACCTTTTACGCTAGACTTCCTTCGCCACCTCAGACCTGGCGAAGCGCAATAGAGTAGATAGGGATTGTTTCAAAAAAAGTCAAAATTTTTTCTAAGTCCCAAAAAACGCTGGCGTGTTTTCTACATTATGGGTGATAGGCTGAAAAGATCGAAATTTTTTTTGGGGCTCCCCTCCTTCCCCCCTACATTTCCTGACTCATGGCAACTTACCTAGACAGTGGGCACATGTGTAGGGCAAAATAAAATTTTTATTTGCTGATTTGAAGGTTTTCTAGGCATTTGTAGTGCTGATACGTATTCCACCATTGATATTTGAATTTGGCGCCGTATGCAAATTAGCCTTCGCTAGCGTAACTTCGCTTTACATAGCGAATCAACGCTAGCGCAACTTCGCAACCTTACGCTACCCCTGAGCGCAACTTCGGATTTTAGTGAATTTGCGGAGCGCTGGCGAAACTACGCCTGGCGAAGTGCGGCGAAGTTGCGCCTGGCGAAACTACGAATGTTAGTGAATTTGCCCCATATGTGTCATATGTTAGGAAATGTACGGGGGAAGCGGGTTACCCCCAAAAAAATTTACGCTCTTTTGCAGCCTATCACCCTGAAAAAAGGAAAAGACACTAGCTTTTTTTGGGACTTAGTAAATGTATCTACTGTCTACTCTATTGCACTTCGCCTGTTTTGAGGTGGCGAAGGCAAGTCTGGCGCAAGAGGTAACGTTCAGTAAAATCTGCATCTTTTAGTGAATTTGCGTAGTTACGTCGATTCACCAGAGCGCAAATTCGCTAGGCGTTAGGGATCAAAGTACCGATCGAGTCCTTCGCTAGTGAAGTTACGCCAGCGATCGTTAGTAAATTGGCGAAGTACCGAAATGATGTCACACTGGTGAATTTTCGCCCGCGTTAGTCACTTCACCCTTTAGTAAATTTGCCCCATAGTCTCTTTTCTTTACATACTTTAATCTATTATTCCATCTATTTAGCCTCTTTGTTCTCATAGAAATAGGGAATGGCCATAAAATAGGCCAAATTTTTATCAGCATTAGGGCCCACTGACACTTGGGCCCTCTGGGAGTTATCCTGGTATCCTCGTGCGCCAGTCCGACGCTGTAGGAAGATATTAGATATTGTCAGTATACTGTATAAGATGTCGAACTTGTGGCCCTCCATCTGCAACTTCAAGAACCCCATTGACAGCCAAAAATGCCCTTGACCCCATCTAAAAAGTTATAGTTCAACAACAGCTGAAGGACTACAAGATGGACCCCCAGTTTTGGTACTGTTCTCCCACAGATTGGGAACTTGGTTTATAGCCAAGGGACCCATTTTTCTTAACTTTGGCCCAAAAGTGAAGCATATGTTTAACCCAGTTCAGATGTTAAACTACCTTCTCTCACCTCGCTGGACAGCTATTCCATGACTCAACCAACCAGTCTGTAAAATGGCATTTCTCTATAGGGCTTTCCATCTCTCGGCAATGACTCTGGACGTAATGGAGCATCGCAGGAGACTATTAGCAGCTTCATACAGCGCCCCGATGATACAGGACCTTTTGTCAGGCACATATGAAATTAAGTGAAATAAAAACCATATTAAAATGATTACCATCTAACAGCCATTAGTGAGCAGGGAGCTGTCAGCAGGTGATGGATCTCTCACTTACTTCAATGAATGTTCTAACGACATTGATAAAATCACTCCCCGAAAAATACAATAAGCCATTCACCCCGCCTGGCTGTGGCTGCCTTGTAGGGACAGGCTTTTGTAGTGACTGCATTAACCCCCTGTTTGCCACTTAGGGGCTTTAACCACGCTGGACCTCTTGAGATGTTTAGCCTATTGTTACACTCATGGGCTAGTGACCTGTCAGGTTTTAGGGTTTTGCTTTTAATTATAATGTAATTAACCTTGTTGTATAAATTGCTGCTCAGTGCGTTCAATTTGCCCGAAGATCGTGGCCTGCCAGGGTCCCTCAATGACACAGTTTGGCAGCACAGGGCCAGAAAATTAGGGATTCACTGTTAATACAAAAGATTTTAAGACTTGTTGGCACTGTGCCACGGAAGACAATGCCACTTCTTCTGTTGCCTGCATGCTATTTATTACTATGTGCCTCTCCAAATTTCTTTCTGTACAGGAATGAGCTTTTTTTTAACATAGATGAGGCACATATTAGATTGTGATATATAGGTTTTATTAGCTTTCACAAATGTGTTTCTTGCATAGCTATTTCTACCACAAGCCCCCTGTGGCTGCTGTAGGGAAGAACATGGATCCCACGCCAGGCTACTTGAACTTAAAGGAGTTGTTCACTTTTAAATTAACTTGTAGTATGATGTAAAGAGTGACATTCTTAGATGATTTGCAATTGGTTT
The DNA here is from genome assembly GCF_017654675.1 of Xenopus laevis. NCBI lineage: Eukaryota > Metazoa > Chordata > Amphibia > Anura > Pipidae > Xenopus > Xenopus laevis. Next base: position 39,568,879 of record NC_054386.1, on the reverse strand, counting down.
TCATGTTATATTATATGTGGTTTTTGAGTTATTTGTTTTCTTATTCAGCAGCTCTTCAGTTTGCAGTTTCTGCAATCTGATTGCTTGGGCCCAATTACCCTAACAACTATGCAATTATTTGTTAGGAGCATTAATTATAAATTTGTAGCCTTACAGAGTATTCATTTTTAGATGGGGGTCAGTGACACCCTCCATTTGAAAGTTGGAAAGAGTTATAAGAAAAAAGGCAAATTATTCCCAAACTATAAGATATAAATAATGAAGACCAATGGGAACATTACTAGGCATTAGACATTCTATAACATACTAAAAGTTATCTCAAAGGTAAACCACTACTTTAATGCTGAACCCAGGGCCGCAGAGGGTGATAAATCTAACCGGGAAATGTCACATTTGAACCTACCTGCAATCCCGACTCTACAGGGATGTCTTTGGTGGACTTTAGGGTTCCATAGTGGGTGGCCAGCAAGAAAGTTGGCAATCCAATATGGCTTTCACGCTACAGGTTCAGCTCTTCTCTAGCCAAGTCTCAAATTCCCTCTATTACCTTCACTGTATACTTGTACTGCCCCATTGTTTTCAATATCATATGCAGCCAATACCAGCAGTGCAGAGCAGTTCTGTAAGAAGGCTATATACTGCACTGACATGCACTATTTACTCAAGAGTCAAGACTGATCCCTGTACCTTTGCACTAATGCTTTGTCACAAATGAAGACCCGGTACTCAGAAGGTTGGATCACTTTTTGTATAAATATATCAAGATAAGGGCAAGTTGACCTTTAAGGTCATTTCAGCATTTTATAGAATGGCCTTTTCTTAGCAACTTTGTAACTGGTCTTCATTTTAGATATTTTTTGATTTGCCTTCATCTTCTGACCCAATATGCCTTGTATGCTGTTGTCTAAGATGGTGAAGAGCTGATTAATACACCATTGTTTTCATGGTACAGGTATGGGATCTGTTATTCGGAATGCTCTGGACCAGGGGCTTTCCAAATAATGGATTTTCATACCTTACTCCTACAAGAAAATCATGAAATCATTAAATAAACCCAATAGGCTTGTTCTGCTTCCAATAAGGATTACTTATATCTTAGTTGGGATCAAGTACAAGGAACTATTTCATTATTACAAAGAAATCAGTTGGGTAAAATGGAGTCCGTAATTCGAAGCTTTTTAGATAACGGGTTTCCAAATAACAGGTCCCATACCTGAACCAGAACCAGCATTGCAGAGAATAGTGCTGATGAGGTTTTTCTAACTCATACTTCATATGGGTTTTTCTATGTCGATGAACCAAGAGATTTCCCTTTTGTTCCAAAACGTAATACTTTCACACAGTGTTATTTTTATATGGCAATAAAGGCAGTGAGATTTGGTTGTGCACTACTATTGCACTTTGCATTCCTGCAGGGAAATAATGCCACCCAAGCTTGCGGGCTAATGCCATGAACTCCTTTATTCTCTTTCTAATAAAGGAGACTGCAATGGAAGGACAGGGGGTTATTTTCTCTGTGGAAAGCCACATGCATTATTTACACTCGCCTGATGCATAAAACATGTAAAGGCTGCTAATAAATTTGCAAGCACGAAAGTAAAGTAATGATTTAAATATCGTGCTCAGTTAATCAGAGCGTGGCTGGCAGCAAATGCATGCCTCACGCACTCCCTGGGTCAGAGCAGCTGCCTTGATTGGTTATATGTGGCCCCCATACTGGAACAGCATTAATCCCCCTCCAAGTGCTTTTCTCCTAACTGATATAGAGTCACAGATTATAATGTGATAACAGACCTGACAATTCACATGTGCTCAATGCAATATACAAGTTTCCCCTTTCTTGCCCCAGTTTCCAAGATACAAAACGTGATTGAAGATCCAACATTCTGAGTTCTGGGTCTCAATTTGTTTCAATACACACGTGTAGAGCTGAATCGTCAGATATACAAATAGAAACAATAGAATTTTACCTGTATCTGATGATTCAGCACTAAACAATTACCCCAGCAGGTAAACCAAACCCCAGCAACCAAAGAGCTGCTGAGATTTCAAATTTGAAAGCTTCTGGGGGAAAAAAAGCTAAATATATGTTTTTTCAAAAAGCACAAAATAGCATTGAATACAATTGCAATTAGAATGTAACTGTCAATGTGATACTAAAAGATAGATTAAAAGAGAAGTACCCTTTAAAAGGTAGTTTGTAGTTGATTAATTATGATAAAATAATCTGTGGTTTTGTTTGTCTTACAGTTTCTAATGATATGTTTCATTAACTGTATCTCACAAGCAGCGTTTGTATACAGCATAATGTAAATGCGGTTTATAAACGCTCATGGAAAATACAAGCATTTGTATGTATATCAGCCAGACATATTTCTAAATTACCTGTGATTCAGTAATAGGAGATGTAATAGCAAAAGTAAATTCAGCCCCTGTAGAGCAACCGGTAGCTTATTCACTGCAACATTCAAAGCTAAATATTGATTTGGGTTGCTCTGGGTTACTGAATCGAATAAACAGACTGAACAGAATCAACTGCCTCGGACTGCAGGCTCAGGGGGCCCCCCACACCAACACCCAGGTCCTCCAGCTGTAAAGTCCTCTCTGACAACACCCCCCCATGCGCACTTTTTACGCTGCGTCATCACAACTGAGGTCAGTGAGGGAGGTAAGGAGAGGGAGTGCAGGGAGCAGGTCTGGGCTGGCATGTCCCAATAGAGCTAGGGCCCACCGGCCCAGTTCAACCCTGATCATAGTTAACTGTGGTGGCCTTGGGATTTTTGAATGACCTCACTTACGGCTTTGGTTTTAGGGTACACTGTATCATGTAATGGGGCCATTGCAAGAATGCCTATCCCTTTAATATAAATGCCCGATAAGCCCCTGTTTTTACTATTTAAAATGTAAGCTTTTTATTTTGTGCCATTGGTTTGCACTTGTATCAGAAGTCCTACACATAAATGGGCCAACAATACAGCATACAGTGGTCCCTCACTTTAGTGGGTTTCCAGATAATAGAGCCCATACTCTTACTAAGTATATAAACTAGTAAAAGTGTATATTTGTCTCAAGAGATTAAAAGTAAATACTAAAGTAAGGAAACTAATATTATATGGTCTCCTTGCGGCTTGCATAAACCCCAGTCCAATGGGGTTGTAAAAATCACTACAATAAGGAGATCTACTGACAATAAGTATAGTAGTTCGAGTAATTATAACATTTAAAGAAAGATGTATAGCCAACTTGTCTGCAAAAGTCTGTCCTTAGGTTGCACTGTACTAGGCCCATCGGCCCTGATGTCATGCAAAACCTTGATTAGTAAGTTATTGGAAAATCACTAAAGTAAGGAGGACTACTGACAATAAGTATAGTAGCTATATTAATTATAACATTTAAAGATAGGACATGTAAAGTCTAACATATTTCATACCAACTGGGCACTTATTCATAGGCTTACGAGTAAGTGCCCAGTTGGCGTTAAGGCTAATAGGCTATACATGTCCTATCTTTAAATGTTATAATTACTCTAGCTACTATACTTATTGTCAGCCATCATTACTTTAGTGATTTTCCCATACTTTTACTAATCAAGGTTTTGCATGACATCAGGGCTGATGGGCCCAGTGTAGTTCAACCTAAGACAGACCTTTGCAGAAAACAAGGGCTAATACATTTGATTCATGCAGAGCATCACGTTCCCTGCTAAACGCTACTTCCTTTCCTTTATTTGCTGACTCTTTTACCTCCTAAACCCAGGTCTCCTTGCTGATCTATCAGCGTAGAGGAAACACTGTGCTGTAAGACTTACTGAGCAGTTACCTGAAATGCATTGGTTTAGAAAGCTTTGCAGGGCAACAGGGAGCACCTGCGAGGGCAAGCGTATCCGTGCTCAGTTAATGAAATGGCTCATTAGGGAGGTGAACTGGTGTGTTTGAGCTTAATGCTCTCACCTCTAGCAGCTCCCAGCTTTACCTGCTAATTGGAAGTATAGATACGTACAGAAATGAATATGATAAGATACAGTGTCTGTCCTATACACCGTATATGTCCAATTTGACATAAAATGAGCATCATCGTTACTAGATCTGTGGGTGATTAAGTGATGATAGGTTGGTAGAAATGTGTTGCACACTTTTTTAATGCAGTTTTTAATGAACCAAGGTGCTAAAAAAATACTGAGCATAATATGATTAAAGGAGTGGTTCACCTTTAAGTTTATTTTTAGTATCTTACAAAACGCCTAATTCTAAGCAGCTTTTCAATTGTCCTTCATTTTTTTCTTTAATTATTTGCCTTCTGACTCCTTCCACCTTTCAAATAGGGGTCACTGCAAACAGATTGCAGAAAAAGCAAACTGGGGAGCTGCTGAATAAAAAGCTAAATAACTCAAAGCCCACAAATAATAATAAAATAAAAATCACTTGAAAATTGTCTCAGAACATCACACCTTACTAAAAGGTAATGTGAATGTGCACCACCCCTTTACTGTGCAATTAGGGGATGCATTTACTAAAAGTCAATAGGAAAATCATTGCTGAAAATTCTTGGTAATTTTTATTTAAAATCTATTTAATGCAATACTGCATGAATTTAATGTTTGCTGAAGTTCAACAACCTAGAATGATATTGTCGCCTTGTTATTCCAGATAAAACAAGTGCAATAGTTTGTGGCATTAACTCCTGATTGTATCACCTCCTTAAAGCAGGAAAAGCACTTGTATTTATCTTCAAGGGCAACATAAAATACACTTTCACAAGTTCTTTGTTTCCTTGTCTAACCATTTAAGTGCTAGTTAATTCCCCAATGAGCTAGACCAACTGCATAAATAGGATGTGGAAATACAAGTAGTCAAGTAGGAACGTGGGCGCGGTGTCCAGTATGCAATTTTAGTTGCAAATAATTTTTTCATAGTTTTTTTCCCTCATAATGAAGTATATTTGTGGGTGCAATTATGATTGCATTTTGACAAAAACTGGGTGCAAGTTGCTTCACTTCTGCAAAATGGTGTTTGCAACCCTATTGATGCAAACCCCTGCTGTGAAACCCTGGATCTACCACCAGGTCCAGGGTGGAGGTAGCTTCAGAATCAATAGGTTCAATTGTTCACCATTCATTCCAAAAGGCAGGGTGGACACACTGGCAGGGCTGCTCCTGCCATGAGGCATCGAGCAACCAATTACAAGGGGTGGTAAAAAGCAGCCTCTTGTAAACGTAACATCTGAATTTCTGGGTTTCAAACCTGGAAATTCGGCTCCGCTAGTGCAGTGATCGCTATTGCACTAGCGATGCATCCCCACTTTGACCTGCTTCAACACTGATTTTGTTAGTGTGGAGCGGGAGGGGGGTGGCATTGGGGCTGCTGCTGCCCAGGATCGCCCCTGCACACTGGCACCATATGGAAGTGCAGGAGCCAGGAGGCAAGAACCTTAATGAATGGAGACTATATGCTCTCTCTGTTGGGTTCATTTTTGAGGGTCCAGTATTTGCAGGTGTGGTTGTAAATTACCTCATAGACTCTGCAGTAGAGTAACTACAGAAGAAGCAGATCCTGTGGCTGCAGGGGGGCCCAGGAGCTATAAGGGGCCCATAAGGTGAATTTTTAATGAGAATTTATTGGTAAAATAAGAATAACCCCTGGATGTGTTGGGGGCCCTAAAATAAATTTGCTGTTGGGCCCAATAACATCTAGTTACACCACTGACTCTTACAAATAATACACTCACTTTAGAGCCCAAACGCTGAGGCAGAAATGGATAATGCTGACGCTTTGAAGCGAATTCCTGGTTTTCATAGTGATATCTGCTATTAACTTGTATTTCTCGATTTATTGCCTCCAGGAAGAAATGGATCATGATGAATCAGTGTGATACCTTGAGAAAAATAAAAAGTGAAAAGAGCCTGTTCATTTATTATATGTTTTACTGACCTTTGGTAAACCGACCCCCCCTCCAACCAGAGCATTATTAATTTTTTGCTAAAAATCAGCGTAGCACAAGGAAAGTATATGCCTGTTTTAAATAGATATAGGGATGGTTGGCGGATTTCAAATTTGAAGTCAAAACAGGTCACAAAATAACCCAAGATGAACGCTAAATCCTTTTGTGTACTTCAAAAACATTTCAAGCAGTTCCCACTGACTTCAGTGGGAACCACCTTATATTAGTAGAGGTATGGGATCCGCTATCTGGAATCCTGTTATGCATAAAGCTCCAAATTACAGAAAGGCCCTCTCCCATAGATTCCATTTTATCCAAATAATCCAAATTTGTAAAAATTATTTCCTCTGTAATAATAAAGCAGTAACTTGTACTTGATTCAATCTAAGATATAATGTATCCTTATTGCAAACAAAACCACCCTATTTGTTTTATTTAATGTTTATATGACTTTCTAGTAGACTTGAGGTATGAAGATCCAAATTACAGAAAAATCCATTTTCTGGAAAGCCCCAGGTCCAGAACATTCTGGACAACAGGTCCCCCATGCTGGTAGTGGCACATTTTCAGCTTGAGACTGTGTGTACCTAAAGGGTAACTTCTTTGCTACACTTTTTGTTCTCCCAGGAATTCATTGTGCAAAGTGGACTGGGCTTCTGCTTCATATTGTCTTCCAATAATATTGCTGTACTAGTCGTGTTCTTAGCCCAGGGCGAGCATTGTCATGCGTAAAAATAAAAATTGGTGGCAAAAAATGTTTGATGCCTATTGACTTTCATGCGTTTTGCTAATTTTTCACCAGATTCTGACAAATTCGCTCATTACTAGTTTACATGATTTTCTAGTAGACTTAAGGTATGATAATCCAAATTATTGAAAGATCCCTTATCTGAGCATTCTGGATAACAGGTCCCATACCTGTACTTGTATGGGAAGTAGGGTATGGTGGAAGAAGATAAAGGGAAATATGGGAGGGATGTTAATACAATAAATCACCTGTGTGTTTATTTGTACAGTTTTACTCTGGGCTGGGTTAGCCAGCAATTTTAAAATTTGGAGTCAAATTCCTGCCTGTTGGTAGTTGTGAAAGACTGAACTTGGTCCCCACTATTACAGGTTAAATCGATAAACCGCTTGTCTCCTTTCCACAGAAACAAGTTTAAAAAGACTGATGGGTCCTGGAGCCGCAGCATCATTACTAGGAGTATGGCAGGGCACATTTCCAGAAACACATTTTTGCTAATGGACCCATAGCCTGGATGATGTGTCACATAGTGAGTGCCCTTTAAGATATATGGCCTGGGCTTAACCCTGCGTATGCTGGACTGCACCCAGAGGTCATTAACTGGGTTTGTAAAGAGAGTTTGGCAATGTGCAGCTCATCACACTGCACAGCCACATGCGCCCCACTGATAGAGTGTGACTTTAATTAACTCTGGGAGAGGAGGGAGCAGAACAAAGTGAAATATTGTAGCTTAAAGTGCTAGGTGCCGGGTGGGAAAATAACAGAAAAAAACCTGTACCTTTCCTCAGCCCCCGGCAAAAGACAGGAAAATATAAAAATCTAATCATCTGACTCGCCATTTGTTTTCAAATCTATTTTTGATTCTGGGGAAAAGGAAAGGTTTGCAGGCAATAACATTTGAATTCTGTTGTGTTGCCTTTATGATTCAAAACTCTCCTAGGGGTTAAAACATGAGTTTAAAGGTAAACTCTGCCCTAGTGGTTTTGACTTGGGTTTGGGACAATGTAGCAGAAGCCAGGTGATTAACAGGCCTGCGACACAGCGTGCAAGGCTGACTTATGCTACATTCTTTCAAGAGAAGCAGCAGTGTAGAAAGAGGGAGGGAAAGATAGAACTGTAATTATCTGAAAAAAACGCCTGCAAACTATAACGAATAAAGCTTTCCATAAAATGCTTTGTATATTTCCTAATTGAAAAAAATGTTTATAATGCTGGAAACAACTACATGTATGGGATCCGTTATCTAGAAACTCTGAATTACGGAAAGGTTGTCTCCCATAGACTCCATTCTAATCAAATAATGAAAATTTTACAAATAATTTCCTTTTTCTCTGTAATGATAAAACAGTACCTTGTAAGTTATAATTAATCCTTATTGGAAGCAAACCAAGCCTATTTGGGGTTATTTATGATTTTCTAGTAGACCTAAGGTATGAAGATCCAAATTACGGAAAGATCCGTTATCTGGAAAACCCATTCTGAATTAAAGGTTCCATACCTGTGAGTCTCGGGCCGATAGCAGGAGCAGTTTTATCAGCTGAACAATTTTAGGAAGAACATTGTAGGGGTTTTGGAACATGTGCCAGTGATTTCCCCAGTGTAACAAACTGATTCCTGTACGGTTCAGTGATCAAGAAAGCCTAACTGTCAGACGGTGTGATGGAGCTGTTTGCAGCAAGAAAGGTAGCACAGAAAAAAATGTAACAAAAATTGTAAGAAAAAATCATTAAACCTACTTGTGGAAGATACATTTATTAAACAGTCTAAGGGTATAGTTAAAAATCTAAAGCTAGCTAGACGTGTGTGTTTGCTTCAGAAACTCTACTATAGTTTATATAAACAAGCTGTTGTGTAGCCATGGGCGCAGCTGAAAAAGGAGAAAAGGCGCAGGATACACAGTAGATAACAGATAATCACTGTAGTATACAATGGTATTCTTCAGAACTTATCTTAGCTACTGCGTGTCCTGTTTTTCAATGGCTGCCCCCATGGCTACACAGCAGCTTATTTATATAAACAATAGTAGTGTTTCTGAAGCAAACACCCCAGTTTTACCCATGCAGGGCGACATAACCTTTTATTGTAATTCCACATCCTATTTTTGAGATTACTGTTCCTTTAAGTGCGCCACTATGTGACCCTGAAATGACATAGGGATTGTTTATTGGAAATTGAGGGCATGAGTCGGCATGTGTAGTGTCAGAATCAACTGTTTATAATTGGAAACTGGTCTCTACATTGTAGTCCGAATAATCAGATGTTTCAGCTATAAGAATAATTTAGCTGCCAATAAAATTCTATTTTAAACTAATAATTAACATACCTGTAGCTGCTCACAAATTATGATAAAATTATTCTCTCAAAGGTAATTAATTGACTTTTAAGGCACTGTGATTTCATTATGTAAAGCTTGGAGCATCATGACATCATCACATCAAATAACATAATAACATAGTAAGCTATGTTGAAAAAAGACATACGTCCATCAAGTGCAACCTTTTAATTCTTTTAATCTGCATAACTGCTAGTTAATTCAGAGGAAGGCAAAAAAAAACATCTGAGCTCTCCAATTTGCCTCAGAGGGGGAATAAATTCCTTCCTGACTCCAAAATGGCAATCGGACTAGTCCCTGGATCAACTTGTACCATGAGCTATCTTCCATAACCCTGTATTCCCTCACGTGGTAAAAAGCCATCCAACCGCTTCTTAAAGCTATCTAATGTATCAGCCTGTACAACTGATTCAGAGAGAGAATTCCACATCTTCACAGCTCTCACTGTAAAAAACCCCTTCCCAATATTTAGGCGGAACCTCTTTTCTTCTTATCGGAATGGGTGACCTTGTGTCAGCTGGAAAGACCTACTGGTAAATAAAGCATTAGAGATATTATTATATGATCCCCTTATATATTTGTACATAGTTATCATATCACCCCTTAAGTGCTTCTTCTCCAGTGTGAACATCCCCACCTTGGCCAGTGTTTCCTTATAGCTAAGATTCCCCATATCTTTTACCATCTTAGTTGCCCTTCTCTGTTTCCTCTCTAACACAATAATGTCCTTTTTAAGTGATGAGCCTTGCCAGTGCTCTATAAAGAGTAAGAATGACCGCCTCCGGCCGCAAATCAATGCCCCTTTTAATACAGCTCAAGACCTTATTTGCCCTTGATGCTGGTATAAGTGGCTTGGATATTTTTACATCCCAGGTGCATGACTTTACATTAATCAACATTGAATCTCATTTGCCACTTAGCCACCCAGATTGTCAGTTTGTCAAGATCCTGTTGCAAGGATGATGCATCCTGGATGGAATTAATTGGGCTGGATAGTTTTGTGTCATCTGCAAACCCTGATACATTACTTACAATACCCTCCCCTAAGTCATTACTGAACAAGTTAAATAAAAGTTGACCCAATACCAAGCCCAGAGGGACCCGACTAAGAACCTTACTCCAAGTAAAGAATGTACCATTAACAACCACCCTCTGTACCCCATCCTGTAGCCAGTTTCCTATCCATGTGCAAACAACTTCATGAAGCCCAACAGACCTTAGTTTAGAAAGCAGTCATTTGTGGGGCATGGTATCAAACACTTTGGCAATATCCAAATAGATCACATCTACTGCTCCCCCACTGTCCAGCATCGTACTTACCTCATCATCAAATTTGTCTGACATGACCTATACTTCATAAAGCCATGCTGATTGCTGCTCATAATGCCATTCACCGAGACAACATTTTAAATGTGACCCCTTAACAAGCCTTTAAATAATTTGCCCACCAGAGATGTCAAACTTGCTGGCCTATAATTACCAGGCTGATATCGTAATCCATTTTTAAATATTGGAATGACATCAGCTTTTCTCCAATCCATAGGCACCATACCAGATGAAAGCGAATCTGAGAAAATCAGAAATAGGGTCTGGTCTAAAACTGAACTAAGCTCTCTTAGAACCTGGTGATGTATGCCATCAGGTCCTGGAGCCTTGTTTACATTCATTTTTATTAAAGCTTTATGAATCATATCCAGCCACTGACTAGATTGAGCTGAACCATCAGTGCAGCTATGAAGTGAGCCTGGGAACTCAGACTCCTCTATTGTAGAAAATAACTGATTTAGCCTTTTCTGTATCTGTTACAACCATTTTTCCACCTTTCTAATAATTGAATCCCCTATAACTAAAACCTGCCTTTCCTTCCTTGCACTCCCCCACCACCCGTATTAGAGCCACTGCCTACCAGGGTGCTCTGAGAGTCAGCCTGTGCCATACATGTCAGAGCTTTCCTCCCAAACATCTTCAGCCAAAATGGCAAATTTGTTGTTTTGGACAAGCTGTGGACCAACCCCCTACCCTGTCCCATAGTCACCCTCCTAACTGTAACAAACCTTCCTCCCTCATTAGCCTCCAAATGATTAACTTAGGACTATTGTCAAGTTAATGAACATTATTAACAGTGCCATTACATCCAAGATGACAAGACGTTACATTATGCTTTATAGCATGATTGTCATGAAACCTACTACTTTATGATAAATCTATCCGCATAAAATAAAAAAGTGCAAACCAAACCCCATTATACAGGTATGGGACCTGTTATCTGGAAACTCATTATACAGCAATGAAGGCTGTTGTCATCCTGCTTATTTTTGCAGGCTGAGAGAAGCAGATCTGCTCAGTGCCTCTGCTCCATTGATATGGACCTCAAGTTCAGCTATGCTGTGTGTGAGTGCACACAGGCTGACTGAATTCAAATCAATGGAGCATGCATAGGCACTGAGCAGATCTGCTTCTCTCAGCCTGACAACAGCCAGAGCCAACAGCCTGTGTGTCCATTGTCTAAAGCTGGCCATAGATGTTGAGATTTTTAAAAGATCAGATCCTGATTGTGAGACCACGATCTTCTCAGAACGATCATACGATCGTACGAATTTACCATCAACTAAAAAGACCAATTTAGCAGGAAAACAGGGGAGCTGCCTGCTTGGCCATGCAAACATAGATAGATTGCACTGGGACCGACAAAGATTTTTTGACCTGGCCGATCAATTTCCCGACAGATGTCGGCCGAAAAATCGTAAGAAGTACGATCGTTCGAATACCACTAACCGCAGGATTGGTCGGGCTTCCCTAAAATCGGTCGTTCGGTAAGAAGAATCGTCGCGGCTATGGGGAGCTTTAGACTGGTGGCACATAGTAAGATTAGGGGGAGATTCGTGAGCAGAGCCGGGGCAAGCCGGGCAGGCGCCCTAGGCAGCCTGCCCGGCTGCTGCGCCGGCTAGTTGCGTGCTTCAGCGCATGTGCGAAAAGACGCTTCAGCGCATAGACGCTTCTGCGCATGAGCGAATCGACGCATTCGTTCGCGTACTAGCACAGGTGGGTGGTCGGCAGAGAAAGGACTGGACTAGGGGTAGGAGTAATTATGTGCCTGGCGCCCCTCCACCTTTGCGCTCTAGGCACGTGCCTACTCTGCCTACCCCTAGTTCCGGCCCTGTTCGTGAGGCAACTTCAGACAACTTCAAAAAATGAGGCACTACTTATGCCTTCCCGCCGGCAAGAATGTGAATCGCCGGCGGGATGGCATACGTAGCGATTCGTTTTCTGAACTTGTCTGAGGTTGCCTCATGAGGAAACTTCGGGCAACTTTGGAAAACCGAAGCGCTATGTAATCCCCCAGCAATTCACATTCTTGCCGGTGGGAAGGCATTGCAGGGAGATTAGTTGCCCGAAGAAGAGGAGATTTGTTGCCGGGCAACTAATGTCCCCCGAATTTTACAGCGTGCCACCAGATCTAGGAGGTAGCTGTTATCTTGTGTCAGGGAGGTGTTATCTGATTACCATTGTTCTATTGTTAGGCTGCTGGGGAGAAAGGGAGGGGGTTGATATCACTCTGACTTGCAGTGCACTAGCAAAGAGTGACTAAAGTGTATCAGATCACAAGTGTCATGACTGGGGGCACCTGGGAAACTGACTAATGTCTAGCCCCATGTCTAGCCCCATGTCTAGCGCCATGTCAGATTTCAAACTATAAAAAAATCTGTTTGCTCTTTTGAAAAATGGATTTAAGTGCAGAATTCTGCTGGATCAGCACTTTTAAATGATGCATTTTGGGGAAACATGTTTTCTTAGGACAGTATTCCTTTAAGGAATGATGGTGTGGATAATTTCATTATAGATATATAGAATGTAGGGTATAAGTCATGGGTCACAGGAATAGGTTATCACAACATATTGGTGAAGCTTCCAGAAGGGCACATATTTGGTTTGTCAGTGGGAGCTAAATAACAGCAATAACAACAATAACACTGGGGATGTAAACACTTTGTTCCATTGCAGAGCATGATGTTGCAGATAGTTACATGACTTTGTAAGACTCCGGACCACCATATAATGGAAGGAGGGCTTTCTAAGCAGGGTCGCCATCAGGGGGACAATTGTCCAGGCCTGGTGGTTTCTATATGTTAAGGGGGCCGGCCGTGCTGCATTTCCTGGATTAGCCGGGTCTCTTTGAGCTTCCGAAGTAGGAGCCGAGTTGCACTGAAATAGGAGCCGAGCTGTGCCAAAGTAGGAGCTGAACTGTGCCAAAGTAGGAGCCACTGCCGAAGAAGGAGCCACTGCTGAAGTAGGTGTTGAGCCGCCACCGAATGCCACAGAAAGGAGCTGAGGAAGTTAATTCCTGGCCACTGACATTTTTTTTTAAAATTTGGGGGGCCCCGGCCACCAATGTTTGTTTTTTTTTCCACTTGGGGAGGCCTGGCCACCAAGTTGTTTTTTTTAATTGTACAGGTCCCTGGTTAGCAATGTTTTTTTTTACTGGTAGGGGGACCCGAAAATGTTGTTCTACGTAGGCCCAGATTTGTGGCAAGGCCACAAAGGCCCTGGCCTAGGGTGGCAAAATTTAAGGGGCAGCATGACCCCAGTGCTTTGGTGCAGGCGCGCATGGTTGATCGCGGGGAGGGTGTATGCGGGTGGGCGCTAGGACCGTGTGGCCTCTGGGTGTCCCCGCCCACTAAATCCGGCACTTGTTGTACGGGCCCCCACAAATTCTGATGGCGGCCCTGAAAGCACCTCAGTGGTTCACAATTACTCTCTTTAAAATGATCATGCTTGTGACCAAGCTGCTTTTGAGAAAAGAAGCGATTCTATTTCCTGCATAGGAAGTACAAGGGATTGCATTTACAGCCTGAAAAATGAACCTTAAGTTTTGTGTTGTGGAAACTTGAGTGTGTTGCTCAGCGGAGCAGAAGTATAAACACAAATTCTAACCTTACAAACAAAAATGGAAAAAAAAAATAGGGAATTTAAAAAAACAAATTTATATGAATGTAGCCCATAAGAAGCAGTGTGTGCACATAAATGTGTATGCATGTGTCTACAACAAATAATGAAAGAAAAATAAAATACGAAACCGCTCAGCCATAAATCGTTCTTCCGACAGAATAAAGCACACAAACAGGACGATGGTAATAAATGGAAATTATTTCTCTGAAGATATTTTTCGGCTACATGACTAATTCTGCGCATCAGGAAAGAGTCTTCCTTAACATTAATTACGGAAAATGACAGACAGGCTGAAGACTGCGGATGCTCATTATCTGAGAACATATTCACAAGTTTGCAATTTGCCAGAGAACTACCCCAGCGAAAATTAATCTCCCGTCTTTGCATGAGGCGCTTCTAATTTTGATGCTATTAACAAGTTTGCAGTATCACTCAGGCCCTGTCAGTATAATCAGGTTTCGGCGTGTTGGTGAGAGCACGCTGTCATTTAGAAGGATAAACCCTCCGATACGCTCTCTTTCATGTATCCGTTCCTACAAGCAGCCTTTTAATAAGGTTCTTTAATCATCTACCCCTTTTTATGCTCTCGAGTTTTTCTCTCTCTCTCTTCCTCTTGCCGTTCTCCCCTTTATTCCTGTCTGCGTTGAGTGTGCTTTGAAGTTCATCCGGGAATGAAATATTCATGACATTGTTGCAGAAAAAGACAGATATTATGATCTTTCTCTGTTTTTGGTGAAATAGGAACAGGCTTTGAGAAACGCACTAGTAATTTAGGGTGGGTTTATAAACCGACTTCAATCTTACAGGTTTTGTTTGTGCAGGTATATTTTGTGCTTATATATACACATACATAATTGCATATTAACTCTTACATTCTAGGCAATTAACAAGGAAATAAGGACCCTGGTGTAAAATGTTGTGCCCTCCCTATTAACCCCAGTTGGACCACCAGATTTTTAATCCCAGCACTGTCTCCACGGATTAGACTCATGCTTTAGTTGTCACTTCCCAGAGACTATTATCCCCACTGTTAATATAGGCACCATTTCTCCCTACTATACCTGCTATGCCACAGCCACAGCCCCTTCCCAGAGACTATTATCCTACTGCTACTATAGGCCCCATCTCTCCCTACTATACCTGCTATCCCACAGCCACAGTCCCTTCCCAGAGACTATTATCACACTGCTTCTATAGGCACCATCTCTTCCTACTAGACCTGCTATCCCACAGCCACACTTCCTTCCCAGAGACTCTCATCCCACTGCTACTATAGGCCCCATGCCTCCCTACTATACTTGCTATCCCACAGCCACAGTCCTTTCCCAGAGACTATTATCTCAATGTTACTATAGACACCATCTCTCCCAACTATACCTGCTATCCCACAGGCACAGCCCCTTTCTAGACTGTTATCCCCACTGCCACTATTGACCCAGTCTCACATTACTATACTGTACCTGCTATACTATAGACTCTTTCCAGTGCTTACCCCCACTGATCACATAGAAAATGCAGTGCTGATACAATACAGGTACATTTTTATGCATTATTCTTCTCTTTCTTCTTCCTCTTTTCTGCACTTATCCTACCTAAACTATAATTCAGACTCATTTGGATGCCTTTAGAAGGAGAAGGAAACTCTCAAAGTAATGCTGCTCTAAGTCCTCTGTCAAAAGACACAGCATTTCTTTCCTTCTATTGTGTACACATGGGCTTCTGTATCAGACTTCATGTTTTCAGCATAAATCTCCAGGACTAGGGCTTGAGCATGCTCAGTTTGCTCCTCTTTCTCCCTCCCTTTCCCCCCTTCCCTGCTGTAATCTGGGCCCAGAGCTATGAGTGAGCAGGAAGAGACTCAGGCAGGAAGTGATGTCACACCAAGCTAATGTGGCAGCTGCTATCCTAAAAAAAACCAAACAGAGAAAGCTTCTAGGGCTCTTTACTCGGGTATGGTAAAGAATTCTACAGAATAAATATAGTCTTTTAGCTCTATTGAGCCTAATCTTTTGGCAATAAACTGTCTCGGTAGCTTTCCTTCTTCTCCACAAACACATCTCTGGATAAGATTAATGTGTCATATAAAAAATAAGACAGTTGGGTTCATTTGATAAAGTGATCAGGGATGCAAAATGGGAAAAAACACAATGTACCTGGCACTTGCTCTTTTGTGCCCACTGTTTTCATCCAGGATTCGGTCTTTTTCAGCAGGATTCGGATTCGGCCGAATCCTTCTGCCCTAATTTGCATATGCAAATTAGGATTTGGATTTGGTTTGGTATCTTTTGTGAAGGATTCGGGGGTTTGGCCGAATCCAAAATAGTGATTTGGTACATCCCTAGTTTTCAGGCACATGTTTTAATATTTCTGGTATAGTTGAATTTTGTTCCCCTTAATGCACTAGCACTTGAGCCTCTCCAACTGTAAAACCTAGCATACAAGCTTTTTAAATTGCATTTCTCATCTTCATACAGAACATCACTACTGTCACTGTGCAGAGTATCCTCTCTTACCTTCAAAGATGTAAATTAGCTTCAGTGAACGGAAATTTACCAAGTCTGCTGTTTCAACACAACAATTCAATTAAACATTAAATATGCACTTTATATCTTTTATGTCTAAAGTCCGGAACTGGCTAATGTCATTATTATCTGGCTATTACTAACATCATCCATAACATTTGACTAGGAACTAAAATAATAGGGGAAAAATAGTTCTAGTTCTAAAGTTATTTGCATAATCAAAAGCATTAGCTGTATTGTTTCACATGACCATAAATATAATGTATTAAAGGCATTTATGGCTACTAAAATATAGTTTTTATATGTGTGTGTATGGATATATATATATTCCCTGCACAATTTAAAGAATAGATAGTCAAATTTGCTCTATACAATGAAGGTAGCCTGCACTCCAAATGTCTGTATTCCTCTAAGTGTTTTATTCCATAAATTACACCAATGTTTAACTGATTTTAACTAATTATATATATATATATATATATATATATATATATATATATATATATATATATATATATATATATATATATATATATATATATATATATGTATATATATATATACATATATACATATATATATATATATATATATATATATATATATACACATTCAGACAAGTAGCCTTAAGCTACCAAAAATGTCTTACCCTTTAAAGAAAACAGGGATTGTTTGTCCATATATTGCAATATAGTTAAGGTGGTTAAGATGGTCAACTACTTCAGTCATCCCTGGTCTGGCCAGTCCTTCACTCAACTTTATCTGATTCATTAAGAATTCTATAGCTTCATTATACATTTTACCTGCAGCTTACTTGCTGCTTTCAAGGTTAAATCTCCCAAAATGTTATTGCCCACCAGTGGGATAAATTATATATTTCTGTAACAAATAAAACACATTGACAATTACAACTCAGAATGTTCACTGAAAATTGGAACATTTAGGGGCAAATTTACTTATGGTCGAATATCGAGGGTTAATTAACCCTCGATATTCGACCATCGAAGTTAAATCCTTCGACTTCGAATATCGAAGTCAAAGGATTTAGCGCAAATAGTTTCATCGAACGAATCGTTCGATTCGAAGCATTTTAATTCATCAATCGAGCGATTTTTCTTCGACCCAAAAAAGATAAGCAAAGCCTATGGGGACCTTCCCCATAGGGTAACATTGACTTCGGTAGTTTTAGGTGGCGAACTAGAGGGTCGAAGTTTTTTTTAAAGAGATAGTACTTTGACTATCGAATGGTCGAATAGTCGAACAATTTTTAGTTTGAATCGTTCGATTCTAATTCGAAGTCGTAGTCGAAGGTCGAAGTACCCATTTGATGGTCGAAGTAGCCAAAAAAAACATTCGAAATTCGAAAATGTTTTTTTTATTCTATTCCTTCACTCGAACTAAGTAAATGGGCCCCTTACTCCTCATGGCGCAAAGAACATGTGGTAACCCTTTACAAAATGAGGATATCATTGCGCCTTCTGGTCAAAAATAAAAGATCAGTCCAATGTTTGGGCAGAAGGGTTGTGTCCAATTAAAACTGCCTCCTTGTCATAAACTGGATTTTGTACCAATGTTTCATCAAAATGCTATTTGCAGAGCACCCAGTAAGGGTTGGAGTAGGGGTTGCTCTAATGACATGTATATAAGGAAATTGTAATGCAACATTTGTAAGCCTATAATTAAGGGAGTTGTTCCTGAAATGCGTTAGGCGAGCTCAGTCAGCAGTCTGCTGCATTAAATTTACTTTTTCATTATCTGTAGTGCCGCCTTTTTTATGTTCAATAGGTGTGCCTCCTTGCCATAGATTTGTATCTAGATGTACAGGCAGTGCTTGAATTGAGGCGGGATGGGGCGGGATGGGATCCCGTTACTTTTTTGAAATGACCAATCTCCATCCCGTCAGGCGGGATGGAACGATTTATAATACCGGAACTATGTGGAACTGTTTTTTTTTTTTTAAAAACTTCCCTTTGTTTTTGCGCTTTAGTGTAGGTGGGAGCGTGCGCCATGTGGGACGAAATTCCCTTCCAATCCAAAGTATAGATAGGCAGAGATAGGCAGAGAGGAACCCCTCCTGCTGTAGTCTGCAGAGAGGAAGCCCGGTCTCGGAGGAGGAGCCGATGCAGCAGTATCGCGTTGGCGCGGCACAGCGCTGGCCTGTGTTCAGGGTCTGCTGCCTCACCTGCTCCAATTACTCACACGCAGACACCGGCCGACGGCCGTCAAGTCAGTGCATCACCGGTGACCGGATGACCAGCCTTCTCTGCTATTCTGCACAGCACACGCAGGACTCACCCTGTCCCAGGTCAGGTCCCTAGTCGCAGTCCCAGCCATCTGAGCGAGCAAGGCCCAGGTAGGCACTACGCACATCCACGCCATCCATCCATTCCTGATTCAAATGGAGGTCCTGATTCTGTCCCCAGAGACCCTTAAATTAATATTTCCAACTATCTCCCTCGTATGGTCTAGTGTCCCAGTGCCTAGGTAGAAAATTTCAACAGATAGGAATGTTTGGGACAATGCCACCCTTATACTATTTTCCTTTTCTGATCTTTAATTAATGAATTGCTGGCCTCTTAATTTTTAAGTTAATTAACTCAATTTTTAATATTTCGTTTTTTTTAAGCACATGCACTTTAATTAATTGATTGGCTTATTTATTATATTATTTATATACCAAAATAATTGATTAATTTATTAATTGATTGATGTGCTGGCACTGTATTGATTTGGGCATTATTGCATATGATTGAATTGGTACTTAGCGCTTATTTATTTATTTATTTAAAATCAATATTTGTAGAGTGTGGGGTTTTACTGCTGCTCTATTTAAAGGATTTCTAGCCATGTTGTCATGTAATCAAGACCTTGAGCATCTTAACAATTTACTATTCCTTGCCCCTGATCTTTGAAGGGGTGATTGAATATTTGAATTATGGTTCACTTTTTAAGGTAATTTTTTTTTAGTATGTTATAAAATGGCCAGTTCTAAGCAATTTAGCAATTGGTCTTCATTAATATTTTTTAATTTGTTAAAAAAAATTGAATTATGTTGTTATTATATTTATAATTATTTTGCCTCTTACTTGACTTTTTCCAACTTTCAAATAGGGGTTGCTGACCTATCGGAAACAATTGCTCTGTTTTTTAGCTTTTCATTACTCCTTTCTAGTCAGGCCTCTCTTATTCATATTCCAGTCTCTTACTCAAATCAGTGCATGGTTGCTAGGGTCATTTGGGCCCTAACAACCAGATTCCAGAAATTGCAGACTGGAGAACTGCTGAATAAAAAGCTAAATAACTCACAAGTCACAAATAATAAAAAATGAAAACCGATTGCAGATTGTTTGTGAATATCACTTTCAACATTATACTAAAAGTTATTTTAAAGGTGAACAACCTAATGAACAGGGGGGTTCCACTTCCACAGATAAACTATTTAATCAGATTTATGTTTTCTCAGAATTGCTTCTCTCTTGCCACTTCCTTGCTGCCAAACTTTCTGTTCATTGGCCATGTTTTAGTGATCTTACTTGCTTGTCTGGGTCTGGGATCAATTGAGTGCCCATCGGCCATTTCTACAGTGATTATACTGGTACAGCTAGGGTTTGCATGACTTGGTTATGTTTTTTAAGTGGTTGTGTTTTTTAGGGGGTGTGGCCAAAAAGTGGGCATGGCTTTGTAGACATTTTTTCGGCGTGCTTAAAATGGTCCTGACTTGCGTTTTTCTCCTGTGTGTGCCATGATGTAGTGGGAGCCGGGAAGGCTTGATTGGTGTGAGCATGTGTGCAGCATCCTGCCAATGTGCCAATGTGACATACTTACTGCGTATGTATAATGTGTGTGTGTATAATGTGTGTGTGTGTATAATGTGTGTGTGTATTTTGTGTGTATTGTGCATGTGTGTGTATAGTGTATGTGTGTATGTGTGTGCATAGTGTATAGTGTGTGTGTATGTATGTGTGTATATAATGTGTGTGTGTGTGTGTACATGTATGGCCACCAGCCTGCCGGGTCTCCACATTGGCCGGTTTGTCTGTGTGTCCAGTGTTCCAGGCTCTTCCTACTGCAATCGCCTGTATGAGTATGTGGGCTAGTGACTTGTTTTGAAGAAAACAGGAACCGGCCAGGCAAAACAGGCTCCATGTGTGTGTGTGTGTGTGTGTGTGTGTGTGTGTGTGTGTGTGTGTATGTGTGTGTACTGTGAATATGGACTCATTGCTCTTATCCTGGGCACAATGACAGTACCTGAAATCTTGCCATGCGCCTGACTAGTAGCTTTATGTGGGATTGAGCAGGAGAGACCGACCCACTGGCCCCTGTATGGTTGGTTCTTGCAGAGCAGAGTCAGTATTCTGTTGCGAATGTGCAACATTTTCACATGTTTAAATAACCGGATCTCCTGTTACTGGCTCAGTTGTGCATTTTTTGTATAATGGCAACGCTTGAGAAGTTGACCCCTGACTTGAGATGAATGCGCATTGTGCAGTTGTGCACTTTAAAAAATGGTGGCTGAGGTAGGCAAATAAATGAGTTTAGCAAGGCAGGGCAGATGGCTAGGAAAGTCTGGTGGCAGAAGAAGTACAGAATGTGTGTGTGAAACACGGGGAGGATGGCTTTACTCACTGAAACAGCTAAACGCCTATTAAGGTCTCTTGGAATTTGGCAGATAAGGGGAGAGGCCAGAGGGAAAAAACACGTAATGGGCAAATGAGTCTGAATTTAGGGAAATAAAATACAGCAGAGGGTGGAATAAAGTTAAAGGAGGCAGAATGCAGATAAGGTCAGGAATGAGCTGAGAACATTAACGTATATATAAATGAATGATAGGGCAAAAGAACATCAGGGAAAAGTAGATAATGTACACAGGAAGAATGAGAACATATTTTGCTCTATTAAAGTAGGAAACTTTGAAGCAAGTAGTAGGATGTGGGTGAGAACAGTAAAGAAAAAGAAAATATGTGAGGATGAAATAGAAAAGATTAAAGGGAAAGTTTACCTAGCAAAATTATTTTTTTTCAGCACAACCAAGGCTTTCACAATCTGCTGATATATTTTGTGTGAGTCCACTTCTGTAACTTTACAGGCTTCTAAATGCATATACTGTATATACATTTCATTTGAAGCAACATAGGGGGTTCATCACAGTAAGGTTGGGGAATGCACTGCCGGGTAATGTTGTGATGCTGATTCAGATAATGACTATAAGAGGGACTTTTTGGACAGACATAATATCAAAGGCTATTGTGATTCTAAACTCTATAGTTAGTATAGATATGGGTATGTAGAATTTAATTAAAAGTAGGGAGGGGTGTATGTATGGATGCTGGGTTTTCATTTGGAGGGGTTGGACTTGATGGACTTTGTCTTTTTTCAACCAAATTTAACTATGTAACTATGTAATGTAAAAAATTAGGGTCATTCTATTTCTTGCAATATTAAAAAAAATATTTTTGATAAACATGGAAATAGCAAAATAACTGGTGGGCGAGACCTATTAAAAGTGGGTGTGGCCTATATTTGTGGCCGTGGTCTAAAAAATTTTGCACCGCGCTACGCGCGGCACATCGACCATCCCTCCACCTTTTTGAGCCCAATTCAAGCACTGTGTACAGGGGAAGCTGTAGTAAGGAGTAGACCTGAGTTAGGTAGGGCTCTGAGAGACTGCCTAGAGACATGTCTGCTTGTATCCATAGCCCATTCCTTAACACCAACCTTCATCAGCAAAGATATGGAAAGGAAAGGAAGGGTTGTGGCTTCTGTGAAAGCAGAATGTTTTGGAAGACCACATGAAAGTCATCCTGTACCCTCAAGCCAGCGCCTACTCTGCACTGATCTCCTGTGGGTCCATGACCTGTTGTAAGATGCTTCCTCTTTATCTTTTGGAGAATCTCCTTAGCTATTAATATACTAGTTATATCCTACTAGCTAGTGCTTTATTAGTAAGCCGATTGAGGCGGCAGAAGGGCCAGGATCTCCCCTGCATATGATATAATGAAGCCATGCCGATGCCTTATGCATCCATAACATTGTGTCCAGGTGATCACAGTATCGTCATGGTAAATTAACCTAAACTCGATCACAGGCTTCAACTAAAAGACAGGCCCAGCGCTCATCATCACCTCCTGATTAATTCACCGCCTTACTTGTATCGATGTGCTGACTATCAGGTAACTACACTGAAAAATGACAGAGTAATTGACTCTCGATCTGATTCTGAACTGCATCTGCTTGCTTCTTTTCCCTCAGCATGTACTGAGATGCAGTAGTACGGTGGGTTCATCATATGCTGAAAGAATAAAAAAAGGGGGCAATGTGAGAGGAATTTGAATCTCAAGCTGTTGTTGAATAGCCCAAGGCTGTCAGACAAAATCTGGAGGACTGCAAGTTTGACCTCCTTGTGTAATAACTGATACACAATGCCCTGTTCCAAATGTAAAGATAAAAACAAACTTTATCTCCACACTGGAATCCTACATTCATCATTGTTTAAGAGGGGCAAGCAAGGTTGTAGGTCAAGTGAATGCTGTTGGACATTCCCTGTCTGTCCCTTGGTGCAGCAACAGAACGATGCTCTTGAGACGTTCTCGTTCACTAGAAATATTTTAGTTTGAGATATGGGATCCTGTCAAGCTACTGTGATTTCAACAGGTTAATCAAACGGATCACATAATTACTCATTTGTTTTATTTGATATAAAGCATGTCTGTTGAGTTGTCATAACACCGGCTTGAAATGCTCCATCTTCAGGCTTATCCAAGCACTAAGAACACTGGGCTCCACTTATCACTCTTTCAGGTTGAAGGGGTTTGAGGTTACTGAGAGATTGTCACATGAAAGCACAGGGAATACAGTATATATAGATATACTGTATATATACAGTAATCTATGTATGTGTAAGAAAAGGATCCTGCTGCCGCCCCCCCCCCCCCCCGTCACAAGTCATATACAGCTTTCAGCATTTAACCTAAATATACCTCACAACAGTAACGTAACTAGAGGGGGCGGGCCCTAGCGAGGGATGTGCAGCCGGGCCCCGCCCCCCCTCAGTACGCCCGAAACTACAGGAGAAAGTAGTGGAGCACAAGCTGCCGGGGGGCCCTGAGGGGGTGCAGGCCCAATCGCACCCCCTGCTCCCCCGGTAGTTACGCCACTGCCTCACAACTGTGCATAGAATTCCTGCACTATCCCAAAATTGTGGGTGTAAAAAAGGGGCAGTGACACCTCAAACGATGGGGGGGTGACATGACCTTGTGGATCTTTGGGTTTACCTTAAAATTAGATAAACATATTATCATTTAACATTTTGTTTCTATCCATACATTTTAGGCTTGTCCAAATTCTGAATCCTTCATGAAATAAAGATTATGAACAAAAATTGTTACATTCATTGTCCGCTACTGACACAGAATTTTTCAGTGATTAGAAAAAAATCAAAAAAAAATGTGATCTTAATAATACATGGAACAATGTATTTTTACTTGCGAATGGCTGAAGTTTATCAGAGCACAAGTCACATGACTGGGTGCACCTGGGAAACTGACAATATGTCTAGCCCCAATTCAGATTTCAAAATTAAGTATAAAAAAAAATCAGTTTGCTCTTTTGAAAAACAGATTTTTGAAAAATCTGCTTGGGCAGCACTATTAACTGATGCGTTTTCCCATGACAGTATCCCTTCAAAGTTTCATATCACCTTTTTCTCGAAAGAGTTTAAAAAAGTGGCTTTCCTGTGTTTTTCTCCGATTTTGGCTCTTGAGTCAGTGTAACCGAACCCTATTCATTCTCCAGCTGGATTGTTCTACATTGTTTCAGGGCAGATAATGCTTTGAGTACTAATTACATTTACAAATAATGTTAAAGCCAGTGAAAACAATTTAATGAACATACTGTAAAACTGCTTAGAATTGCACTTTCATTCATTAAGCTAAAAAACTTTTTTTGTGGAGTTCCCCTTTAACACAGATACCACAGAGGCAGCCATTTTAACAACAGTCCTTAATGCGCAAAGCCGTCTATTCCAGTTGATTACATTACTGTAATTCAGTTGGAGATGACATAATGCTCATTTCATGAAATGAAACCTTAGACTATAAAATAGTTACTTGTTACAAACTGGCTTATGGGCGGGTGGGCGGTCTTCCAGAGGACATTTGGTTTTCTCTACGAGATTAAAAGCAATCCCTGCATTATAATTAAAAATATTTCACTACTTAAAAAATAGGCAGAGTCTTCCCTTCACACTGACCAAAATAAAAAAAAAAACCTCTGTTGCATTTTGGATGTTAGAATCTAATTATATTTTGCAAAGTTTTTATAACTCAAGTGACAGATGTGGAAAAAAGCAATTACCTCTCTGTTGTCATTGAGAATAAGACACTATGCCAAGGTGTAATTCACAGAGTGTCAGTGACAGCTCAGCCATTGCTTTGTTTTTAATTTAAAGGAAAAAAAACTAATTGGGAGAGCAGAACCCTATAATAAAATCTAAAACAGATATCTTTACTTAGGGCTAAACTACACAGGAGATTTTGAAGATGGTGTCAGCATCGACAAAACATACTGTATCCTATAAATCATATGCAGTTACATGGGTCAAAATATAATAGGACTGATACAAAAATATAATGTGTAAACTACAGGTATGGATATCTGTTATCCAGAAGGCTCAGTAATTTGGATCTTCATACCTTAATCCTACTAGAAAATCATTTAAATATTAAATAAACCTAATAGGCTGATTTTGCTTCCAATAATGGTTAATTATATTTTAGTTTGGATCAAGTACAAGGTACTGTTTTATTACTACAGAGAAAAAGGAAATACAGTATTTTTTTAAAATTTGGATTATTTGGATAAAGTGAAGTTTATGGGAGACGGCCTTTCTGTAATTCGGAGCTTTCTGGATAAAGGGTTTCCGGATAACGGGTTCCATACCTGTACATGGAAAATTTGAAATCTGACTGGTCTGTCGGAAGGAAATCTTGCACTCTGCATCTTCATACGATGAGATAAAATGTCAGACATTTTCTTCTCATTAAATCCACTGACTGTAGAATGTAGCGGAATGAACAAGCCACACCATCCGACATTTATCTTATCTGACTTTACATTACAGCTATGGGGATCAGACTTAGGATCCCACAAAATTGTGTGCTGTTACATGACCAGATTGTTTAGTAGGGATGCACCGAATCCAGGCTTTGGTTCGGAATTCAGCCAGGATTTTGCCTTCTACAGCAGGATTTGGATTTGGCTGAATCCTTGTGATTCGCCGAATCCAAATCCTAATTTTTATATGTAAATTAGGGCTGGAAGGGAAATCATGTAACTTTTTATCACAAAACAAGGAAATGAAAAACTTTTCCCATTCTTTTTCCTTTCTCAACCCTAATTTGCATATGCATATTCAGTCGAATCTTTCGCAAACGATTTGGCCAAATCCCAAATAGTGGATTTTGTATTTTTTATTTTGTAAAAAATTGAATCCTCAAAATCTCCCTTGTAGTTTAGCCATTAGTAGTTCTACAGACTATCATGGTTCACTGCAAAATATAATTTGTTTATGCAAGGGGGTACAGAACATTTCTTGAGAACATATTGTCAGGTACCCTCCAATGGCGGTTCAGTTCGTCATGGACTTCAGCACTTTTTAGACACAGGTTGGAGCTGTTCGCCATTCGTGTGTGTGTGTGTTTCGTCATGGGTGCGTAGCGGTGTTGATACACAAAATGTGATGCCGTGGACTAGGGTCCGGACTGACGCTCTGCCCATGCTCTTTGGTAATAAAATGACACTTCGGCAGTGGCGTAACTAGATATTACTGCCCACCCACAGCAAATTAATTTTCACGCCCCCAAAATTTCTAGAAGTTGACCTGTTTTACCAACATTTATTGAGATTGTATATGAATTAGGGCCTCATGGGACCCCTATACCTCCTATGCCCCTGCACTCCTGCCTGCTTGCTTTGTGATCATCGCTACCTGTGTTGATGCTGAACTTTTTTTAATCTGCTGATTCCCGTGTTTGACTACTGCATATTTCTACATTTGCTGCCTGAACCATGCCTTTGCCTGTTTTTTTTTTTTTTGTTTTTTTTTTTTTATTATTTATTTTAACAATTTTTCAAATACATTACAATACCACAAACATAAATAGATAAACAAATAAGGGAAAAAGGAAAAGACAGAAAAGAATAGAGTAGAATAAAGTAAGAGTATAGAGAAATATCTAGAGGTGTATAGGGCCCTGGCTAACTCGCAGCTGGGTACATCTGGCATCCACTGCCTCGCCCTCCAACTATATCTCCGACCTATAGAGTTGCTGGAACCGGTTGCTACATTTATTGTTTCGCCTAACTCCCTTTAACCCCTCCTTGATGCATTCCTGTCTTTACTACTGAGGAGTCTCCCTAAATACCTATTCTAATTAACATCCCCTTTTAACTCGGTTTATTTAAATACCTAACCCAAGGTCCCCAGATATCCCAGTATATATTGCTCTTATTGTGTATGATGTATGTTATTTCTTCCATTTTTCTAGTGTGTTCTACTTCCAGCTGCCATTCCATACTGCTTAATGGACCCTTCTGCTTCCAGTGTCTTGGGATTATTGACCTGGCCGCATCCAGCAGGTGTAAGGTAAGTGGATCTCTTAATAGTCCCTTCTTATCCATATCAAAGCTTAGCAGAATCAAAGGGGCGTTATCCAGCGACAAATTGGAGTTAGTTATTTCTTTTATTACTTTAAGGATTTTACCCCAATAGTCCTGCAGTTCTTTGCACTTGCACCAAATATGTGTGTGTGTCCCCCTCTCCTTGCCACATCTCCAACATACATCTGTGAGTATGGGAAACATCCTATTCAACCTACTTGGAGTAAGGTGCCATCTGGTAACTATTTTGAAATTCATTTCCCTCACTCTAACAGCTCTAGATGATTTATGGGCTTGTAACACGATCTTATTCCACATCTCAGGGGGGATCTCTATACCCAAATCTTTTTCCCATTCCCTAAGAGCTATATCTTTACACAATGGGATGTTTGATATCAAGAGTTTGTATGTATTTGATACTACTTTATTAGGGACCTCTTTACTATCCAGTGATATTTCCCATTTAGTCAATTCTCTATCCCAATCATCCTCTTTATATTTATAGGTATAATTTTGCAGTAGGCGGTAGTTCCATACATCTCTAACGTGTTTTCCCCATTTCTTTTGAATGTCAATTAATGGGATCAATTTGTTGTTTTCCAGGAAATTGCTAATTCTAGTTGTTCTCCCCTCGAATGTCCGCCAGTTCCCAAATGCACCCCTCTCAGTGCTAGGTATAAAAGAAATGTTATTTATTAAGGGTTGTAATATATAGGGCCTTTTGGTCAACTTCAACCTTGTTCTATTACCGTACCAGATCCTAAGTGTGGTTGAAATTAAAGGGTGGGCTTTCACCTTATCTGATATATCTTTGGGCTCACACCATAAATGATTTAACAGAGGTAACCCTGCCCACTGGTTTTCTAACACAGCCCATTCTTTCATCCTTTCTTCCCTTGCCCATTGTTTAATACGAGTTAAATGAATTGAAATATAATATAGCCAGGCATCTGGGATAGCTAACCCTCCTCGATGTAATGGTAATATTAATTGTTTATATTGAATCCTAGCCTGTTTGCCGTTCCAAATAAATTTTATAAATAAGGATTTAATTTTTTTAAAAAAAGCAGCTGGTAAACTGATTGGCAGAGCTTGTAAGTAGTAATTTAGTTTAGGCATCAAGAACATTTTCACTGCTTGTACTCTTCCCATCCATGATAAGTTTATTTTATTCCATTTATTAACCTTCTCCTGTAATGTTGACAGTAAGGGGACAAAATTGCTGTTATATAAATCAGACATATTTGGGGTTATATTAACACCTAAATATTTAATACTACGGTTTGCCTTTTTAAAAGGAAAGTTCTCTGTTAGACTATCCATCATACTTTCTGGGGTGTTAATACTCAAGATATTAGATTTTGTGAGGTTAACCTTGAAGTTTGATAAAGTTCCAAAATGTTCTATGAGTAATAGGAGGCTAGGTAGGGAGGACATCGGGTTTGAAACAAAGATTAGCATATCGTCGGCGAAAGCTATTGTCTTGTATTCTTTCTTTTCAAACTTCAATCCCTCTATCTTTGCCTCCAATCTAATATGTGACAATAGTGTCTCAATTACCAAAACAAATAGCAGTGGTGATAGCGGGCATCCCTGCCTAGTTCCATTGCAAATGTATATTGGGTCCGATAGTTTACCATTTACTTTAACTCTTGCATATGGGTCTTTATATAGAGCTAAGATGCGACTTATTGTAATCTCCCCTATTCCGAATCCCCTCAAAACTCTTTCCAAAAACGGCCACCCCACTCTATCAAAAGCTTTTTCAGCATCTATTGAGAGAAGTATTGTTGGAACTTCTATTTTTTGCCCGGTCTTTTGCCCGATTTTCAATAGTGATAATATTTTATAAATGTTGTCTTTTCCCTCCCTTTTAGGTATAAAACCAGCCTGATCCTCATGTATTAAATCTGGTAAGTATTTTTTCATTCGATTTGCTATTATTTTGGCGTATATTTTTAAATCTATGTTTATTAGGGAGATAGGCCTATAACTTCCACAGAGCTGGGGGTCTTTCCCCTCTTTTGGGATGATTGTAATGTTAGCTTCTTTTGCCTGTTTATGGAACCCACAATCTCCATCGATTATATTGTAATATGAACACATCAAGGGTATTAATTCTGTTTTATACGTTTTATAATACAGTGCACTAAAACCATCTGGTCCAGGACTCTTATCCACGGCCAGCGAGTCTATAGTGTCACTTATTTCTTGTGGTGTAAAAGGTAAGTCCAGTGTATTTCTATCTTTTACTTCTAAAGATGGTAGTTGTGCTTCCTCTATAAATTTATCAATTTCCTTCGATTCACCTTTGTGGTCGTCCCCTCCCTGTAGTCTATATAATGTTTGATAATACTGCTGAAATATTTTAACAATACTTTGTGTGTCATAATAAGATTTTTGATCCTTGCCTTTTATTGCTGTAATATGAGTTGCACTATTCATTTTCTTTAACTTTTGAGCAAAGTATTTGTTACATTTATCCCCCAGTTCGTATCCTTTTTGTTTACTGTTCATATATGCTTTGTATGAACCCTGATCTAATATTGCTTTCAGTTGAATTCTTTTCCTTTCCAATTGTTCTAAAATATCTTCTGTTAATCTTGTTTTATGAATCTGCTCCAGGTTTGAGATCTCTTTAAGTAAGTTATTAATTTGTTTCTCTTTTTCTTTTTTTAGATTACTGCCAAGAGCTATCATCTGTCCTCTAAGCACACATTTTTTGGTTTCCCACAGTGTCACCACCCCCACCTCTGGTCCTGAGTTCTCTTTCAGTATTTGTTGCAACATATTCCTTATTATACCCTTTGTGTCTTTTTTATGTAACAATAAATCGTTAAATCTCCATGTGTATTCTTTGTTATTTATTTGAGGTATATTCAACTTTAAAAGAATTGGGTAGTGGTCCGAAAACAGGTTTGTTACAATTTTGGCCTCCGTAACCCAGTGGAGCCCCCTTTGTGAGATAAATAAGTAGTCTATCCGCGTATAAACCCTGTACTTTTTTGAAAAATGTGTATAATCTTTGTCTTTCGGGTGTTGGACTCTCCACGTATCAACCAAACATAACTCTTCCAATTTTTTTTTTTAATTATTTATCCCCTTATGGGATATATGGCCTTTCCCATTGGAAGAGTCCATTGATGGATTGAACATCAGATTAAGATCCCCTCCCATAATTACTACCCCTTCTTTAAAATTATTTAAATCTTCTAGAAATTTCTTTAAAAAGTTTACCTGTGCTATATTAGGCGCATACACATTAGCTATCGTAAGCTTGGAGGCCCCTAGATTCCCCTTTATAATAATGTATCTGCCTTCCTTATCTACTTTTTTCTCTTGAATTACAAATGGTAGATCTTTATGGATCAATATCAAAACTCCTGTTGCTTTTTTCTCGGGATTATTGCTGTAGTAAACCTGTGTATAGTGTCTGTCCATTATCCTTGGGGTATGTCCCTCTTTAAAATGTGTTTCTTGGAGCAATATTATATGTGCTTGAAGTTTTTTGCACGTATTGAGAATTTGACTTCTCTTCACCGGTTCGTTCAACCCATTTACATTGTAGCTTACAATTGAGCACATTCCCTTTCAAAATACCTTGTTATTTCGTGTACCCTAATGTTTTTTCCCTCTTGTCCTGTGTCATCTGCTCTGATGAAGTTGTAATCCATCGGGAAAAAAAACGAAAAATTTAGCTTGGGGCCCCAAAAAGAAAAAACATACAGTAAGATATAAGAAAAACACATAAAAAAGCTACGAAAGATAAGATATCCCACTTGCATGGTGGGAAATCGATATGCCGCCTCAGACTTATAGAGGAAGTATCCTCTTGCTGTTCCCCAAGGGCGGCTGGATGCGCCTAGGCGCAATTATGTGGGGGATTTTAGCTGCAATTTTGCTGTCTCCTGCCAGAGACAGCAAAGATCTTATTCCAAATCAACCTAAACCTAGATGGGTTGCTTGCCAGAGCTTAGCCTTTTACTTTCCCTTTTTTTCTTTTTTTTTTTTTTTTTTCTCCCTTCCTCTCCTTCCTCATCCTTTAGTCATATAACTAAACCGCTTCACTGTTTCCCTCCCCCCTCCTAAAGAAGAGAAGGAGGAAAAGACTTTGAAGATCATACAATACATATCAATGTTACCCCAAACTTTCCAAAATCTCTTGGTTCCTGGGGGCATCTCAGGCGGATACAGCGAATAGCGAATAGCAGCCCTCCAGGGTATTCAGTGTTTAACCAAATCTGTGCCCTACTCCTTCCCTCCCTTGTGATTGTTCCCTTTGATATTTTATAAATTTAGGTAACCCTTAACCCTTCCCACACTTGACTATGTGTTGTCCTGTGAATATTAATATCATACTGTGTTGCTTCGCTCTCCGGAGTGACCTTGTTTTGTGTTAGTGATCTTTTTACTTTACCCTCTTTATGAACCTGTCGTGTGCCCATCCTTCTTTAAATGTGTTGTACTTGTGTAGTACTTATTTATCCCCTCAGTGTACCCCCCTATAATATTCCTGTGTGCATATCACAATTCCCCCCCATAGTGTAGCATGCCATGGTGTTTCCCCTGGAGGGCCTGCCCATTCGCCCGATCGCCTGTTTGATCTTCTCCCCCTCCCCTTGTTAGATATTAACATGGACTTTGTTTTTGGACAAAAAGAGCAGTAACATCATACAGTACATCTCTTGTGCATATCCACGTTATCTCTTCCTCCCCCTCCCTTTCTCTGTTCAAATAGTTGATTGTGAGAGTGAAGTTAGCATATCATTGCCACCCCTCCCCCTCAATGCTTAAACACCCATATTTCAAGAAGTTCAGTTTGTAGTCATTTAAAATTTACAATCTCTGAGAGTCGATCATATTTACCCATCCTGTAGGGCGGGCCCTCCTTCTAATATCTTCTACTTGACTTTTCGAAGCTCTCGCTTAAGTCACTGGATGTCGGAGTACTTGAATTCTTTTTAGGTGTATCCTTCTGTTGCCAAGATCCCTGCTGTACCAAGCCCCAATCGATTACACACGATTCTTCTATTTTCCATCCTGGAAGGTCCAAATCCGGTAACTTCATCTTCTTCAAAAAACTCTCTGTGTCCTTTGGGAAGCGAATCGTTGCTTGGTGTCCTTCACTGCTTGCACTTAGAGAAAAAGGGAATCCCCATCTGTACTGTATATCCCTTTCCTTAAGGGCTGTTGTCACTGGCTTCAATAGTCTGCGTTTATTTAATGTGCTCCATGAGATGTCTTGGAAGAGTTTCAGTGTGGAGTTCTCGAAATTAATTATACCCCTCTCCCTTGCTTTCTTTAATATCTCTTCCTTTAATATGAAGCTTTTAAAGCAGCAAACAATGTCTCTGGTTGCATTTAATGGAGCAGACTTCGGTTTTTGAACCCTGTGGGCTCTCTCAATGTCCGTTTCTTGCACCAGATTTCCTTCCAGAATGTCAGTGAACAGTTTACTTAGAACTTCTCTTATTTTCTCTTCTTTATCCTGTTCTTTCATTCCTCTTACTCTTATATTGTTTCTCCTTCCTCTATTCTCTTGATCTTCCATCTGTCGCTGTAGGTCATCTAACCTTGAGTTATGTAATAACACCATTTTATGTATTGTTTTCTGGTTTATAATTATCTTACTTTGAAGTTTTTCAACCTCCTCCGTTCTATTTGCCAGAGTCTCGAAATCCCTTTTTAGATCTTTTAGTTCTTCTTTTATTGTAGAGGTTACTTCCTGCAGCATTATTCTTATGTCAGCTTTAGAAGGCAGTCTAGTCAGGTATGAGGCTATATCAGTGCCTCCCTCACTTCCACTTTCCTGTTCAGAGGATTCATGCAATGTGTCAGCAGATTCCTCTAATTGATCTTTTACAGGTGTCTTTTTTCTTTGTGTCCCCGCTACTTTCCCTTTTGTAAACAGTGGGGCGACTTCTACTTGCCCAGATATTTGTTGTTTTTCTTTAACTTTCTCTTTCTCTCCTTTGGCTTTGTGTGGTTTCCCCATCTTCCTTTCCTCTTTCAAATTTTTGACTGTTGCCACCTTGTAATTCGTTTGAGCCCTTGAGATGGAGCCTTCTTCGCCTTTGAGGGGGATTGGTTTTAATTATCCTTTTGGTGTCTTCCCTCTCCCCCCTTATCGCACAAAGACTGACCCCTGAGAAGGGAGTGAGGGCTGTAACTGGGTCTCTAAGTAGCCGTGGGGGTTGAATACTCATAAAATTTAATTCTTAGCGATACTTCAGGTAGTTACTAGTTAAAGCTTAAAGTCAATGAAGGAGTATGCAGGTATATGTCAAGGTAATGTCAAGGTAATTGCCAGCATATGCAGAGTATAAGGTGCACAAGATACACAGGAAAAAAAAAAATTTGGGCTGTAGCTGGATCTCTGAGTGGCCGTGGAGGTTAAATATTCATAGGGTTTAATTATTAGCTGTGCTTCCAGATGCTGCTTATTATAGCTTAAAGTCAATAATGGATTGTATGCCTTTGCCTGTTTGACGCTGCTTCTGCTTAATGATTCTGCTTTGAGGCCCAGATTTCTTTGGCACTCCTGCCACTCCTCCACTGGTTGCAGACTCAGTCATGTTCCTACTTAGTAATTGTTAACCCTGTAGGAGGTGTAGGAGAAGCTGTAACTCCACCCTACTTTAAGGTACATTATAGTATCACTTCACCAAACGAGTACATGGAGGAATCTGGAGGTACCTTTCCCATGAAAATGCTGACATATGAAAGTTACTCCATTTCCTTCCAATCTGGCCATTTCAATTCCTGTTACATCCTCTTATTTCCCAAGTGGATTCTGAGCCAATGCAGAATGGTCTGATTCCCTCAGCACTGTCCCCGGAGGATGACAATTGAATATTTGCCTTTATTGTAGAGTTACAGGTTATCTTCTTCATTCCTCTCCTATTAAAACTTCATGTAAGAACTCAGGTGACTTGTAACTTAGTGCTTGGGCTGTAGAAGGACTGACTTTTGTGTCCCTTGATCTTGTTTTACATTGGTCAGGAAAAACACTTGTCACCCCAGCCCTAATTGACTCCAGTGCCTGTGGATTGCTTTCTGGGCTAGGACTTTGCCTCCAAGAACTGCATTCCACTCAGACTTAAGTCCAACTCCTTGCTTGTAAGACTTGATGATAGGTCTTCCATTTCCTCTGGTCTAGTGTTATTTAAGACCATTCCCCTTCTCATTAAAATTAAGCTTTTGTCTTTTGATTTTGTCCTTCCCCATTCTACCTGGCGATCCTTTGCCTTGGCCTAAAACTCATAATGCAATTATTAACTGACGTTTTTTTTACAAAACCCTTTCCCAAGATGCTCCGCTTCTCCACCTAATCCTGTTATTATCCAGTGTATAGAAGAATTTCGAAGTGCAAGCTATCCTTGATTCTAGAATCTCTAGGGTTGGCTCCAGTATCTTGTTCAATGGAAAAATTATCCCCCTGAAGGTAATTCTTGGGAACCAGCTACAGATATTCATGCTCCTCAGTTGGTGAGACCATTTCATAAGAAATTCCTTGGCAATTTTTTTCTGGTTTGACTTTGATGTAGTTGGCCAGCTTAAATATATTGCAATATATGGACAATCCCTGTTTAAAGTGTAAGTTATATTTTTTAGTAGCTGTAAGCACAAAATGTCTCAATGTATAAATATATTGATAATGGGTTGAGTGCAGAGGACTCTTGTATTTGTCTATATGTATTTTATGGTCACAGCCTCATTGCACCCCGCCTAATGGTGTGGTGAGCACAACGTTCCCTTGTTTGTTATAGTTTATACACGAGCAGTGGCCAGCTCCATGTTCTAGCTCCCACCCTTCCCAGCTATAGTCAGGTGATCCCACTGGTGGCTAATAAAAGGGCAAACAAGTTTGGGAGTTTTACTTTGAAAGCAGCAAGTAAGTTGCAGGTAAAACTTAATCTTGGTGTAAAACGTATACTGTAGCAATAAAATTCTTAATGAATCAGATGCAATGTGAGTGTAGGACTTGCCAGATATGGGATGACTTTGATGTAGTTGGCCAGCTTATATATATTGCAATATCTGGACAAACAATCCCTGTTTTGATTGAAGGGTAAGGCATTTTTAGTAGCTGTATGCACAAAATGTCTCAATGTCTTAAATATATTGATAATGGGTGCAGAGGACCTCTTGTATTTGTCTATATGTATTTTGTGGTCACAGCCTCATTGCACCCCCGCCTAATGGTTTTAAAAATTAGTGGTGAGCACAACTTCCCCTTGTTTGTTATAGTTAATACATATTTATTATTTTCTATGGAAGATGCCTAAGCAGAGACCATCTATAAGAGCCCACAACACTCAAATCTCAAGTTTTGCTTACTGCATTTGTGCTTGAGAGTTTAGGCAAGTGGTTTTAAAACTTTTTAAAGGCTTTCTAGTAGGTTCCGGAATATTGTTGGTGGAATTTACTTCTATTTTGCTACAAGAACATCAGTGAGGTTGGGCATTGATGTTGGGCATGTATGCTTGCTGGCTTACAGTCGTTGTTCTAATTCATCCCAGATGTTTTATTTGGGTTGAGGTAAAGGCTAAGTCAGCTTTTGTTTTCTTCCACTGCCATTTCAAGTTTGGCTTCACCACACATGCCCAAAATTAATGGCAAATAGTTCTAACATTGTTTCCAGAGGAAGAGAGTGTTCCAGCTGGGGAAATACAATATTAAAAATGGGTGTCTGGATACATTTGGCCATGCAGTGGAAGCTCCACTGGGGTAGGAATGATATAAATGTAAGCTGAGTGTAATATGTTAGTGGGCATCGTCAAAAAAAGCATAGGAGATAATTAGCAGTAGACCTGTAGACCAAAAAAGGCATTCTAAATTGTGACTTATTTCCCCATGAGTGCCATATTCCTTTGACTGTGTCCCATCATTATTATAAGGTTTTCTGCCTTTTAGGCACCTTGCAGAAAGGGTCCATTTGGCCCTCTCAGTGAAAACAACCCATAACACCCATCGCTGCTAGCAGCCCCTTTCTGTCTCCTTACAGCTTTTCATCTTCTAGTAGTCTTTGTCTATGGGTTCTTGGAGATGTAGCTTAACAACAGCTAATGCAGTCTGATATTAATTCCACTTTTTCTAAAGTTTTTAGTTCTGCACTACCCAGGGGCCACATTTTCTACTGTGTACCACTGCAATGCATATTCACTGGTGTAACACTGACCTGATTGCATGATGTATAACCAAGTATCAACTTGTAAGGC
The DNA here is from genome assembly GCF_017654675.1 of Xenopus laevis. NCBI lineage: Eukaryota > Metazoa > Chordata > Amphibia > Anura > Pipidae > Xenopus > Xenopus laevis. The sequence continues at coordinate 39,532,519 of NC_054386.1, read as the reverse complement.
TACTAGAAAGCTACATGCACAAGAGGCGACAATTCTTTGGATTGCCATATACCGCCTGGTATTACTTGGCATGTCAGCATATATTCAGTGGCAGTGTAATCTGTTGCTTCTGCTGTATTAAAGGAAATTAAATCACTGACAGAGACATAATGACACTGGCTTGCTTTTTTTATGGGTTCTACATGCTGATTGCCAGGTCCATGTGACCTTATTAATAAGGAGATCACAGCAATGCCCACGGCGTCATAGGAGCCACTGCGGTGAAATGTAATTACATTCAGTTCCGCTGCTGTCCAGGCCTTCTCTCTGTTTCTCCGACCCCCCGGTGACAGGAGATTGCTATCGTCACGAGCCGTCGCTCGGCAGAATGGCCAGAAATTAAATTCCTCACTTGGGTGCCCCCATGGGTTCAGCTCTGCCCCACAAAGAGCGATCCTTCATTATATTTTTGGGGGCTGGTAGCTGCCTAGCCTCCTGTCTTGTCTACTTAATGGCAGAGCTCTGGAGGAACTGGCTTGTCATTCAGATATAGCAAACTGTTTTACCGTCTTTGCTCATTTCATTTACAGACAAGGAGGAGTGTTGTGGGCTGCAGAGCATGGAACATCACACACCTGTACTTTTTTTGTGCAGTCTTATATGTCCTGCACCTTAATGCCCATACTCTAGTCTCTGGCAGTACTGGCTTTACATAGAAATTACATTTCTCCATTCACAGAGCTGTCTTTAGTGGCTTCCAACAAAAGAGACTTCCTGGGCTCTGCTCATTGTGTGTCCTAGTAACCATCTCTGGTAAGCATTGTGACAGCAAGGATATTAGGCCAAGAAGATGACACTAGGACAAGATGGAGACACTGTGTGTGAGTGTTGACCAACCTTGTATCCTTCAACATTTGGATAACTAGCAACACGCTTAAATATGTATGTTTTAGCTGTAGGTGAGCACTTAGCAAGATGCCACTGCTGGTGTTAAGGACATTATCTCTTCTGGGGTGAAGATTGAGACACGGTTGATACACAGTCAACATCTGCTGCATCTGCCTACACCTAAGCTGAGACTATGCTTCCAGGGTCAGGCCCATCAACCAGAACACCAGCAGCGGAAGAATGGATCCGCCTAGTGTGGCCCTAGCTTTAACATTGTCCTGCCAAGATTCCTGTTGAATGCTGATTGAATGAGAACCCTGCATATACAGGTATGGGATCCATTATCCGTAAACCTGTTATCCAGAAAGCTCTGAATTACGGAAAGGTTATTTCTCATAGACTCTATTTTCTATTAAAATTCGATCCAGCGACCTGGATCTTAAAAGGACATGGGTCCCTGCAGTCCACAAGGCCTACTGCAACTATAAAAGCTGCACAAATATATGTGTTTCCCACTCTGCTATGCATAACAGGGTGCTTGACGCAAATGCCCAAAATGGGTAGTCACATTAGTGCCCCAATACAACAAATGACTTCTGCCTCCATGAATCCAAATTTTTCGGAGAATTTAATAAAAAAAAAGTCCGACCAAACTAGAATCCACGATTTTACCTTATTTATTTTTTAAAAAGAGCAATTTAATCAAATCGGGGACAAACTTGAACTTGATAAAATCAAGCGAGAATCCAAATGGTACGATATTTTGGGATTTGTTCCCGAATCACTCAATTTTTACGGGCCCTTATTTTTCAGATTTTTCCTGAAATGTCTGAAAGTCGGATTTTCAGGCTATTTCCAGCGCAGACCGCAGAAACATCCAAATAGGATAGGGACCTCTCTCATTGACTTATATAAAACCTTGGCAGATCTAAGATGCCGGATTTTTGGATTCAAACTCTTTCTATCCTATGGGTATAATAAATCCTAAAAAATTTGAGGTTTTTTTCAACTAAAAAATTAGGATTTTATAGTAAAAAAAACAAAACTCAAAAATTTCAAACTTTAAAGTTCACACGAGGAGATTCGGGGAGATTTTATCGCCTGGCGACTAATCGCCTCTTCTTCTGGGCGAAATCTCCCCGAACTGCCTTTGCGTGTATTCCCATCCGCTATAATGAAAAGTCGCCTGCGCTAAAGGACACGCGGTGCTTCATTTTCCGAAGTCGTCCGAAGTCTCCCGCAACTTTGGAAAATGCAGCACCGCGACAAAATCTCCCCGAATTTCCTCATGTGAACTAACCCTAAGGGTCAGGGCACACAGGCAAATTCGGGAGATTAGTAGCCCGGCGACAAATCTCCTCTTCCTCGGGGTGATTAATCTTCCCGAACTGCCTCCCCTGCCTTCCCCCCTGGTGATTTTCATTTTAGCCCGCGGGAAGGCAGGGTAGGCAGTTCGGGGAGATTAGTCGCCCCAAAGTAGAGGAGATTTGTTGCCGGCCGTCTAATCTCCCCAAATCTGCTCTGACCCTAAGTGTCTTCTTTTGTTTTATGTTAAATGACCAAAGTTACCATGTCATTTCTTTTTGAGTAAACAGATAATTAAAGGTTCCCTCGAGATTGTAGGTTAGAGTACCTAATTTGATCTGAGTAAGCAATAGATAAGCAACAAGATCAGAGGGGGGTGGATAGTAGGATTCATATTATGTTAATTGTAAATGCAAATTGCTTTGTATTCAGCGGGATGAAAGAAGTATTCAATAAAATGTATAATTTGCCATGGAACAATACTTACCCTTTAAATAAAATTTGTCGCACATAATAACAATTTCCAGCTCCTTATCAATTTTCCATTTGCTCTTTTAAATCAATGGCAGCAAATCCTTCTCCCTCTGTGTTTCATGTATCTCTATACTGAGCTTTTCTGCGGTTTGCCTTTTTATCCCCCACAGCTTCTTGCCTTAAAAAAAAAAGGAAAAAAAACATTTAAACTCTCATTAGCATTACCTCTACTAAATGTCACACGCAGATATTTTGTTAGACGTTAGTAAAAGTGGCACGCAGAGGCCACAGGATAATTATGCCCTGCCTTATCAAGGGATTTACATAATTTCAGATGGCAATTAAAGAAACCGAGGGAATATATTTTTTCCTGCCTCTCTGTGGCGCAGATTCTGGTAGCAAGAAAGCGTTCGTTTACATTAAGGACTCTGCTCCAAGCTGCTAATTTGCATAAAATGAAAGGTTTCTGTATTGTGAAGCAGCAGGGTAGCATTTAAAATTCTGTTTTTAAAAGCTCACCTTAGAATAAGAAAATGTTAATATCATTTTGCAGCCTGCGTGAGCAGTCGCCAGATGCCTGCGTATTTCTAACTTTTATACAATACAAACTGTTTTTTCTTTTTATAGTAAAGATTTCAATATTCGGGATAATGACTGCTATAATAAGGCTCTTTCATTCTCACTGCCTTTGTTGAATTAAATGCTTGACATTAGAGTGGTAGAGTGAAGGAAGGGAAAGATCATGGTTTTTTTATGGCTTGCCTGCCAAGCAATGAGCTCATGGTCATTTCTACAGGCCAGTACTTTTTCAGAAGCTATGTCTCTATGTATACTAGATAAGAATTAAGAAATAAAGACAATGTTTACCTTTATACTGATGGCTCCAGTGGTGTAACTAGAGTACGCCAGGCTCCCCTTTCCAAAAAAATCTTGAGAGGGGCCTGGCGCACTCTGATCCCCATCCTCCCACCCACTTCCTGCTTCTGCCCCACACACTCCCCAACTCCACCCACTCCCGCCTGCTTGAGTCCCCCTTCTTTGCAGCAGGTAAGAGAGCAGCTGGGGAGGAGGGTTTTTTTATTTACTATAAAGGAAGCAGTACGGGCCCCTCTGCTACTGCGGTGTCTACTTTCTCTATAGTTACGCCACTGGTTTGCCCTGTATGAAGCCGAGTTTCAGTTGATATTCACTTTTATTTGATATGGTTTTTAAATTACAGGTATGGGATATGTTATCTGAAAACCCGTTAACCAGAAAGATACAGGTTATGGAAAGCTGTCTCCTATAGACTCCATTTTATAAAAATTTTAAAAAATATGATTTCCTTTTTCTCTGTAATAATAAAACAGTACTTTGTACTCGATCCCAACTAAAATATAATTAATCCTTATTGGAAGCGAAACCAGCCTATTGGGTTTATTTAATGATTACATGATTTTCTAGTAGAATTAAGGTATGAAGATCCAAATTACAAAACGTTCTGTTATACAGAAAGCCTCAGGTCCCGAGCATTCTGGATAACAGGTCCTATACCTGTATGACCATTAATTTTTTGCATTTTTTTAGCCTAAAACCGAAATTCTATCTGGTTGTTTGTGGTCACTGACCCTGGCAAATAAAAAAAAAAATAGAACCAACTGGTTCAATTCTATTATTATGCTTAAAGGGCAAGTCAACCACAAAATAAAGACTTGCTTAATAAAAGAAAACTGAAAATTTGTCCTTACCTGAAATTTTCGTTTTCTTTAGTCCGTAAGGCAGCACACAATGGGTTAAGGTCTGAACCAATCCCTGGTAGGACAGAAGAATAATCACCAATTAGCAAGGTAATATTAGCCCCCACTTAACCCTCCTCCAGAAGTGTTATATGACAAGCTAACTATCAGGAAGAGAGAGAGACAATTTTTCATGCTGAATACTTTATTGGGAGGGCAAACAAAATGTGTGCTGCCTTACAGACTAAAGAGAAAGAAAATTTCAGGGAAGGACAAATTTTCAGTTTTCTTATCGTCCTACAAGCAGCACACAATGGGACTTAGCAAGCTAATAGGGAGGGAAGAAAACAAAAAATTGCCTCAAGCCGAATGAAGGGCTGCTTCAAGAACTCTGCTGCCAAAGGCTGCTTCTTGAGAGGCTGCTAAATCCAACTTTTAATGCTTCGCAAATGTATGCACATTACTCCAAGAGGCTGCTCTACAGATTTCTGTAACCTCCACTGCTCCATTTTCTGCCCAAGAGGTAGCAACTGCCCTTGTAGAATGAGCTTGAAGAGGAAAAGGTGGATCCATTTCCAAAGTAGAGTAAGAATGGGTAATAGTATCCTTTACCCATGAGGCAATAGTCGCTTTAGAGGCCTTCTTTCCCCTTCTTTTTCCAGCAAAAAGAACAAACAAGCCATCCGAAACTCTGAATTGTTTTGATCTTTCAATATAAATCGACAGACATCTATGTAGATCTAAAAGCTGTAACTTTTCCTCTATCGGATTAGTAGGTTGTTGACAAAATGCAGGCAATATTATTTGCGAATTGATATTGGTCGATGTTGGTACCTTCGGTGTGAAGTACAGCATAGTTCTCAACATCACCTTATCCGGAAGAATAAAGTATAAGGAGGCACTGCTGCTAATGCCTGAATCTGGCAACTAAGAAGGCCGATTTCCATGAAAGATGCCTGAGACTGGTTTCCTGTAATGGTTCAAAGGGAGAGTCACATAACGCTGTCAACACAATGTTTAAATCCCATGGAGGAACCAGAGACCGCAACCTCGGCATGATCCTTGACACTGCTTTTACAAATCTTCTTACCAAAGGTTCAATCGCCAAATTCTTGGAAAGAAAGACTGAAAGTGCCGATATCTGGACTTTCAAAGTGTTCGGTTTTAGCCCTTCAGAAAAACCATCTTGCAGGAATTGAAAAATTGCTGGTAAGGAACAATCCCTTGGGGAAATATTTTTATCTCTGCACCAGGAGCAAAATACTTTCCATACTCTAGTATGGCCAGTAAAAGAGTGTCTACTACTTCATGTGAAAGACCTTGGAGAGCTAGCAACTCCTTCTCAGCCTCCAAGCCGTTAGACTCCACTTGGATGGGTTCGGGGGGTTCAGGCCTTTCTGAATTAGGAGATCCTCCCTGTTTGGAAGAACCCAGTATTCCCCCTCTGACAACGCCATCAACTCCGAGAACCATGTCCTCCTGGGCCAAAAAGGAGCTTTTAAGATCACAGATGCCTGATCTTGTTTGATCTTCTGGATCACCCTCTGAATCATAGGCAAGGGAGGAAAGATGTATGCCATCTTGAAATCCCATAGTACTGATATTGCATCTACAAAAGTCGGATTGTCCTACCTCGACAGGGAACAGAAATGGAACAACTTCTTGCTCCTCCGAGTCGCCATCAGGTCTACCTCCGGACATCCCCACCTGAGAACAATCTGATGAAACACCTGAATATTTAGTTCCAAGTTCCCTTGATTCAAGTACACCCTGCTCAGAGAGTCCGCCACAGAGTTGTCCACCCCTCTTATGTGGACTGCCTTGAGAAATTGGAGATTCCTCTCTGCCTAGGACATGATCTTCTGGCATTCCTTCATCAAGAGAGGAACTCTGGTTCCCCCCTGTTTGTTCAAGTAAGACACTGTCACCATGTTGTTGGAATGTATCTACACTTGACGACATTTCACCTGCTTCTTGAATCTCTTCAGAGCCAATCTGACTGCTCTTAACTCTTTGAAATTCGAGGACTGAGTCCTCTCCCAGGATGACCACCTGCTCTGGGCCATATGCCCCCTGAGGTGCGCCCCCTGAGGTGCGCCCCCCAGCCTAACGCAGAGGCATCTGTTGTTTGAGAAATAAACTGTGGCGTTCTGAAGACTTCCCCTCGGCCAGGATTCGAGTCTTGCTCCACCAAACCAGATCTTCCTTTGAGACTGACTGGAATTAGAAATTTCCTGCCCAGAGACATAGGCGACTGACCCCCAACTCCGAAGTATTCGATGTTGGAGTGGACGGATATGAGCCTTGCCCAAGGAACTGCTTCCAAGGAGGCAGTGATCAGCCCCAATACTCTCATGGCATCCTGTAGTGTCACAAGACGCCCGTAGGGCCACCATTTTCTCTTGAGGAACAAACACCTTCATTTCTTTCATATCTATTTGGAGCCCCAGGATCTTGATAGATGTTACTGGATCCAACCTTGACTTTGCCTTGTTTATGATCAGATATCGCCTGCTGTTCTGATGAATTGGAATGTGCAAGTAGGCATCCGTCAGATCTATTGTTATCATAAAATCTCATTCTTGAAGAATGCCTAACACAGACTTGATAGTCTCCATCCGGAATTTTTCCTTTTTTAGATACCAGGCTTTCCAGCAGTTTATCTAACGGACTGCCAAACAATTTCCCTGGCTCAAATGGAATTGAAATGAAACTATTCTTCTAAGCCATATCTGCCAACCAAGCTTTGAGCCAGAGTGCTCTCCTTCCAGCCGTAGACAGGGTCATTGTTCTTGCCCCTAACTTTAGATTTTCAATCGATACGTCACACAAATAATCTGATGCCAACTTGATTGACCCCATCATATCTAAGAGGATATCTCTAGATGTTCCTGCTTCAATCTCCTCCTCCAAGGAGTTTATCCAATACTTAAGTGCCCTGGATACAGACACAGAAGCAAGTGCAGGCTTGCAAGAAGTAGAGCCTGCCATATATGTTCTTCTTAAAGAACACTCTGCCCTGCTATCCATCTGATCCTTTATTGCAGATTCCTCAACTGAAATGGTTGTCCTTCTTGACAACTTAGCCACTGGAATATCCACCTTGGGAGGATCTTCCCATTTTCCAATGTCCTTGCTATCAAAAGGGAACATCAGCTTAAATCTTTTAGAGGTTTCTGGCTTTTTTCCCGGGTCTTTCCATTCTTGTTCTATAATCTTTGAAATGGAAGGATGGATTGGAAAGGTAACAGATTTTTTCTCAGAAAAAAAGGGCAGCTGATTATCATGTGAAGTCACCAATGAGGTGAACCACCTTGGCTCATTACTTTCTTCACTTCTTTAATTAACTTCGGTACTTTGTCTCCTGGAAAAAGAAAAAAATCCTCCTTCCGCTTGTTTTTTTTTGCAGAGGATGAGGATGAATCATCGGAATGATCAGAATTAGATTCAGACTCAGGATGGTACAAAACCACTGAAGGTGTATGTGATTTAGGAATTACTGTTTTAAAGTCCTGAAGTATCTCCTTAAACCATTCCACAAACTGCTCCAACTTTTTTCTTTTGAAGAGTTTCGGGAGCAACGATCACATTTATTCAAATTACAGTTGTCAGGCAGAGGTTGATTACAGTCCACACACACACAGTGCCTGGATTTTCTCTTTCTTTTCCCAGATCCTCTGGCAGAGTCAGACATCTAAGGGAAAAAAATGGAGGAGTATAAATATAGCATAATTGTAATATTTACTCATGAATAGGCACAGCCTCCAACACAGACCCAGCAACCTGGCAGTGTGTTTGCAGAAACTGCAGCAGCTATAATCAGCAACCCCCTTGAAGTAAAGGGCTGCTATATAGGCCCACTGAAGAAAAAAACCTAATTCAAGAGGGCATAAGATACCCACTGCAGCACTCACCGTTCCCCTACCGCAGCTTCCACCGAGTCCCAAAGCGGCGCTCACTGATGGCGTCATCGCGTCTCTCTCTCAGCGTTCCACACCAAGGAGACGCATCCAGTAACCCAGCAGAAATCCACATGCTGCTTATGGCGTCGCCAGCCTTCTGCGAACCACCAAACTGCCATGTATGCCAAAAGGGAAGCCTTGCAATCCCCCTTGAGCAACCCACCCTCAGGTGGTTATCCATATGGCCATCGGACCCCTCAGGGCCGGTTCTTTGGACCAACCGGTCCCTTCACTCCTACCCTAGATAGGACAGAAGAAAAAAACACTACTGGAGGAGGGTTAAGGGGGGGGCTGATATTACCTTGCTAATTGGTGATTATTCCAGGGATTGGTTCAGACCTTAACCCATTGTGTGATGCCTGTAGGATGATAAGAAAACATAATTATAATCAACATTCCAATATACATTCATTACACATTTACAGTGCTTTTAAAGTTATTACTTTTTAAACAATGTTGCAACAGTCTTGGTTCCCCAGCAAAGGCAAGTCTGTTAATCAGCTGCTTTGTTTTACATTGTATCAACAGTCTTAGACATCAGGACAGAGAATAGAAAGGGACAGAGAAACATTGCATTCAATAGTAATACATATACAAATAACTTAAAAACCATAGACAATTTCAAATGAGTGTATATTGAATTATGTTTTATTTTATTAGGCAAATTTTTATTTTGGGGTTTACTTGCCCTTTAGGGTGCTAATATTTTTACCAGGCCCTCTCCTGTGAACTCCCATTCTTAAATTACAAATTATTTTTAAATTCTGATGTTTACATTATACTAGGGGGCCGATTCACTAACTTTGAGTGAAGGATTCAAAGTAAAAAACTTAGAATTTCGAAGTGTTTTTTGGGCTACTTCGACCATCGAATGTGCTACTTCGACCTTCGACTACGACTTTGAATCGAAGGATTCAAACTAAAAATCGTTCCACTATTCGACTATTCGATAGTCAAAGTACTGTCTCTTTAAGAAAAAACTTCGACCCCCTAGTTCGCCATCTAATACCTACCGAACTCAATGTTAGCCTATGGGAAAGGTCCCCATAGGCTTGCCTAAGTTTTTTTGGTCGAAGGATAATCCTTCGATCGTTGGATTAAAATCCTTCGAATCGTTCGACTCGAAGGATTTAATCATTCGATCGAAGGATTATTCCTTCGATCGAACAATCTAACTATTTGCGCTAAAATCCTTCGACTTTGATATTCGAAGTCGAAGGATTTTAATTCCCAGTCGAATATCGAGGGTTAATTAACCCTTGATATTCGACCCTTGGTGAATCGGCCCCTAAGTGTTAATTGAAAGGTGGACTGCCTTTTTAAGAAGGACACAATAACTGAAAATATGTAGTTCCAAAGGCAATGGTAGGAACTAGGGCAACCAGAAGAGTTTATATTGCAGACCAGAGGTAACCTATGGCTAGTGATTACTGGGTTGCGAGTCTTGTAGGACTCCCAAAAGAATGGAGGATAGGAAAGTGGATCTGAACACCCCAGAATGCAATATAAATAAATAATAAATAAACAGTCATTGGGACAGGTGACAGTCCAGACCATGTATCTTAGAAACCAATGCATGGTTACTTTTAACAGAGGAGGGCCTTGCTCATGAAAGCTTACCATCTAAAAGGGAGAGGAAATGAGACAAAAAACAAGTGTAATGGTAAATCCATAGTGAAGTGGAAAACCAATGTGCAAGTAAGTAAAGAATAGGGGTGTTAGGTGGTTGGTCATGAGAGCTTAGGTTATAGGATTGAATCAATAGGTGGGTTTAAAGTGATTATTTCAAAGCCTGGGGGTTATCAAAGTTTCTAATGGGACAGGGGAGGAATTTCCAAATGATGACGTAGATCATTAGATGATTGGATGTGGGTGTGAAGATGTAATGAGTGAGGAGCAGAGATGATGGTCATGTGCAGTTGAAAGGTTACGTCCAGACGTGTACATGGCGATTAAAGAGGTTAATGGAGTATGGTGGTGTATGGTATGATGGAGTATGGTATGGAGTGAATTGAAATAAGTACAAGAACCTTGAAGTGAATTCTGTGTATGAGGTATCCAGTGCAAGGACTCGCTCGCAGGGTGGGACAGAACTTGAGGAGCATCTCTAAAGCTGGTCATAGTCATGCAGATTTTAGCCTTGTATCTGACGATTGAACGACCCAATCTTCTCACCTGCCACTAATCATTCAGATTAAATAAAGTAGTAAAATAACAAATCAGATGACATTATAGCTGTGACAGCAATTGTATGAAAGTTTAGTCTGACAAATAGCAGTGACAGTCACCCATTGATATTGTCAGATAGGCAATACATGCAGAGATATTATCATTAGCCGACAGACATCTTTTTACCTGTCCCATCGATTAAACAGCCTTTGGCTAGCTTACAGTCTTTGACTTATTCTCATATCTTCTCCAACCCTCTTGTAGTTACCTCAACCAATCTCTTCTACATCTTTATTTTCCACCAGCCTTTTACCATTTGTATTAATGTCTCACTTTTTTAAAATTTTTGTATAATTTACCCTTATCCATTTATTAACTATTTCTTAATTTTTCCATTTTTCTGTTCTATTCCAATTGCTTCTCCTTTTCATTCTTTACCCCTTTTCTGGATGTTCTTTCCCTTTTATTGCTGTCTTTTCTTCTCTACCTTTTTCTCTTGTCATCGTTCTAATTCCATTCAATGTTCTTGGTGTTAAGTTGCTCAAAATCTTCCCTAATTATATGTCCTTATCTCTCTCTTTTTTGATCCCTATCTTTCAATCTCCATCATTTTGGCCTCCATTATTCTTACTCTTTTCTTACTGTAAAATTATTTTTTTCTCAATTCCACCATGCCTAATGCACAATTATCACCCATATCCACTTATATATTGGACTCTACCACAAAGTCATATAAAAAAGGACATCCCTTGTCATGGAAGTGATGACACAGGGTGCTGAAAAAAGGGGGAAGATAAGTAATGCATGGAAATGAGGACAATACACAGAATATAAGATGAAAAAAGAGCTATTCATTTAACTGATCATCTACTTGCCTCCAACTTGCCATAGCCTACAGCTGCCTTTGAAAACCAGTTAATAAAAACAGACCATGACACCAATTTGAGGTCCATTCAAAAATTTTCCCCATAAACAAAATTCTGTAACACTTTTTTTCCTTTTAGTTTGCAGGAACCAAATTACTAAATGGGTAGATGGATATTAATCACTGGCCTTCCTACTGTGAAAGCACAGCTCCAAGGATATAAAAAGACCTGTATATTCTGGGGTCACAGATCTGATCTGCACTGCAGTGCTATTGCATATGGAATACTCAGGCTGTGAATTATGTCCTAAGCACACCACCAGGAGAATTGGTATTGCTGGGGAGCCTTCTGAGTGATAGATATGTATCTCTTTCACACTGCAGTTTGGATGTTTTATTTATCGGCTCTCGTGAGCAGGAATTTCTGTGTTTTTTATGTTATTTTTTTATAACAAAAAAGCTTTACTGGGCCCCTACCATCACCATTCACCACTGCAATGTGCTTCCTCTTCACAACACGAAATGAAAGGGACGTACCCATATATTTTTGCATTACTGTCTATTCAGTCTGCATCCCAAATAATAGGTCTCAAAAAAAAAAAAAAAAAAAAAGGAGATTTTAAATCCACTGGATTCGTTAAAATAATTCTTTAGTGTATTTTTTTTGTTTTGTTTTTAAATTATCATTTAAATTTTAGATATGATGTTATATTTTACTAGGAGTTGTACTAGTCATGCCTTGAATCCCAGACAGACAGACAAGAGCAGCAGAGCACCAGGGTGAATTGTTTGGTTGGGGTAGCATTTGTTAGTAAGGCCATCGTCCTCAAGTGCCTGCATATTGCTTTTAGTTTGATTGATACTTTGTTTCACTGGGGTGATGCTAATGATTGTTAGAAGTTTATTTAGCGTACTGAGTTTTTGATTGGTTTTCCAGGATAAATGAAAAAGCACAGCAATAAGCATGGGGCCAGGCACAAAGCGGTTTAGTAAAGAGATCCCAGCCAGGTCAAGTCATAGTTTTGGCAGTGCCAGTTGGTCATTTATCAATAAAGATACTCCTATTTGGCTCAGCCTCTGAGACTTTCTTTGCCAACTGTGAGTTGGGCACACTCAATACATTGATGCTACCAAATGATTATCAAAGAGACTTTGCAGGGATATGGAGAGGTATGTTCATTGCACTTTTTCTGGGGGTCCACCTAAAACACCAGCTAAAATATTAGGGTTGACCTCTGCTGTTGCGGGTTTCCTTTAAGTTGGTGGAATTTTAGCACTGTACAACACAGGGGCACTGTTCCCACGAGGCGAATTGAGAAATTTTTCAAACCAAAGTTCCTTTTAATTTCTTCCTGTTTGTGTGCAAAGACATTCTTAAGTGCATGCTTTCAAAAAAACTGTGCATAGATAAGTGGTGGACTAGAATACATACAAAAATATTCTTGCTTTTCCACTGTTATATTTGTATTCTACAAACAGAATAAAGGCACTGTCACAGCATCCAAACTCCAATCATCCCATACCTGTATATTGTTTGCTGTTCAAATATTTCTAGGTAGGGAGTAAAACTAGATATTGTCTCCTGCCCTGATTGAAGACACACACTAATACCTTTTCCTCCAGCCAAGTATAGTGTGTGAGCAAGAGGTGAGAGTCATTAACAATATTTTGCAGTGGGTAGAATTGGGATAGCTAAATGGTGGCTAGTAATTCCAAGGAACAAACTTCACATAGAAATGTGTGTATATATGTATATATGTGTGTGTGTGTGTGTGTATATTCCTAAGGATATAACACACCCTACTGATGTTCTCTTTCCCATCACCTAGACATCAATGGAATAGTGGAAAAATGCACCCAGTTTATTATTTTTGCATATCCCATCTCTCTGCCAAGCAAGGTAAAAACTGACACCCTGTTGTCGAGATGGCCTTGATGGATATAATAAGAGTAACATACATAGTAATTTAGGTTGAACAAAGAAACACGTCCATCAAGTTCAACCTTTTAACTTTTTTTAACCTGCCTAACTGCCAGTCGTCCAGAGGAAGGCAAAAAAAAACCCTGAAGCCTCTCCAATTTGCCTCAGAGGGGGAAAATTCCTTCCTGACTCCAAAATGGCAATTGGGCTAGTCCCTGGATCAACTGGTACTATGAGCTATCTTCCATAACCCTGTATTCCCTACTTTCTAAAAAGCTATTAATGTATCAGCCTGTACAACATTTTCAGGGAGAGAATTCCACATCTTCACAGCTCTCACTGTAAAAAAAAACCCTTCCGAATATTTTGGCGGAACCTCTTTTCTTCTAAACGGAATGGGTGATCTTGTGTCATCTGGAAAGACCTACTGGTAAATAAAGCATTAGAGACATTATTAAATGATCCCCTTATATATTTATACATAGTTATCATATCACCCCTTAAACGCCTCTTCTCCAGAGTAAACATCCCCAATTTGGCCAGTCTTTCTTCATAGCTAAGATTTTCCATACCTTTTACCAGCTTAGTTGCCCTTCTCTGTACCCTCTCTAATACAATAATGTTTGAGTGATGGAGACCAAAACTGTACAACATATTGTAGATGGGGCCTTACCAGTGCTCTATAAAGTGGAAGAATGACCGCTTCCTGCCGTGAATCAATGCCCCTTTAATTCAGCTCAAGACCTTATTTGCCCTTGATGCTGCTGACTGGCATTGCTTGCTACAGCCAAGTTTATCATCTACAAGAACTTATACCTTAATGGATTTGCCTAGTGCAGTCCCATTAAGGGTATAAGTGGTTTGGATATTTTTACATCCCAGGTGCATGACTTTACATTTATCACAATTGAATCTTATTTGCCACTTAGCTGCCCAGATTGCCAGTTTATCAAGATCTGGTTGCAAGGATGCCACATGGCTGGATAGTTTTGTGTCATCTGCAAACACTGATACATTACTTACAACGCCCTCCCCTAAGTCATTAATAAACAAGCTAAATAAAAGTGGACCCAATACCGAGCTCTGAGGGACCCCACTAAGAACCTTACTCCAAGTAGAAAATGTACCATTAAAAACCACCCTTTGTACCTGATCCTGTAGCCAGTTTCCTATCCATGTGCAAATGACTTAATGAAGCCCAACAGACCTTAGTTTAGAAAGCAGTCATTTGTGGGGCACGGTATCAAACGCTTTGGCAAAATCCAAACAGATCACATCTACTGCTCCCCCACTGTCCAGCATCGTACTTACCTCAACATAAAAAGCAATCAAATTTGTCTGACATGAATTATCCTTCATAAAGCCATGCTAATTGCTGCTCATAATGTCATTCACTAGGACAGGACAAAATTTTGAATGTGATCCCTTAACAAGCCTTCAAATAATTTGCCCACCACAGATGTCAAACTTACTGGCCTATAATTGTCAGGCTGAGATCGTAATTCCTTTTTAAATATTAGAATGACATCAGCTTTTCTCCAATCCATAGGCGCCATACCAGATGAAAGCAAATCAGTGGAGCCTTGTTTACTTTTAATTTTTATTAAAGCTTTATGGATCATATCCTGAGTCATCGTGAAAATTTCAGTGATTTATTGAAGTGGAGTGCAATGCAACGTTTCGAGGTAACCCCCTTTGTCAAGCATACTTGACAAAGGGGGTTACCCCGAAATGTTGCATCGCACTCCACTTCAATAAATCACCGAAATTTTCACGCAGACCTGAGTGCCGTGAGTTTTTTCTACGTTGCTGCATTGGGAGGTTGCTGAGCCTCCACCCACGTGCACCAGGCAGATCTTTATCCATCAATAAGGAGGGTGTGCTAATCCACACTACATTGGTTGGACTTCATATCCTGAGTCAGACACTGACTAGATTGAGCTGAGTCATCAGTGCAGCTATGAAGTGAGCCTGGGAACTCAGACTCCTCTATTGTATACACTGAAGAAAAGAACTAATTTAGCACATCTGCCTTTTCTGTATCTGTTACAACCATACTGGTACCATTATTTAATGGAGCAACACTCTCAACCTGCATCTTTTTACTATTAATATATTTAAAAAACTTTTTGGGGTTAGTCTTAGCCACAATGCACTCTTCATTTCCTTTCTTTCGCTTCGGGATTGCTGATTTACAACATTTATTATAGTGTTTATATTCATTAAATGCAGCTTCTGTCCCAACAGACTTGTAGTTTTTAAATGCCTTTCTATTCTTTCCTATCTAGAGTATACTAGATCTCAGCTTAGCTTACAGACATAAAGATAGTTTTGCTGCAGCCCACCTGCTACAGACATCTTTATTAATCCAGCATTCTAACCATGGGAAATCCTGGGGCTGCTGCTGCTGCCTGAGGTAGCAGCCCAGATGCTGCCTCCCCCTGCTTAAAAATCAAGCGGGTCAAAGGGGGGCAGCAATGCTAGTGCAATCAGCGCAATAACACTCTATACTCTCAGAGCTAAATCTCTGGGTAAAAACCCAGAAATTTGGCTCTTAAAGATACAAAAGATGGCTTTTTGCCACCCCTTGTAACCGACCACTCGATGCCGCCTGAGGCAAGGTTCTCAACTAACCTCATGGCAAGAGCGGCCCTGATTCTAACCAATGGTGTTTCTATAAACACTTTGAAAGCATCAGAATCCAGCCTGGAGATATTCATTGCTGTGAGTGGGAAAAGTGCAAAAAGGAAGACCTGGTGTGGCAGCATGCAGAAAGGAGCGAGGAGTGGGGGGAGCTGGAGAGGTGACACTTTCATACAAAATACTGGCATGTGACAATAATAAGTGTCATTATAAAGATAACTGAATCAGTAACTCAAGGGAAACACAGGCTTTCATTTAGAATATGGAACAAAAGTGACAGCAGATGTAGCAGCCACCCCGAGGCATGGACCTGAGTTGTGTCCTCCCCTCAGTCTCTGTGATGTGTGCAACAGAGTGTTACACAGTCGTCTCCTTGCAAGGTGCAGGCAGGTGTGCTGGGCTAAGTTGTGCAGTCTCCATATCACTCACACACAACACTTTTGGCCCCTTAGATTGAGTATTTCCAGAATATCCTTTTTGACATGAGTTGTACTTAGTGCATAAACACCACCAGAACTTCTAGAAATGTACATTTATTTTTATTTTAAACAGGTTCCATGATAATCTCCATGGTACTGGTTTCAGCATCAGTATGCAGACTACCATGGTCTCCCATGGAATCAGGTATGTCTGTGTAAAGCAAACAAAAAAAAAAGTATCATTATTTCTGGGACTATGGGAGGCAGTCGCTTGTGAGCTAACATTTAAATAAAACACAAGACTCCGTTTTCCCTTTTCGTAGGTGGAGGTCGGGCACAGCTTTTATTAAAAGATGTGCCAAAAAACCGATAACCCCATGTTATACCAAGCCCAGGTTACCACAGATGCCAGCCACCACAGATGCCAGCCACCACAGCTGCAGTTGTCATGTAAAGGGAAAAACCTACTGGCCATACCCAAATGGCAAGGACTAAAAACAATTACCCGCCAACAGCTGTGACAATAATAATAGTTTTTATATAACACATTCTTAACAATATGGAAAACAATCCTTTGAAAATATTTTAACACATAAATGTAACAATATAAGTGTAACAGTGCAACGGGTGGGATAATCGGCCAGACCAAACCAGACCAAATACGCTGCCAGCCTGCACAGCACTCTATGTGCCCTTGATGTCACAAGAGGCGGAGGGTAAGCAGCTTCCCCTTATTATAATAGCCCTCCCTTAGTACCGTCAACCAATACTTCCACCCCATGTAGCCAGTCCCAGGGTTCCCTCTGCTCCCAGTACCTCCCCACAGTCCCGGGCACCCTTCTTTACCCACTTTGGTGCTTGCAACGTTTATGCACCTTTTCGATATCAGCCCACCTGACCGAGCTGATGTCTAAAAAGTGGGGTAAACATGACTTGCGTATAACTCAATGTCGGTCCTCCACCCACCAAATCCCAATAAATACTCCACACAATAGTTCTGGGTGAAAAGGGCTGCAGCTTATTTTATTCCATAACTTTATTCAAATTTATGTAAATTATTCACCACAACCACACCACCATTTTTCTTATAACACATAGTAACAAATAACATTCCTTACATGTGTAAAAACACAACAGCCTCTGAAGGCTGCATATACCAAAATGAGTAACATGTTGACATATGTAAAAATACAAGCCACTGAAGGCTGCATATAACATTTAACACAAGTTTGCAATAACTTACAGTATTCCTGTTAACCAACCTGTTCTCCAGCCTAAACTAGGCCTCCATCACTTATTTCCATTCCTGCTGTGCCTCCTTTCCCCTAAAGCTGGCCATAGACGCAAAGATCTGATCGTACGAATCGAGGATTTGTACGATTTTCGGACCGTGTGTGGAGAGTCCCAACATTTTTCGTCTGGCAGAGATCGGTCGTTTGGTCGATCGGACAGGTTAGAAAATTTCTATCGGCTGCCGATAATATCTCTGCGTGTATTGCCGATCGTACGATTTTCAGTGGGAGACTGTCACTAGCTTTGGTTGGACATAGATATCGTACGATTGCTGTCAGGGGCAGAACATTGCTGATCTGTTCTTTAACTAATCTGACTGGTAAGACTTTGATCTGAATGGTTAGTGGCAGGTCGGGAGATGGGAAAGTCCGATCGTACGATGATTCGTACGATCGGATCTTTGCATCTATGGCCAGCTTAAGCCTAGCCCCAGGCCAATCTCATCTTACCGCTTTTGGCTACCCAGTAAGGCAGCCCCACTACGCCAAAGCTGCGACTTTTTAAACGACCCCTTTTATTCGGGCGGGCGGGAAACGATGTTACCCATGCCTCCTCCTGGTCAGACTGATTTCCCGCCTCACATACCCCTATTTATAGTTTAAGCCCCTCCTTCCAACCTGCCTGCTTTTCACTACAATCCCCATAATGCCATACTGCACCTCCCCCAAACAGTCCTATTCGCCCTCAGTCATGCCCCACTCCGCTCCACCTGTTCCATTGACGCTCTATGGGTTTCTGTATTTATGAGTAAGTGCCCCATTAGGCATGAAAAGCATTTGGCTTCTCTGTCTCTCATGTCCTAATGAATTACTTTTGATTGATTTTTGGGGGGAAACTCCAATTGTATGGTTTTAGGGTATATATTTCCTTTAAGGCATAGAGCACATGTAAAGAATTTCAAGAACTTTGTGGTGCCTTAATATTTCTCCCTAACATCACCCAGTAGTGTCCTATGGAACCGAATGACATGGCATAACTAGCATTTTAAATGGCTGGTACAGAACTTAAAGGGATCCTGTCATCAGAAAACATGTTTTTTTCAAAACGCATCAGTTAATAGTGCTACTCCAGCAGACTTCTGCACTGAAATCCATTTCTCAAAAGAGCAAACAGATTTTTTTTATATTCAATTTTGAAATCTGACATGGGGCTAGACATTTTGTAAATTTCCCAGCTGCCCCTGGTCATGTGACTTGTGCCTGCACTTCAGGAGAGAAATGCTTTCTGGCAGGCTGCTGTTTTTCCTTCTCAATGTAACTGAATGTGTCTCTGTGGGACATGGGTTTTTACTATTGAGTGTTGTTCTTCGATCTACCAGGCAGCTGTTATCTTGTGTTAGGGAGCTGCTATCTGGTTACCTTCTCATTGTTCTTTTGTTTGGCTGCTGGGGGGGAAAGGGAGGGGGGTGATATCACTCCAACTTGCAGCACAGCAGTAAAGAGTGATTGAAGTTTATCAGAGCACAAGTCACGTGACTTGGGGCAGCTGGGAAATTGACAATATGTCTAGCCCCATGTCAGATTTCAAAATTGAATATAAAAAAATCTGTTTGCTCTTTTGAGAAATGGATTTCAGTGCAGAATTCTGCTGGAGAAGCACTATTAATTGATTCATTTTGAAAAATCTTTTTTTCCCCATGACAGTATCCCTTTAAAATTTAACCAAACAGGAGACTTAACATTTATCTTATTTTCTCTGGTTAACATGCAACAAAATCATCTAGGGGGCTTTTTAGAGCAAAACTCAAATTGTTTGGTTTTTTTAACATGAATATTTCAAGATTTATTAAAGCCCATTGAAGAAAAAAGCCAGTAACCAAAATTCTGCCATCTCATACCTGCCGAGGTTGTGTATAAGTCAATGGTAGAGTTCCCTATACTATTTTGAAGTTTCTGTGATCTGCGCTGGAATTATCCAGAAAATCCAACCTGTAATGGCAAAAAACACTGCCCTTTTGCTACATACACAGGCTTATTATCTAGTCACTGTACATGGTCAACTAGGCTATGGCCAGAAGGGGCTGAAATCCGTAGGCTAATTTCAGCCTCCAACCTTTAGCAGAATCCTCTTTTGTGTTCGCATCCTGAATCCTTGTGTCGGCTCCAGCTCTCCAACACACTTGGAAATTTTTCAGAAAGTAATGCATTTTCCACTCTTGAGACAAACTCCACAGACTGTGTTTGTGCCGGAGCCAACAGCAAGGCTTCTGGACACAAATACAGAAGAGTATTCTGGGAATTTTGGCAGGCTGATTTCAGCCCCCTTACCGCTAGCAGAATCCTCTTCTATATTCGCATGCGTAATTCTTGTGTCGGCTCCAGCTCGAACATGCTACCGAATCGGCCTGCTGAAATCCACAGGCTAATTTCAGCCTCCTACCTCTAGCAGAATCCACTTTTGTGTTTGCATCTGGAATCCTTGTGTTGGCTCCAGCTCTCCAACACACTTGGAAATTTTCCTGAAAGAAATGCAAGAGTTTCCATTCTGAGCCAAAATCCACTGACTGTGTTTGTGCCAAGAGCCAGCAACAAGGCTTCCGGACGCAAATACAGAAGAGCACTCTGTTAGCGGCTGGGGGCTGAAATCAGCCTGCCAATTTCAGCAGGCTGATTTCGGCCCCGTCTGGAACTAGCCTTAGACTTTAAACCCATAAACTACATAAAAGCAATCTGCAGAAGTAACAACAGAAAGTTTGTATTTCTTTGTCCAGCCATCACGGCATGATGGACGTTGACATTAGTCCTGTAGGGAAGGAGAATACATGAGGACAAATTCGCATGTTTGCATGAACAGCAGGGTAAAAATTATATTGTTTGTCTAGGGGGATGGAAATATAATTTGCTTTTGTCGCAAAGTGAACTTTTTTGATAGCAGCTCCTCTGGAGCAATGACAGGCCAGGCTGTTTGACAAGACTCCACTTCATTTGGGCTCTGGAATTCTAAAGATTAACTAGTTTATTCTTAGTAACAAACTGCTCCCCCAGTATTTGTGGTAATGTTAGGCCTGTCTTGATGCTGGATTGAAAAATATAAAACCCACACTGGGAAAGGAAAGGGTGGGGGCAGTTATAAAACACCCCCACTTTAATAATTGTAGCAGTTCTGATTAGCCTGTCTGTTACTGAGGATTTTATTTTTATCCGTATATTATGTTAAATGGTTTAAATGTTTGAAAGGTTATTTTTCTAGTGTTAAAAGCAGTTTTGTTCAGAGTGAAGACGCCCATTAAACCATATATTTAGTGTGTTAGAAAGTACATAAGTAAATGGATGTATTTTATTGAAAGTACCCAGCTGGATAGGCAGCTTTTGGCTAGAAAAGCAATATACCCACAAGTGTTATTTAGAAGTAACCCTTTCAAAGGTTGTGTACACAGTGGTTCCATTATACAGGTACAGGATCAGTTATCCCGAAACCCATTATCCAGAATGCGCCAAACTATGGAAAGGCTGTCTCCCATATAATAATCCAAATTTTTAAAAATTATTTCCCTTTTCTCTGTGATAATAAAACAGTAGCTTGTATTTGATCCCAACACTAAGATACAGGTATATGATCCATTATCCAGAAACATGTTATCCAGAAAGTTCTGAATTACAGAAAGGCAGACTCCATTATAATCAAATAATTTACATTTTTTAAAATTATTTTCTTTTTCCTCGCAGTAATGAAACAGTACTTTAAACATCATCCCAACTATGATATACATTATCTTTACTGGAGGGTTTAATTAACGTTTAAATGATTTTTAGCAGACTTAGGCTAGGGTCAGATGGGGCTGAAACCAGCCTGCTGAAGTCCACCTGCCGATATCAGCCCCTGACCGCTAGCAGACGCCTCTTTTGTCTTTGCGTCCAGAAGCATTGTGGACTCCAGGCAAAATCACTCAAAATGAAAACTGTCGCCAGAGCCAACACAAGGATTCTGGATGCGAACACAAAAGAGGAGTCTGCTAGCGGTCGGGGCTGAAATTGGCCTGTAGATTTCAGCAGGCTGATTTCGGGGTATGGATATCCAATTACAGATTGATCCCAATTACAGAAAAACCTAGGACCCGGGCATTCTAGATAACAGATCACACGTACATGTATTTCCAATATCAGCTGCAAATGTGGATGCAATTGTTGCATGTAATGATGCTATTAAAGGAACAGTAGCACCAAAAAATTAGTTTTTAAAGGAGAACTAAACCCTAAAAATGAATAGGGCTAAAAATGTCATGTTTTATATAATGAACATATTGCATCAGCCTAAAGTTTCAGCTTCTCAATAGCAGCAGTGATCCAGGACTTTAAACTTGTCACAGGGTGTCACCATCTTGGAAAGTGTCTGCGACACTCGCATGCTCAGTGGGCTCTGAGCAGCTGTTGAGGACCTAAGCTTAGGGGTTGTCACAAATTATCAAGCAGAAAAGTAGGTTGGTTTGTAATATAAACTGACTACAAGGCTGATTATTAAATTCTGATGCTAATTGCACTAATTGCACTAGCGTCTGTGCTGCTGTGTAGTAATTCCTGTATAAATTTCTAATCAACCTTATATTGTGACATTTCTAAGCTATGTGTGCTGAATATTGTGAGTTGGTCCCTAAGCTCAGTAAGTGACAGCAGCACAGAACATGTGCAGTCAATCAGCAAAAAAAGAAGATGGGGAGCTACTGGGGCATATTTGGAGACACATCTTTACTGCTAAAGGGATTTGGTTGCCTTGGGCTGGTACAGAAGCCCAAAACATAATGTACAACATTTCCAGCCTACTTCTTTAGTTTAACTTTCCTTGTCCTTTAAAGAAAGACAATATAATCTATTGGTGACCTGCACTGGTAAAACTGGTGTGTTGCTTCAGAAACACTACTATAGTTTATATAAACAAGCTGCTGTGTAGCATAGGATTCATGGTAGATAACAGATAAGTTCTGAAGAATCCCACTGTATGCTACAGAGCTTATTTATATAAACTATAGTAGAGTTTCTGAAGCAAACACACCACTTTTACCAGTGCAGGGCGACAGTATATTATATTGCCATTTCTTTAAAACACTTTAATTTTTTGGTGTAACTTTTCCTTTAATCCACCTGCCCCCACCCTTCAGTTTTGGATCAGATACAGAAAAAAAATATGCATCGGCATATAGACATGGAGAAGACCAATACACAATTTGGGTGCTTATTTAGACTCAGGCCATTAGCATTTCCAAAGAAAAAAATTAAAAAAAGGTAATTTTTGCAATTTGAACCTTTCAGTAGAATCTGGGAGGAGACTGTGAAGAGAACGTTCAATTTCCACCGAAACACCTCAGCACATAAAATATTCCCACATTAACCCCTCCGCCATTCATCCATCAGCTGCTGTCCTGAGCAAGTCTGCCCTGAGTGCACATTAGTTTAATCAGGCTGGGGTGTTAATACTTTATTGATTGAAAATGCTGATACAGAGCCATCGCCCAGGTTCTATATTCCTCCTGCGTGTGACATTCAGGTAGGTGTGAAAAATTATACCAATTATGAAATCGGCCACTTACTGCCTTAAAGTGCACTCGTGTGTCACAGTGTAAAGTGCTCGCTACAAAACAATATTAGATGGATCCTGAGCTTCAGGAAAAGTGCTGAGAGGAAAGACTTTAACCAAAAAGGGCAATTGCATGAAATTTACTTAGAAATAGCTATTTATCACCCTAGGATTTCCTGCTGTTCACATCCGATGCAGACACTTTACGGAATGAAACAGCCATCCAGCCGGCATTACGCAGCCATTGTGAGAAGACGTCTTTTTTTTTTTTCCACTGCGCTGACATTAAATGAAAAATTTAGAAGTCATTTTAACAGCTTAAAGATGCATTATCCTCTTTGATGTGCCATTTCAGCTGCACATAAAAACCCATAAAAAATAACCCCACAGAAATAAAAGGAACTTTAGAAAGTTTTATGACATGCCATGTAATGTACCTCTCGCTCTCTTGTTCCCTCTCATTTTTCCTCTCTCTCATTTAATGTACCTTTCTCCCGATTTCTTGAAATCGTATTCAGCCCTTTCATATTCTCTCCTGAGCCAAGGTCTGCCACTTTCCTTGTTGCCTAAATGCTATTTTTATTTGGAAACCCATTAACCACAAAGCTCCAAATTACAGAAAGGCCCATATCCCACAGACTCACTTTTATCCGAATTATTATAAATGATTTCCTTCTTCTCTGGATCAAGTACAAGGTACTGTTTTATTATTACAATCTAAGATATAATTAATCCTTATTGGAAGCAGAACCAGCCTTTTGGGTTTATTTTCTAATAGAGTTAAGAATATCTAAATTACAGATCTGTTATGCAGGAAACCCCAAGTACCAAATATTTTGGATAACAGGTCCCATACCTGTATGATCTCCACTCTTTTAATTTTCTATTTCCTTTATTCCCCCTGCTACATAAAAGGAGGCGCATACAAAAGCAAATTTTATTATGCATTAGATACAAAACTTTCACCAATATAGCTATTTGTAGATGTCATTACTAGTGAAAACAGTATCTGTCTTTCCTTTGCTACTCTCGGTATTGCTGTTTATGACTACAGGTACATGTATGGGATCGGTTATCCCAGAAACCCGTTATCCACAAAGCTCCAAATTACGGAAAGGACACCTCCCATTTTATCCAAATAATCCTGGGGGGTTATTTATCAAAATACAAAAGTTCTCACTATTTTCTGAAAACTACTACGACTAAATCTGCACGGACTTTTCCTCCTTATTTATCAATACTTTTTCTGAAAATTTCTTGTGTGGGAAAAAGCTCAATAAAATCGTGAAAAAATCAGAATACTACGAATATTTCAGATTTGTCACCAAAAACTGCAACTTTTTCGGATTTGACGCACGAAACTGTGAAATCTTCAGATTACTGAAGGAAACCCAGAGCAGATCAGGATACCAATAGGACATCTGCCATTGACTTCTACATGAACTCGGCAGGTCTGAGTTGGAGTACTTTATTATTCGCACTTTTAACACCATACTGGTTTAATAAATCTCTAAAAATTCACCTCTTGAAGTGAGACGCCAGCGAGGACCATACACATATGAACTGTCTGATGGACGCATATGGAATGCAAGTCGTCTTGCTCCTGTTAGATATGACTTTGGAGAAGCTCCATTTGATGAAGGACATTTTCCTACTCCTGATGTCAACTGCAATAGGCCTGAAGAAAGTGAACCTATAAGGCGTACTGAGAGAATCCGAAAACTACCTGCATGGACCAAGGACTTTGTTATGTGAAGAATGTATAATATTGTTTTAAAATGCATACTGTTTAATTGTTGCTGTTTATTATAGTTGTCCAAATGCTTTCCTACTATAGGGGGAATATTTGGCATTTATACAAATGGCCTGTAGATGTCACTCTGCTCAGACTTATACTGTGCATGCTTCTTGGAAGTTTAAAAGTGAAAGTGAAAGATACTGTTGTGTAATGGCTGCAGGAGAGACTGCTAATAAAGCACTGTTATACTCTGCTCATCCTCGGCTACCCAAAACATAACAGATCCAGATTTCAGAAAGATCCATTATCTAGAAAACCTCAGGTTCCAAGCATTCTGGATAACAGGTCCCATTCTTGTATCATAAAAACATATAAGAGCAGCTTGGATGAGTTTTTGGACAGACAGAAATCAAAGGCTTCTATGATATCTGCAAAGTTATATTCTACAGATTTGAGGGGCTATAAAGAATAGTCTAGCTGACAAGGGGACATATCTTAGGTAGAGTGATCTGTTTATTTTTCAGCCCAACTCTAAGGAAGCACTCTGGGTTTGGAGAAATGGTTTAAGAAGCAAACTGGTTCTGGATGAGAAGAAATCCAGTTATGGAGATATTCACTCAATAGAAAGATCAGTGTAATTCTAGCTGTACGCAAGCAATCTAGTTCTGCTTTCTGTTTTTTTTTTTATGTCGATGTCTTACAGAATAATTACTTTCCCTTTCAGGTCTTTCCCTAAGATGGGAAGTCATTGTCTCCTGAACAGGATGTACCAATGCTACCCTCTGGTGACCAGTACATATATGTATGTGTAAGTACAGTTAGGAAAAAACAAGTTATACAATATAATGTCTTTCCTTTTCTTACATACTCCCATGCCAGCAAATAATTTGCTACCTTTTCTGGTGCCAGAAAATGGGAAGGGGGAAGGGCAGATGACAGCAGGGGTGGTTGCATTGGGGCATCCAGGAAGGTGGATAATGCCTGCACTGCAGTTAGTGACCCCCTGTTGAAGTGGAGGGTATCTCCACAATAAAATATGTTTTTTAGAAAACTATTAAAAAAAAATCTTTAATTTTTACCATTTGGTAGACTGACAGTGCTCAAAATCTGCTTTTATGTTACAGCCTTGTAGAATATTGTCTGCTTTAAATCTCACAGGGAGAATTTAGCTTTGTCTCATTTGTGAGATTATAATTCTGCTTAGAGATGAACAGCCACAAGTCCAGAGAGAGACACTTAAAAAAAAGGTGATAAATATTGGAGAAGAAATTGTACAACCTCCCCCCCCCAACCCCTGTTGCTTTTGTGTTTGTATTATTTATTATTTGTGCAACTAATCTATCATTCAAATCTATTTGCATTCATCAGCCGGCTTTGACTCCACTCATATCTGTTATTTGCATTTTGTAAACTAATTGTGAAAGAATAAAGAATGAAGAAGTAATAAAATTTACCAGCAAAGAAAAGGTATTAATATAGAGAGAGAATTACTTCCAAGCGCGAGGTGCATGCTACAAAGGTACTTTTGAAAGAACTGTGTCTGCGGTAAAATTTCATGATATTTCAGATGATATAAAGAGATTTTCTTAGCCACAATATGTATCAGAACACAGATCATTTACAGTACATATACTCAACCCATTATCTATATACTATCATTATATTAATGACATTGAAACATTTTGTGCCTTAAGCTACTTACCCATTAAACAAAACAGGGATTGTTTGTCCACATTGTTGAACCCCCTCTCCCCATATTGGAATTCCACAAAAAAAAAAAAACGGCGCTGAGCATGTGTGTGTGTGAGCGGCGCCTCACAGTAGGGGGCGGGCGGGGAGGCCCTGGACAGCGGTCCCGGTGGGCTCTGGGCCCCCCAGTCCGACCGGTTTGTCCATATATTGCAATATATTTAAGCTGGCCAACTCCCAAACTTGGTTGCCCTTTTATTGGCCACCAGTGGGATCACCTGACTATAGCTGGAAAGTTTGGGAGCTACAACATGGAACTGGCCACTGCTCATGTAAAAATTATAACAAACAAGGGAAAGTTGTGCTCACCACTAATCTTTAAAAACATTAAGCTACAAAAAAAGCCTTACCCTTTAAACACCATTTTTGCACCCGCGCTTTATGTTTTTAAACCAAGTTTGGGAGTTTTACTCTGAAAGCAGCAAGTAACCAATCAGTGGAAACCAAGAGAGCTGCAAAGCAGGAAGTAGTGTTCTGGCTATTATGTTACACATCCAGTCACTCCAGCCTATATACATTACATTTTTGGCTAACTAACTATATTAGAAACATTTTTTATGTTGCACAGCCTATCTATCTATTCATCCAGTTTTTATTTTTACACTGAGCAATTCCTTAAAGAAGAACTGACATTTACGCTAGCACTCTAGCCTTTATTCAAACGTCAGTTCTTCTTAATAAATAACTTTTTAAGACCTGTGAGTGCTGTTCCATTATTCTGCACACAGGCAGTTTGATTTTTTGTTAACTTGAGAACCGGCTAAATTTAAATTTAATTTTATATAAATAAAACAAGGGAAAGTTGTGCTCACCGCTAATTTTTAAAACCATTAGGCGGGGGTGCAATGAGGCTGTGACCACAAAATACATATAGACAAATACAAGAGTCCTCTGCACTCAACCCATTATCAATATATTTAAGACAGCGACATTTTGTGCATACTGCTACTGAAAAATGCCTTACCCTTTAAGCAAAACAGGGATTGTTTGTCCATATATTGCAATATATTTAAGCTGGCCAACTACGTCAAAGTCATCCCATATCTGGCCAGTCATACGCTCAATTTTCATCTGATTCATTAAGAATTCAATTGCTTAATTATACATTTTACAAAGGGACTAAGTTTTACCTGCAAAATTAGTGGTGAACATAACTTTCCCTTGTTTGTTTATATATATTTATATATATATATATATATATATATATATATATATATATATATATATGTTAGTTAGATCGATATTGTCCATCAATTAGAGCTGGGCCCTTCACACTCCTGTAGTTTGAATCTGTTGATCATATTAATATGCCCCCTGTGTAAAAAACATAAGATAAGGTTTGTCAGTATTACTGAGCAGCTATACAGCACCTTGAAAGATTAATGTAGATGAATGGACAATGAATATATTATTTTGTATAACAATTATATATATTAGTATATATATTTATCAGAGAAAGTTTTCTCAACTGCAAAAGCTGTTGGGCCATGCCGGGAGCTGTAGTTTAGCAACAATTTGGGGACTTCGGATTGGACATTGCTAGAATTTTTTAAGCTTTAAAGGAACAGTAACACCTAAAAATCAAAGCATTTTAAAGTAATTAAAATATACTTTAATGTTGCAATGCGATGGTAAAAGTTATCTGTTTGCTTTAGAAAGACTACTATAGTTTACATAAACAAGTTGTTGTGCAGCCATTCAATCATAGGATACATGCTGTGTAGCCATGAGGGCTGTCATTCAAGCAAAAAAGGAGAAAGGGCACAGGCTTCTTAAGGGCTCTTACTGACGAGCGGTTGTAGCTGCGCTCCCCTGCGTTCTGTTTTTCTGCGTTCAGCCGCAGGGGAGCGCAGGAATAGACGCATTAAGTTTTTTCCAATGGGGCTGTACTCACACAGGCGCGTGTAGGCGACGAACGCAGGAAAAATGCAGCATGTTGCGTCTCAGAGATGCAGAGATCTGAATAAATCATAAAAATTCAGCACATTTTGCTTGGTGAGTGCCATCTGATTTCTCTTTGTTATTGCTACATGTATGGAAATGAAGAGCAGCAAAGTTCCCAGTTAGAGCACCACTGTATTTAACCCATGGAGGTAGGATTCTATTGAAGTTTGATAGCATGTTGCGTCTCAACCTGCGTTCGGCGCCTACACGCGCCTGTGTGAGTACAGCCCCATTGGAAAAAACGTAATGCGTCTATTCCTGCGCTCCCCTGCGGCTGAACGCAGAAAAACGGAATGCAGGGGAGCGCAGCTGCAACCGCTCGTCAGTAAGAGCCCTAACTGATAACAGATAAGATCTGTAATCTGTTATCTGCTGTGTAACTTGTGCTTGAGTAACTGCCCTCATGGGTAGTTTCTGATGCAAACATACAGGTTTTACCAGTGCAGGACAACAGCATTTCAAATATTTATTTTGGTGTTACTGTTCCTTTAACGGCTTAATCACTTAGACTGGGGTCCAGACTTCCTCCAATGAACAGGTAAATATTCTGTAAACTCTACACAAGACAGAAAAACCTAGATTGAACCTGCCTATCATGACAAAGCACCTATAGATAAAAAAAAAATAGAATAATAAATAATAATAAAATAATGCAACAGAACAATGCAACTACCTGGAAAACAGAAGTTTACTCTTGACTAAAGGCATTTCCTCTTTTAATAGGGCCTCAAAATTCAACAATGCAAAACAGTGGCCACGGTCAAAAATACTAATCATCGGTTAAATGTTATCTCTTCCAAACCATGCAATGAGAGCATCCTGATAAATGCGGACCAAGATGAATTTTCATCTGTCTAATTATATCAACACAAAAGGTACCAGTGGCAAGATTCAGTGAGGATTATGTATCTGATTAACCTGAGTGATCTGTCTCAATGATCAGGCATTAATCCTATCAATGGGTTATGGTTATAACCGCTAATGAAGAGATTTTAAAGGTGCTGCGGGAATGACCTCTTTGCAAAGGCTGTCTTGGATTTATATGGTCTTTACTAAGAATCATTAAGCATCTCTTTAAAGCATTATAGTGCTGTGAAATGGTTAAAAAGATTGGTAAATGGAACCTGCTGATTGGTCTCTTAGGGAAGCCCTTGCTCCTTTTACAGGTATGGGACCTGGATCTTTCCACAAATATGTTTTCTAAAATAATCAGCAGAAAACTACCCATACAATTAGTCTAAATATGCATTTTAAAGCTTGGTTATGTATTAAATAGTATGAGTTTGCCTTTATTATATATATAACATTGCATAATTACATTTGTGCCTTTTTTTTACTCCTTAAAGGAGAAATAAAACTATTATTTAGAACTCTGAATTAAAAAAAAATCATTGGCTAATGCAACACCCAGCTTGACGTAAACACAACTGCGGTATATATGTTTTTAATCTTTGAACTCCCTGGGATTGCAGCGTTTCACTTACTGGGAGTGAGGCTATAGACTTATTAAATGGCAGCATTACTGACTGAGAATGCTAGAGCCATTATGTGCATTCACTCATTACTGAGACTGAAGCAGAAATAGTGTGTCCGATTTCAGTAGCTTGTAATGTTCCTACACAGTGATTGCGTTCTCTTCAATGAAGAAACACTCTCAGGCATCATTCAGCTGCAAATCCATTGGGTTGTGAATCCCGAAATCAAATTTTGCTAAATAAAAGAAAATATAATTCTATGCAACTTTTCAAATACATTCATTACAAATGCAGTATCTCTCTATTCATTTGAGTTCCTCCAGTGCTGCTTCTGACTATTAAGTTACCAAATGCTAGCTAATTAACACATCTGCTAAGCACCTGCAAAGCATTGTGGGAAATGGAGTCTTGGCTGGAGGAGAGACAAATGTCAGATTGTACTCTTGATTTGGCATACATAGGTAGTGGCAGATTCAGGGTCGACCTACTCTGGCGCGACACTGGGAAAAACCTTGGTGGCCCCACCTTTCCAAATCTGCTCCCACCTGCTTGACACTCAGTGCTCCATGATCTCTCCCCACCGTGACCAATGCAAAAAAAGCAGAAATACTTGGTCAGGAGTGTGGGGCGGTTGGGAGGTGGATAGAGGAGGGTTGTGGGCCCCTGGCAAGCATAGGCAGATTTTCATTAAGGCTTGGGGAGGCTAAGTCTTCCCAAACCTGTTTGCCTAAAAAATGTAAAGAAAAATTAAAAGAAAGAAAAAAAAATCCTCTGACTGGCCAATTTTCTGGCCAAATTTCTATTTGAGCTTGTCTGGGGGAGGCACAAGGGGTGCTGCTGGGGATCAGGGTGAAGAGATAAAGCATCTGATAATCCTCCACCTGCTTGTCCGGTATGTGGGGATTATTTCATATTTACATTGTTCCATTGATCTATTCAGGTAGGTGTTAGCTGAAGATGAAAAAATATGTCAAGGTGTGATGCTGCCGTTATGCTTCCATTGTGACCAGATCACATTTTCACACCTGTGAGTTTCAGCCAACACCTATCTGAATAGTATGGAACCATTGTGATTGGATATCAGTGACTGTTTCCTTAAAGGGGTTGTCACTTTTTTCAGTTGAGTTATTTTCAGATTGTTCACCATAAACAAAGTATTTTTTCAATTGCTTTCCATCTTTTACTTGTAATTGTTTTCCCAAAATTTAAATTTAAAGTTTAATGTTTCTGTCTCTAGGGTTTCTGTCTGGCAGCTCAGTGATCCAGGAGCATTCTGAACTGTTACAATTTGCTACTAGTGATGGGTGAATTTGGGCCATTTTTGACTCCGGTGTCATTTTTTTCGATGCTGACGAATTTTCGCTGCAGTTTCACTAATTTATTCGCCAGCGGCGAGTTTTGGGAATTTGCAGCGAATTCGCGTCTGGCAAATAAATTCGCCCATCACTATTTGCTACAATTAGTATTTCTTAGTAGTATATGATGAATATTAGCAATTATTGTATCAATTCAATTCACCTTTCTCTGGATCAGCTAACAGATCAGTTTGGCTACTTTAACTTACACACAAATGTTGTGTTGATAGTTGAATGCAAGTTTTTTCTCAAACATATCTACTGTTATAAGTTAGTTATAAGTGGATATCTACTGTTCTATTGTATTACTTTGAAACTGTTTTTTTGCAAGAGGACCAATATACAGTATCTGCATTATACTTTTTATGTATAAGATAAGCGGTAAATGACAGTTAACATATCCCTTGTGTTTTGTGTGAAAGTAGATAGATAAACATAATTTAATATTAAACAACCCAATCATTAGCCCTGATTTCCAGTAATGTGGATGCATTACACTTTTTCTATAATTTTGATAATAAAAAGTGCTTGTATATTATTTTCAAAATAGTCTGGGCTTTGGCCATGTCAAGTGAAAAATGCGCCTACTAGCTTTTTCTGTCTTAGCAACCCCATTACCACAGTCAATGTCTGGATAATTGAAGTCACCCATAGCAACAACTTGACCCAGCTGTGAAGCCGCTTGTATCTGCAAGAGTAGCTTCATACTCGTCACTTATACGAGGTGGTTTATAGCATACACCAATGATAATTTTCTTTGTAACCTTTTGCCCAGTCAAAATGTCTACCCAGAGGGATTTCACCCTCACCAGTGCCAGCAATGGTTATTTCTTTAGTGCATGGCTTAAATTCCATCAGACCATATATGGGACAGATTTTAGATTGTAGTGCATTTGTAGAAAAAAATTCTCCCTGTGTGCTCAGACAGGTGAATTACAACTTTTTCCAATGCTTTTAATATGGGGTTGAATCAGCTGTTTCCCCGTCTGTGGAAAATCACAGGTGAAGAAACTGTTGATGTAACATTAGACTTAGCCTACCCAAACAGCAGGGTGTGTGTGGACCCTTGATGTGGCAGCATCATTGGGCCCAGAACCCCCCCCCTGTCCGACGCTGGGTAAATTTATCAACTTGAATTTTCAATTTTTTTAGAATTTGAAAACTTCACTAATGTGCATTCAAAACTCAAAAACTTGATCACTTAAAAAAACATTAAAGAACAACTGGAACTCTTTGTTTTCAATAAATCTGCAGCATTTACCTCTCATTACCCTCAAAAACGTGAATTGAAAAATTGCTAATTTTGCTTATCCAACTGTCTTTTACATGAACATGCCAGCTTTTAGATGACTATTTTTTATTTTCATTTAAAGTTTCAAGTTTGTTTTTTTTAAAGCTGAATACAGCTCAAAAATTAGTAGGGCTTTTTTCCATAAGAATCGTAGTAGAAAGTTGAATTCAAATGTAGATAACTCTGCACCAGAGTCTCCATTTGACAGAATAGACTTGAACTCTGTTTAAATATACTGTGTAAAAGATGGCTGAATACAATAGAATGTCATGTCAAATCAATCATTTTTATTTTTGGTGTTATTGGTCCATCCTTTTCATGATTACTGTAATGCCCTAACCAGTAACCTCAATGCAGCATTGGACTGGTGGGACACCTGGAAAAAACCTGGTGGGCCCTGGCCCAGACCCGATCCCCACCGGCACCCCCCCAAGCTGCCAATCTCCATTCCCCAACGCGCTGAAGTTAAGTTTAATTTATGTGAGAGCAGAAGAGGGGGTAGGGTGGAAATTGCGCTAGCTGCACTAGAAGAGCCAAATTTCTGGGTCCCTGGCAACCAGGGAGGGGCTGCCACCTGAGGTGAGTGCCTCAACTCGCCTCATTGGTGGAGCACCCCTAGGTGTGAGGGCAAGTGCGTAGGCCCATGGGGTTGCAGCCCTGGTGGGTACCTGCACCCACCAGTCCAACCCGCCTCAATGATTAGCTTAGTCTCCCCGGTGCTGCTCTGAACATGCTCCATATAGAAAACTGGCAAGATGTCAATATTATGACTCATACCTAGGGAAACCATGTTAGAGACTGGGGGCATCTCTTACAAACTGGCACCTTGCCAGAGTCAAAAACAGATTGCACACCCAATTGAAAAAAAAAAGTATTACAAAAGAAAAAATTAACAAAAGATACAAAAGTATTGTTTTGTATCTTTTGTTCATTTTTTCATTTATAATAAATTTAATTCTTTCAATTGGGTGTACAATCCATTTTTGACTTTTTGAGAGGTAATGCCAACGTATGTTTCCCTGTACAAACAATATAAACATACAGTATGTGTTTCACTAAATGCAGACATTTCCCTTCAATGCTTGTAAATTTAATAAAGGTATGGGATCCATTATTTGGAAACCCATTATCCAAAAATCTCAGAATTACGGAAAGGCCGTCTCCCACAGACTCCATTTTATAAAAATAATTAAAATTTAAAAAATGTATTTCTTTTTCCTCCTTGCACTTTATCCAAATTAAGATATAATTCATCCTTATTGGAAGCAGAACAAGACTATTGGGTTTATTTAATATTTATATAATGTTCTAGTAGACTTAGGGGCAGATTTATCAAGGGTTGAATTTCGAAGTAGAAAAAACTTCAAAATTCAACCATCAAATTGAAAAACTTCGAAGTCAAAGTATTTTTCAGCAAAACTGGCCATCCTGCGATCGATGGAAAATCGTTCGAACGTTTCGAAGGAGTTCAGCGATCGATGGAAGGATTTTCCTTCGACCTCTAAAGACTTAGAAAAATGTTGAAGAAGGTCCCCATAGGCTAACATAGGACTTCGGCAGGTTTAAGATGGCGAAGTATTAAAGTTGAAGTTTTATAAAGGGGCAGTACTTCGATTTTCGAAGTCGTAGGATTTTACTTCAAGTCGAAGTCATAGTATACTATTCGATGGTCGAAGTATCCAAAAAATTACTTTGAAATTCTAAGTTTTTTTCTTCACAAATTCACTTCGACCCTTAGTAAATCTGCCCCTTAAAGTATGAATATCCAAATTACGAAAAGATCTGTTACCCGGAAAACCCAACCTGTACTGTATATATATATATATATATATATATATATATATATATATATATATGTATATATATATATGTATATATATATATATATGTATATATATTGTCTACAACTCAAGACCATACCTCACCAGGTCAAAATGAATACATATTTGATTAAAAAACCGCACTCCAAGGACTTTGTAAGTGAAAAGAAATTTTGGGGGAAAATGTATTGATAAATAAGGGGGGAAAATCCATGTTGA
The DNA here is from genome assembly GCF_017654675.1 of Xenopus laevis. Classification (NCBI taxonomy): domain Eukaryota; kingdom Metazoa; phylum Chordata; class Amphibia; order Anura; family Pipidae; genus Xenopus; species Xenopus laevis. The sequence goes on along the minus strand of NC_054386.1, from coordinate 39,497,787 downwards.
TTTGGTTGGAGTAGTTTCAGAAAATTCTGAGAAGTTTTTGGATTTTAATATATAACCCCCTTAATGTAACAGAAAGAGCCACACAAATAAGCAGCACTCATAAGCAGTAGGTTCCCTAACAAAGAAACCAACACTTTCAGCGACAGAAAAAAAATAAAAACCACACTGCCCAATACTACAAAAAAAATTCTTCACTTTGAATATCCCTGCTAAAGTCATGTATTGTTCTTGAGGGAGCATAAGTAAAACGCATTAGAAGTAATTTAAAGTTGCTATGAGCTTTCTTTATTTATCTCTCTACATAAAAGCCACAATTTCCTTTATGAAACAGGCTGGCCTTGATAAAGTGCTTATGTTAAATCACATCATCCCAGTTCAGCAGACAGACTCTCTAGGTTGTATTTTCTGTTTTTAATATATAAGGAGAGAGACGCTGTTTTGTTACGAATGCGCCCTTTAAATCACGCCGCTCGTATAAATAATGAATGAACTTCAATCGTATCGCTAATATTATTCTCATGTCTTATTAAACTAATATTTCACATATAAAAATAGATATGTTTATTTCTTTTTGCAGTTTTCAGAGAAAAGGACAAATTTGTTTGTTTGATTCTACAATATATTTAACAAAATGGAACTGTGATAGATCCTACCAGTTAAATAAAGATCCAACCGTATGGTTGCAAAATGCTTTTTGTTATGGGAATGTTGAGTATATTTTGGATCAAAGCTATAAAGCTAATTTTTGCCCAAAATAGTTGGATTTTTGGGCTAATTTCAGTGCAGACCACAGAAATTTTCGAATAGGATAGGGATCTCTCCCATTGATTATATACAACCAGTCAGGTCTGAGATGGCGGATTTTGGATTCTGAAAATTTGCAGCATCGGACTGCATCCCAAAAAAATTGTAAAAAAAACGTAAAATTTGAGTTTTGCCCCAAAAAGCCCAACCCGATTTTAGTAAATAATCCCCTCACCGTTGGCTTCTGCATCCATGGGTCCAAACTAACTGAGTGATTGAAGAATGCCATCAGTGAATACCCTGAAAGTAACAAGGAGGGTGGTGAAAAAAAAGTACACTTAAAATAATAATAAACTGAGCTAAATGAAAATAATGGCCTGGATACATTTTTAATCAAATCAAGTTTACGTGTAACCTATAAAGCAGATAGTAGAATCTTTTTTTTGGAACTGGTGTGGGATCCACCTTAACACACAACCACGAGAATTTCAGGAAGAAGCCTGAAAAAAAATCTGAAAAAAATGTATGATTTTGTACGGACTTTACTTGATTTTATCGATCTGATTAAATTGTACTTTTTTAATAATAAATAAGATCAAATAGTGATTTTCTAGTTTGGTTGGCCTTTTTTATAATTAAAAAAATCTGAAAAATTCGCATTTTGATATATAACCCTCTAAATGTTGATCTTGATCAAGTACATGTATGGGAATTGTCATCCAGAAGACTCGGGACCTGAGGTTTTCCGGTTAACGGATCTTTCTGTAATTTGCATCTTCATCTCTTAAGTCTACGAGAAAATCATATAAACATTAAATAAACCCAATAGGCTGGTTTTGCTTCCAATAAGGATTAATTATATCTTAGTTGGGATCAAGTACAACCTACTGTTTTATTATTACAGAGAAAAAGGAAATTGTTTTTACAAATTTGGTTTATTTGGATAAAATCAAGTCTATGGGAGACAACCTTCCTGTTATTTTGAGCTTTCTGGATAATGTGTCTGGATAATGAATCCCTTACCTGTATACAGATCTACAGGGCAGAATGAAATAAAACTCAAAAACTAAAAAAAGGGAAATTTTCCTTTCCTGTTACTATGGGCAGCCTTCACACCTATGAGATTCCCCGCCCTCTTACCAGTGATAGGACAGAATTCACCAATGTAAATCCACCTACCTATATAGTATAACTCCTCCCTTTATGCTATGTCTTTGTGTCCGAGCTTAACATAACACCTTTTTTTTTTTTTTTCTTAGGGAGGGAAATGGTGTGAAGGCTGCCCATAGTAACCAGGAAAGGAAAATTTCGGTAAGTATTGTAGTTAAATTTTCCCTTTTCCCTGGTCACTATGGCAGCCTCCACACCTATGAAATCATACCCAAGTAATCAGAATGGGTGGGTCCCCCTAAAGAAAACCACATATACTCAATTCTGCTACACACGAAAAGATTTTATTCCTATAATTATTTAGGCAATGCCGCCATTATTTCCAAATTCCTCCTGAGATCTGGGTTGCACTCCCACATGATAGTGCCTTAAGAACGTTCTTGTTGAACTCCATGGTGCTGCCTTGCAAATTTTCTCCATCGGAACTTCTGCCTGCAATGCCCATGAAGTACTTAACGCCCTTGTGGAGTGTGCCTTTACCCCTTTAGGAAATTGTTTTCCTTTGTTCTGATAGGCAATGCGTATACAATTTACTATCCATCTGCTGATAGTAGATACTGAGGCCGCTTGCCCCCTCTTACTGCCACTTGGTATAATGAAAAGTCTATCCGACTTTCTCCAAGTCTCCGTTTTCTTTAGATACACTGATATGCATCTGACTAAATCCAACCTATGACACTTCCTCTTTTCTGAAGTGTCCTCTTGATATATCGCTGGAAAAACTGTTTCCCAGTTTAGATGTTGTAACCTTACCACCTTTGGCAGGTATTCTGGTACTGTCCTCAGCGTTATCTTATTCTCTTGAATAACAGTAAATGGCGGTTTTGATGAGAGGGCTTGTAGGTCACTAACCCTTCTGGCCGATACCACTGCCGTTAAAAAAAACGCTTTCAAGGTAAGTAGCATGTCAGTTATGCCTCAAAGAGGTTCAAATGGCTCAACTGTGAGAGCCTGTAGCACCAATGACAAATCCCATACAGCTGATAGTGTCCTGCTTGGTAGCCTAAGGTGCATTACCCCTGTTACAAACCTTATTACTTTGGAATTTCTTGCCCATTGTTCTCCTGTTAAAGCTGATATAGCAGAAATCTGCAGCTTTAAAGTTCTCAGGCTTAATCCCTTATCAAAACCCGCCTGCAAGAAGTCCAAAACCTGTGTCACTGACAGTTCTTCAATTGTCAATTCCTTATGCACTAGCCAAGGAATAAAAACTTTCCACACTCTTTCATAGGTTTTGTTCGTAGAACCATTCCTAGCCGCCACAATTGTATCTATTACAGGTTCCGACAGCCCCTCCTGTCTTAATCTTTGCCTCTCAATCTCCAAGCCTTTAGAGACAACCCCCGCGGGTTTGGATGCAACAATGGTCCCTGACATAACAGGTCCCTCCTGTCTGGTAGACTCCACAGTCTGTCTATCATCAATGACCTGAGAAGTGGATACCAATGCCTTCTTGGCCAATCTGGAAGAATTGCGATAACTTCCGCTCTTTCCACCTTTATCATCCTTAGAACCCTGGAAATTAACGGTATCCGGGGAAATATGTACATCAATTCTCCCTTCCAACTCTGTCTCAATGCATCCGTTGCCATTGCCCCCTGGCATGGAACTCTTGAGCAGAATCTCTTGATTTTGTGATTGTTGTGAGACGCCATCAAGTCTATGTGTGGCCATCCCCACCTCTCCACTATCTGAGAAAAGACCTCCTGGCATAATTCCCATTCGTGATCCATCACCGTTACTCTGCTTAGGAAATCTGCCTTGACATTCCAAATCCCAGGAACATGTATCGCTGATAATTGATGGAGATGGGCTTGTGCCCATTGCATAATTGGTTGAAGTTCCTGCATTAAACTCCAACTGCGCGTACCTCCCTGTTTTCGTATGTAGGCCACTGCCGCCAAATTGTCCATCTCCACCATCAGGGAAGTTCCCTTTATCTGATACTTGAATAACTGAATTGCCTTCCAAACTGTTCTCAATTCCAGAACATTCGCTGACAGACCACTCTCTTCCTGAGACCATCTGCCCTGAACATAATCTTCTCCCACATGGGCTCCCCAACCTCTGGGGCTGGAGTCCGTTGTAAGAATCGTCCACTGCACCTCGGTCAGCGTCTGACCCCTGGACAGATTGGAATTGGACATCCACCACTTCATTTGTGCCTTCACCGCTTGAGGTATTACGATCTTTTGATCCCAATCCTGTCTGTCTCTTTTCCACTGATCCAGAAAACACCATTGCAGTGGTCTTGTGTGCCATCTCGCCCACATCACCATTGGTGCTGTTGAATTTAACAGGCCTAAAATACTGCTTACTTCTCTCGCCCTCATATTCTCCTTTTTCCGTAAGATGAGAATTGCCACTACTATCTTTCTCTTTTTCTCTTCTGGCAAGGTGACTACTCCCTGCCCCGTCAGAAATCTTGCACCCAAATGGATCAAATCCTGTGTTGGTATTAACTGGCTCTTTTGCAGGTTCAATACCCAACCATGCTGACTTAGAAATTTGACTACCAACTCTCTGTGACGAATGAGGATTTCCCTGTTCCTTGCTTTGAGCAGGATATCGTCTAAATAGTGATATATCTGTATATCTGTATATCTTTTTTCCTTAGTTCCGCTATCAGTACTTGCAGTATCTTCGTAAATACCCTTGGTGAGGTTGCTAGGCCAAAGGGCAGACATGTAAAGTGATAGTGCATGTCCTCTGCTATTGCAAACCTTAGAAACCTGTGATGGGACTCTGCTATGGGTACATGTAGATATGCGTCCTTCAGGTCTATTGACAAAAGCCAATCCCCTGGTTGAACCTCCTTGATTATCGTGAATATAGATTCCATCCTGAAGCTTTTTATTTGTAAAAATGAATTTATTATCCTCAGATCCAAAACCGGCCGAAAATCTCCAGTCTTTTTCTTTAACATAAATAGAGTTGAGTAGACGCCTCTCCCCCAAAATGCCTGAGGTACTGGTTTTATTGCTCCCTCTACCAGAAGCTGTTGAACATAAGATACTAGAATTTTCCTTTTCTCTATGTGCTGAGGAATTTGAGAAAGAATAAAGAGATTCTTTGCCGGCTTCTCCCTGAATTCCAAATAGTATCCTCTTTCTATTGTGTCTAATACCCAATGATCTGTAATGGACCTTGCCCAAACTTCCAAAAACGTTTGAAGTCGCCTGGGTATCACTGAAGTCTGAGCTGCCACACCTTCATAATGACTTCTTTGTGAACTTAAAATTCTCTTGTTTAGGCTTCTGCGTTTTAACAAATGTTGACTGACCTCCTCTCCATTGTGGCTGTACACCTTGTCCCGATGCCCTGGACTTCTGTTCATGAAAAAACGGCTTGCTTCGAAAAGGCCGTCTATTCTGAGATGTTCCAGATACTCCTTCAGACCTTCTCTCTTGAGGTAGGAACACGCTCTTACCCCCTGTGACTCTCTTGATGATTTCATCGAGTTTTGGTCTGAAAAGCATCTGGCCTTCAAATGGTAGATTGCACAAATTCATTTTTTAAGCCTTGTCTGCGTTCCAGGCTCGCAGCCATAGTGCCCTTCTTGCTGACACTGATAACGCCATTGCCCTGGAAGATGATCTTACTAAATCCACTGAAGACTCCGTAATGAAATCTGCTGCTAATTTAATCTCTGTAAAGGATTCTAAGATACTCCTTCTATCTACACCCCTCTTAAGGGCTGACTCCATGTTTTGCAACCACATCTGCATCGCTCTAGACACCGAAGTAAGTGCTAATGCCGGTCTACATGTTGCTCCTAATGCTAGGTAAGACTTTTTAAGCGACGCCTCCATCTTCCTATCCATAGGATTTAAGAAGGACACCACATCATCAACTGGTAATAATGTCCGTCTTGACAATCTGGCCACTGCAGCATCCACCCTTGGAGGCTTGTTCCAGATTTGTTCTTCCTCCTCAGGAAATGGATACCCTCTCTGTACCTTTGATGGAATTGGGAACTTTGCATCCGTTTTCTCCCATTCCTTGACTATGATCTCCTTAATTACTTCATGTAATGGAAATGTCGACCTTTCCTTCCTAAGGAATTTAAAAGGGTTAGAAGATGATTGCTGTGCCTGAACCTTCTCAGGTAGATCTAATTGCGCTCTTACAACCTTAATTAACGGTTCCACCAGCGAAACTTCAAAAGTAGAAAAACTTTCCTCCTCTGCTGTTTCTTCCTCAGAAACCTCTATGTCTTCACCTCTCGACGATCCTGTCCTAGACCCATGTCCAGGGCTATCTACCATTTCCTCTCTGGACCTTTTTGCAGACTTCAGTCCCTCTGTCACTGCCTCCTTTATCCAGCGCATGACATCTGCTGTATCTGCCGCAGCATCTCCAGATAATCTTCTTGTGCACCTTTGACACAATTTAGAGTGTTTCATTGCCGGACTGTCACAAGCCACACAATTCTTATGTTTCTCCTTGCTGCTCCGTTTTCTAGGGGGAGACACACTGAGAAAAAAAGAAATCACCTTTAGCACGCTTTTGCCTAACTAACCACACTACAAAACTTACCATAACTGTGGCTCACCTCCTATTTTCATTTGCAGCATTATCTGGGCTACTAGGCACTTGATCCACACTGTCTACCTAAATAGGAAATAACGCTGTGAGAATAAAAGAAAACCACAGCCAAAAAAACTTAATGGGCAGAGAAACTTACTGCTTTAGAAGAGGAAAAGCGCTCCATTTGTGTTACTGTCTCCTACACGCCAGCATACACGCCGTAGTCGCGGTAAAATGACGTCACTGCTCACAACGTCCTTCGCATCTGAAGACACAGGACGCAGAGCGCAAGAGGGAGCGAATGCATAAAGACGCCTCCCTCCAGCTGCCTGCTCACGTGACGCGGAAGTAGCTGAAACGCATAGGTGGAACGCAACCTTACCTCTCTGCCTAAGTGCCGCCCATTTACCGGTCTACGACACGGCATTACCAAAGTCCCTGCACTGTAAAAAACAGACACGCTGGGTGGTAAGAAGTGACCCCCGGCTGCTAATAACGGGGGTCCGACCTGCTGACCTCCTCTAAGAGGAAGTACCCTTGCCAGGCCCTACCAGGGAGAGAGGCTGAACTCCCCAGGTCTGGGATCCCAAACATGGGTCCTTATGAGCCACAAAAGAAAATACAGAGCTTGAAAAACTCCCAAAAAAAAATTCCCCACTGCGAGGACAGAAAAAAGACATAGCATAAAGGGAGGAGTTATACTATATAGGTAGGTGGATTTACATTGGTGAATTCTGTCCTATCACTGGTAAGAGGGCGGGGAATCTCATAGGTGTGGAGGCTGCCATAGTGACCAGGGAAAACTAAATTGCCTGTGTATAAGAGTCCATTAGGTAGAAGGTGATGCTTATTTCAGTGCACCCTCAAAGTGCAATTAAAAGAGAAACTCCCTTACTGAGTTTATGATATAGAGAGGACAAACCCCTAGACAAAGCCATTCCCCTTTCCACCAGCAGTGACGCCACAATTCCAAAGAGAATGGGGTAGTCAGGTAAAAACAGATTCTATTTGAACTAAACAAGATCAGTTTGGACTCACTTTTAAGTAAAAAATAGACCCCTTATTATAATGAATACGTTATCCTCCCTGCTGAGTTTGTATTCTTTTATGAAGCTAAAAGCTGTTTGCAATGAAACATAACAGAAGGAATTAAAAACACAGTATGGGATCCGTTATCCATAAACCCGTTATCCAGAAAACTCCGAATTACGGAATGGCCATCTCCCATAGACTCCATTATATCTAAATAATCCACATTTTTATAAATGATTTCCTTTTTCACTGTAATAATAAAACAGAACCTTGTACTTGATCCAAACTAAGATATAATTAATCCTTATTGGAATAAAGCCAGCCTATTGGCTTTATTTAATGTTTAAATGATTCTCTAGTAGACTTTAAGTATAAAGATACAAATTACTGAAAGATCCATTATCCGGAAAGCCCCAGGTCCCAAACCTGTACTATACAACGTCAGCCCCTGACGTTGTTAGGCTCTGTGCTCTTTATAAAGGGATTTGTGTATTCAGTGTTGGACTAGCCTACCGGGATACCAGGAAAACTCCCGGTGGGCCCCGGTGTCATTGGGCCCTCTTGCTTCTAACCATTTAGCCTATTTCATGGTCATTCTCTATTTCTTTATGGGGGGAAATGCTTAAAAATGGAAGAATATAGTAAGTAGATATAAAAGACTAGGAGAATAAAGATGGTAGTAAGACAAAACAGAGGCGCCAAAAGGATAAAAATAGCTAAAAGCACTTAAAAACCCAATGGGTAATTCAGAGGAGGTAGTAATGAACTTACCTCCTCCAAGCAGACACTAACAAAAGTGGTAATTTTCAATAATAGTTTATTCACAAAACAGTATTGCAACGCGTTTCGCAGGCATAGGAGAATAAAGAGATTGAGTGAGGAGAGGAGGAATAATAGTTTGGAAAGTGGGACCATGGTCTAAAGGTTTCCTGGTGGGCCCCTGGCATCCCAGTCCGAAACTGTGGGGGTAATTTATCATGGTCCGAATTTATCTCAATATGGGCTGCTACAAACTCCGATCGAACCCGCTCGGGTTTTCCAAGCATATTTATTATTACATTTTCCCTTTGCGGGAAAAGCTCAGAATTTAATTTTTTCGTGAATTTTCCCTGAAAACACCGAAAACATTGTGAAATTGCCCGAAACCCCCGACACAACCAAAAATCAATAGGACTGTTCCCATTGACTTTTATGCAACCTCGACAGGTTTGAGATGCCTTGGTTTTATATTCGGGCTTTTTAGCCCTCGGGGTTTAATAAATTCCGAAAAATTCGTGATTTTTTTTTTACGCCTATTATAACACAACAGAATGCCCGATTTCAGGGATTTTCAGGGATTCTGAGTTTAGTAAATAACCCCCTGTGTGTATTTACCTATTCTCTCTTACAGCATAGGATTGAACCCGAGGCACCCTGGCTATTTAAATATTCCATACTACATATGTTTTTGGAGAAAATGGCATTAAGCAAAAGGGGTAACCCTGCACCCCAGTTGTTTTCAGGAATTGCTTGACCAGCAATACATTGATATTACTGGCTCTTGTTATTAAGTAGTCCCCATTTCGAGTTCGGCACACTTACTGCCCCTTACTTATTTGATCATATTTATGCTATGCAGCGCCGATTCAGACTTATGAGCCGCCTGAGGCCGCCCCCCCTCACCAACTTACGTGTCGGAGGGGAGGCAGAAACACTATTGCGGAGAGCGCAATTACGCTCTCTCGCAATAGTACAGCCGAATTTCCGGTTCAAAAAGCTTTTTGCCGTCCCTGGAATGCTTTCAGGCGCTGCCGCCTGAGGCGAGCGGCTCAGCTCGCCTCATTGGCGGCGCGCCCCTGATGCTATGCAATGTACTCTGCTTTTATGTTGATGCCTACATGTTTCTTTGCCTCACTACAAGTTTGAAAGCTCCCATCTGATTATTAAAAAGATTGTATAAAGTTTGTATAATTTCCCAGTATATAACGCTCATTTGGGCCGTTTGATCCCTGCATGTGCTTGCAATAAAGACTTTTTTTCCCTCTTCCCTCAGTCCCGTCCATTCCTTTGGCACAGTTCGAGTAAAGCGGTGGGGACACTGCGGACAGAGCACCCCTGAAGAGGGGTTGGAGCTGCCATAGGAGGGGAGGCTGAGCGGTCTCCTAGGAGAGACAGTATAACGCTCATTAAACACAACCGTTTGAGTACCACCCAGCTTTCCATTGTCAGGAAATAAACAGACTCCAGCTAAGGCTAGGGCCAGACCATGGCAGATCTTGGTCTGTGTTTCTCCGCAGGCCGAGAATCCGCTCACCTGCTGCTTTTCTGCTCCTGTCTGCCTGCACCCATGAGGTGAGTTGAGAAAGACCCCAAGTTACCAGGGGCAGCAAAAAGAGTTTCCTTCACCAACTTAGACCTGGGGAACTGATAAGATGAAGCTACATCCTCCTCAATCTTATGTCAATGACATCATATCATGTATGCTGAAAAGTAAAAAAAAATGATAAACACTGCCGTGTTTTTCATATTTTAAAGTGGGATTGTCTTCAAAAGTTGTAACTATTAAATATTTTTGTTTTAACATTTTTTTTACCATTTGAGGCATGCCCCGTTTGTTTTAGGGTGGGCTCATGTCTAGGGCATTAAATAATCTCTTTTGCCTTTATTTTGCTTACTTGGACATACAGTATTTAATAACAAGTGGCCACTTCAAGCGTTTGCACCAACATCACTAATAAAGACATATATATGACCTATATGTACCCCCCCTATTCAAACTGACCGAAGCGTAAGTGAAGTAACGAAGGCAGAAATAAACATTAGTGAAAGTTCGCTATGAAATGCTCATACTGATGAATTTATGCTAGAGCAACTTCACATTTTAGCTAATTAGTGTAGTGGAGTGGCATGAAGTGTGGCGGAGCCTTCGCAGGCGAAAAATTCACACTTTAGTGAATTTGCCCCAATGCCTTCTGACTTGCACTTATTACAATACAGGCTAAGAGCAACTATCAAACTTGTTAAAATATATATTTCTTCTGAAGCTTTATCAGCTGTACTGCAAAGAAAAACATTGCATTGATATCATGCGACTGTATTGTGATGCTGCGCATCTAATTTGAGTCCACAAAAGAGAGAGTTATTGCTACTGTGTATGCACAAGTCAGAAACGTAACTAGAGGGGGGCGGGCCCTGGTGCAGGACGCGCAACCGGGCCCCCCACCCCCCTCCGTACGCCCGGTACTGGCCGGGAATAAGCGGCGCTCGAACTGCCGGGGGGCCCTGAGGGGGTGCGGGTCCTGGCCTACTCGCACCCCCTGCTCCCCCGGTAGTTCCGCCACTGGCACAAGTACTATGACTTGTATAAGGAGAAAATAGCTCTTAAGCTGATATTTCCCCAAAGGTTTAGTTTTTGAAGTTTCCAAAATGGCTTTGTTTGTTAATATAAAGTCCTAAGAAAAATTTTAGGGAAAAATGATACTTTTAAAATATTTACCCCTTTTCTTAAAGGAAGAGTAACATCAAAAATAAAAGTTGTTTAAAGGGCAAAATATTTATCCAACCAAAGTTGCGGGCTAATAGATCCCGCACTACAGTTGTGGGTAGCAATTGTTTTTTTTTTAATTTGGCCCCGCCAGTGCTAGGCCACTTGCACTGGGAGGGAGCTGCTAGTGTGAGCGACCATGTTGTCCAGAGCACATGCGCACAATGAGCTTCTGACGTCATAGGCATGTGCATAATGAGCAAGCTGTGGGGCATTCACTCATTATGCACAATCGTGTGCACCAACATGGAGCTTGTACCGGGAGTTTGCTCCCAGTACGAGTGTCCTAGCACTGGCAGAGCCAATTTTTTTTAAAAATATTTTGTTACTCTATTAGCCCACATCTTAGGTTGGGGGAAATATTTTTGCCCAACAGGTGCCCTTTAAAGTAATAAAAATATAATGTAAAGTTGCCCTGCACTGGTAAAACAGTGTGTTTGCTTTAGAAAATCTACTGCCCCCATGACTACACACCAGCTTGTTTATATAAACTATAGTAGAGTTTCTGAAGCAAACACGCGTGCAGAGCAACACTCCCTTATATTTTGTTAACTTTAAGACACTTTCCTTTTTGATTTTACTGTTCCTTTAATAAATTCTCAAGGCACCTGTATATTTTCATATTTGATCTGAAACACACTGGAGCGATTTTGGCCTGCCATATTACAAATGACAGATTTCAGCTATAAGAATCAGGCAGGTAGTGCTAGAATGCAGCAGATGGGCTCCCTGAATCAGTGGTGTGTGGATGGCATTTTCCATGGCATTAATTATCCACTTTAGCTAGCAGCACTGTGACATATGAAGAGATGCCAGAGCAAACACAGGGCAAGTCTGACCATTTGGGACACTCTGTGGCCAGCCAAACACACCAGTCACAGTGTGCCGACATCATTCACAATGCTGTTTACAGAATCCTACCTGACAACAGACAGTTCACCCTGCATTTGTTCCTGTATTAAAGGTATCCTTCACACCGGGCATCATTTATGTGCAAATACACTACATCCACACACAGTTACTAGTCTAACACAGATGTACACAGCAGCCAATGCAGAGAGGATATTTAGCCAGGGAGCACTTGGAAAAAACCAAATAAGTCAAATATCAGAATTTATATTTTTCTCATAGCAACCATTTACATTTTAAGTATTTAAATGTATTCAAAAAAAGTGCAACCTGTAGCGCTTCATTATTTTTATACAATGAAAATCATTACAACTATAGCTACATAGGGAAAGACAGGTATGGGACCTGTTATCCAGAAAGCTCGGGACCTGCGGTTTTCTGGATAACAAATCTTTCTGTAATTTGGATCTTCATACCTTTATATCTTTGTCTGGTCATATAATCCAGAATACTTGGGACCTGGGGTTTTCCAGATAACTTTTCATAATTTGTATCTTCATTCCTTAGGTCTACTACAAAATCATGTAAACATTAAATAAGCCCAATAGGCTGGTTTTGCCTCCAGTAAGGATTAATTATATCTTAATTTGGAACAAGTACAAGGTACTGTTTTATTATTATTACAGAGAAAAAGGTAAAACAAATTTGGATTAAATGGAGTCAATGGGAGATGGCCTTGCTGTAATTCTGAGTTTCTGAATAACAGGCTTCCGAATAACAGGCTTCCGAATAACAGATCCCATACCTGTACTACTACTTGCTACCATGATCCCAAGTAAAACAATTGATTGTGTATGCTTATAATTTTATTTCGATGGGTTGGGAAATTCAGTTCCTTGAGGAAGAGGCCACCACAATTCTTGGATAAAAGGTCCCAATGTACATTGGGATATCCATTGTAATCCCTCATTAAGCAGATTTTTCTGACATATTTAAGACAGCAACACAAATTCTGTTAATGGACTCATATAGTTAGGATATTAAAACAAATTGTTATATAAGATGCTACAGTAGCCCTTGGTATACACCTGATTTTTTGTGCCTAAAAGTATTATTTGTGTTTCAGGGGGAATAATGAGACTCCCGCTGATGGCACTAAAACTCTTAAATGGTTTAAGGGGTGGTTCACATTCAGATTGACCTGTAGTATGTTATAGAATGGCTCACTCATTTTTTCAATTGGTTTTAATTTTTTAGTTATTATAGTTTTTTTTTAATGGGTTGCTCACCTTTCAAATATTTAATGTTTTGAGTTATTTGCTATTTATTCAGCAGCTCTCCAGTTTGTAATTCCAGCAATCTGGTTGCTAGTGTTCAAATTAGCCTAACAACCATGCATTGATTTGAATAAGAGTCTGGAATGTCAATAGGAGAGAGCCTGAATAGAAAGATGAATAATAAAAAGTAGCAATAACAACAAATGTGTAGACTTAGAGAGCATTAGCCATTCTATAACATACTAAAAGTTAAATTATTTGTCTTCTTTTTCCAGTTTTAATATATATTTCTCTCTTTTAAACCACTGCATGACTGCTAGGTTGAATTGGACCATAGCAACCAGAGAGCCACTGAAATTCAAAACTTAAGAGCTGCTGCTACAGTAAATAATAAAAGTCAAATAAAAATAATAAGACCAGTTGCAAATGGTCTCAGAATAGCATTCTCTACATCATACTTAGTTTAAAGGAGAACTAAACCCTAAACATTAATATGGTTAACAAAATGCCATATTTTACATATAGAGTTTATTGTAGCAGCCTAAAGTTTCAGGTTCTCTATAGCAGCAATGATCCAGGACTTCAAACTTGTCACAGGGGGTCACCATCTTGGAAAGTGTCTGCGACACTCACATGCTCACATGGGCTCTGAGCAGCTGTTGAGAAGCTAAGCTTAGGGGTCATCACAAATTATCAACCAGAAAACTGAGGTTTGTCTGTAATATAAGCTGATGCTACAGGGCTGATTATTAAATTATGATGCTAATTGCACTGGTTTATGTGCTGCCATGTATTAATTACTAATCATCTTTATATTGTGACATTTACATTCTATGTGTACTGTATATTGTGAGTGGGTCTCTAAGCTCAGTAAGTGACAGCAGCACAGAGCATGTGAATCAGCAGAAAAGAAGATTGGGAGCTACTGGGGCATCTTTGGAGACACAGATCTTTACTGCTAAAGGGCTGTGGTTGCCTTGGGCTGGTACAGAAGCCCAAAACATAATGTACAGCATTTCTAGCCTACTTCTTTAGTTAGGCTTTAGTTCTCCTTTAAAGAGGAGCAACTCCCTTAAAATTCAGTGTAGTGAATATTAATACACACACACTTCTTACCTCTTGAGTGGTCTCCAACCCTCAAGAGTGGTGCTCTTCTCCATTGTTTGCTTCCCTCCTTTAAATGCAACTCTTCTCCTCCTCCTACTTGTTGCTACCTGCAAAAGTAAAAATTATATTTTCGTAATTTGGATCTCTATGCCTTATGTCTACTAGAAAATCATGTACATTTTAAATAAACCCAATAGGCTGGTTTTGCTAAAAATTATTAATTATATCTCAGTTAGGATCAAGTATAAGCTACTGTTTTATTATTACAGAGAAAAAGGAAATCATTTTCAAAATTTTGGATTACAGGTATGGGATCCATTATCTGGAAACCGTTATCTAGAATGATCCGAATTACGGAAAGGCCGTCTCACATAGACTCTGTTTTATCCAAATAATCACATTTTTTTTTAAATGATTACCTTCTTCTTTTTAGTAATAAAACAAGATATAATTAATCCTTGTTTGAAGCAGAACCAGCCTATTGGGTTTATTTAAAGTGGACCTGTCATCCAGACATAAAAAGCTGTATAATAAAAGGTATTTTCAAATTAAACATGAAATCCAAATTCTTTTTTTTATTACAGCATTTATAGCTGTTGTAAACTCATTTAAAAATCTCAGCTGTCAATAAAATATTGTCTGCCCCTCCTCTATGTGTTAGGCACAGAGGTGGGACAGGCAATTACTTTCACTTTCCATTCAGCACTTCCTAGATATCACTGTTCTCCCCACATTCATCAGGTCCCCCATTGTGGTGCACAAACAAGATTCTGAGATGATGCAAGGCTTGCTTTAATAACACAAATGACTCCTGTCTACTTGCTATAATTAGGACATCCTAGACTGAAGGAAACAAAATTCAAATAATTTATACAGTGTAATTAAAGTTCATTTTGCTTGACTAACATGATAAAATAGGATTTGGAATATTTTTTTTGGGGTGACGGGTCCCCTTTAATGTTTACATTATTTTCTAGTAGACTTATGGTGTGAAGATCCAAATCACAGAAAGATCCATTAGCCAGAAAGCCCCAGGTCCCAAGCATTCTGATTAACAGGTCCCATCACTATTTTGGATAAAATGGAGTCTATGAGAGATGGCCTCTGTAATTTGGAGCTTTTTGGATCACTGGTTTCCGGATAACGGATCCCATACCTGTATAAACAAAATTAAAATAATATATACGTATATTAATTTCCATTACCTTTATCAAAAACTGCTTCTATGTGTATTTACCACCAGCCTTTTGCAGTTTCTTGTTTTAGGTTCTGTGCCAATAAACAAACTGAGAAGTATTAAATATCTACATATGGATGAAAATCATCGGCATGATTGCACTTGACCCACATAGTGGGTGAGTTATTTTAGTATTGTGGTGGTCCAACAGACGAAACACTCCATATCAGCAACCTCAAGCATAATCCCATGCTGACAAATAGGGAAGGAGGGGGAAATAAAGGCAGGTCTTTACAAAATACATTGAAATGTCTCAGTTTGTTTAAGTATATAATGGCATACATTTGTGCATCATCTCCTCAGAATAAGGCATTTCAAATATGAGGGGTTGCTTACAACAAGGAAGATAGTGTGCAGAGTGAAACAGGCTCAATTGTCATTTGTTTTGCACTTTGCCTTTATCTCTACTTGAATTGCCATTGATCACTGTGTGCCATTTTGGAGTGCAGATACCTGCAGCTGCCTCTATGACTACAGTATTTATGGGGGGCAGGAGGCATGTAGGTGTCTCCCTTTCCACTCCCTAAATTGTGCAACATTCAGACATGTAAGCTAGGATATGGGTTGAAACTGGACCCTGTACTTACCATCCTCCCTGTTGCAGATGAAGGACAGGGCGAATTTATTCGCGGTGAATTTGCGCGATTAAATTAATAAAATCACGAAACGGCTGCGAAAATTCGCTGGCAAAAAAAATGGACGCCCGCGCATTTTCGGCAAAAAAAACGGACGCCAGCCTAAAAAAAAAACAGACGCCAGTGTCAAAAACGAGACGCCGGCGCCACTTCGCAAATTTTTTCGCAAATTCGCCAATCACTACATGGCTAGCCTGCACCCGCCAAAATCATGCTCTGCACCTCAAGCTAAGTTTTTCTATCCTGCACAAGGTGCAGAACACTGCCATACCTTGGGCTCTTTGCATGATCACTCAGAAGCGCATTCTTGGATTTCTGCCCAGGGTCTGACCCCTATGTTTTTTTGCTGGGAAATTAATTTATCAGAAAAAAAATAAATTCATATGTGAGACACGTGCATGATGCATATGTAACAGATGTAGAATACCAATTTCTAAGTTAATAAGATGTTCTATAACATACTAAAAGTTAACCAAAAAGTGACCTACCCCTTTTAATATTGTTTGCAACTGGAAAATAAACTGACCATGACCTAACTCTCATGTGCTGGACAGACCATATGATGCCAAGTCAGAAGAAAAAAGCAAATAATTTAAAAATTATAAAAATAAATAATGAAGACCAATTGAAAAGTTGCTTAGAATTGCTAATTATATAACATACTAAAAGTTAATTTAAAGGTGAACCAACTTTTTAAGCGGGGTGCAAACAAATACAAGAGATCCTCTGCACTCAACCCATTAAGAATATATAAAAGACATTGAGACATTTTGTCCCTTGAGCTGCTAAAAATTCCTTACCCTTTATGGGTAATATATTGCAATATATTTAAGCTGGCCATCTACGTCAAAGTCATCCCTGGTCTTGCCAGTCCTACGCTCAGCACCAGGCCAGGCTGGATGCGTGTTCTAGGCATACCCAGCCGGAAGTGACGCCCCTGCCCCATCAAGTGTATGCTCGCGCATGCGCAACTGTAAATGAGTTCCTGCAAGTATGCGATAAGCAGAGTTTTTTGGGGCGGAACTGCTCAGTAAGGGAACACTGGCTGAACTAGGGGGTAGGCAAGGCAACAGAGAAGGTATGTGCCTGGCGCCCTCCAAGTCGTGGATTTCTCCTCTCGGTGCCCAGAGGTCAGTGTCCTCCAGCACCCCCTCCTTCCCACAGGATTGCGCGCATGCGTATCTTTTCACACTGTAGCACTAGATTCAGTTAATGCCTTTAAGAATCGCTTGGATGATTTTTTGGACAGACATAATATCAAAGGCTATTGTGATACTAAACTCTATAGTTAGTATAGGTATGGGTATATAGAATTTATGTGAAAGTAGGGAGGGGTGTGTGTATGGATGCTGGGTTTTCATTTGGAGGGGTTGAACTTGATGGACTTTGTCTTTTTTCAACCCGATTTAACTATGTAACTAAGCGTCTATAGCACTTAGTGCTCCAGAACAGAGTGAACTACCTCTGCAGCTAGGCAGCATGCCGCCCCTTAAATTATGGCGCCCTAGGCCCGGGCCTTTGCGCCCTTGCCGCAAATGCGGGCCAGCTTAAATGTATAATGAAGCAGTAGCATTTTTAATGGTAGTTGATTGTAGAATTGGCCAGACCAGGGATGACTTTGACGTAGTTGGTCAGCTTTAATATCTTGCAATATATGGACAAACAATTCCTCATTTGTTTAAAGGGTAAGGCATTTTTTTAGATGCTTAAGACACAAAATGTCTCAATGTCTTAAATATATTGATAATGCTTTGAGTGCAGAAAAACTCTTGTCAGGGGCCTAACTACAGAGAAAGCAGTACCTGCACCTGCAGGGGGGGCAGGGGGTATAGGGGCCCCATGAGGCCCAAATAATGAGCAATTTCAACATATATTGGTAAGAAAATCTATTGATATGAATTTGCCCAGTAACATTTAGTTATTCCACTGACTTTTGTATTCTTCTTTTAGACAGCCAAATTGCTGAACATATGGGCATGTCTAGCATTTGTATCAATGTCCCCAATCTTGATGGAGTATTTGTTTTTATTAACTTGGGAACCATGTCTGTTACAGATGTAACTGTGTTTGTTATACTTTGCACCTCCAAGTTTTACCTTCAGTGTAGTAACAGCAAAGGTAAGATTTATCAAGGTGTCCAATTCCTTGTGCATCATATACAGTGAATACAATGCTAACCTGCTCCCCTCCACCTTCTTACAGTTTCTTAGAGAGGCTTCCGCATGGATTCTTGCATGTCTTACACTCATCTTTCATTACACTGATAGCACTAAACCTCTCATATCACTCACAGGGCAGAGGGATGTATAATATATGATCCCTTGTAAAAACCCAGGGATTTCCTGGCTGGCCAAGAAGTTGCTGTGCTCTGCACAAGAGATAACAGAAGTTGCATTTCCTTCAATTAATTGTTTAATGTAGTGCAGGACTGGGGTTTAATAATTTTAGTCCTTCTGAGCCTTTTCCAGCAATCAGACTTTCAATTAAGATTCTATTGATGACAGACCGGCACGTCCCTTAATGAAAAGGAGCTGGATAATGGCGCGAGCATCTACATCTGGCTCATTTCATTTGCTATAAATGAGAAAAATTCCACAATTATAGGGAGGGAGAATGAGAATTCTTGTTACAGGTTGATGAGGGGATGCTTCAGATAAATCATTTTACTATTGTATTATGTATAAAGAATTAGTAAGGGTCAAAATAAAGGGATACTAAACTATTAAATAAATGAACCTCTATTGGATTGTGCTTAATATTGTGGTTCTGATGCTATATAGTAAGCATCATTTACCCAAGTGAAACATATCCAGAATGGAATTGCGAGTGCAAATAGGCCCTGGCCATTAAGAAGTGCGCATGTGCACCCACGCACAAGAAGGGGGAGACGCAGGTCAGGGGTAAGAGGAAGGGTATGGTGCTGGGAAAGGGTGGCGGAAGAAGAAGGTGAAGGTACAGGCAGGAGTAAGAGGAAGGGGACGGCACTGGGTTTGTAAATCTGGCCTTGAGTGCAAGGTGGAGTTAGTGAAATAGTGTCTGCTTTTCATACACGTATTGAAACACACTGGTCCTATGACCCCCTCCCCCCATGGTATGTTTTATTAATGCCCTGAGTACGGGGATATTGGGTTTATTTTATTATAACTGCAGAGGCAAAAGCTGAAAGTGTGACTATAATAAAAGTGAGTTGAGGCATTTGATTGAAAGGCAGCTGGGGAGGGAATGGGAACTGGCAGGAATTGGATACTGGAGGTGACATGCTGAGCCGTGCAGATACTCCAGCATGAAATGCAATCTCTGAGTGTTGGTAGGAGATCGGGATACAGAAGCTGCCCAAGTGTGGGATTACATGTCATTATTGGCAGCCTCAACTGTCATACACAGCTTTGGGTCTAGTATGAAGATCTGAGATAAAGCTGTTCCAAAAGTTTGCTGAATTTATATTTAAAGGAAAAGTTCAACATCAGTTAAAGGGTTCCAGGACTTTAGAACATGTATGGGGCCTGTTATCCATAATGCTTGGGACCTCGGGTTTTGTACTAAGAAAATGAATTGTCTACTAAAAATTGGATTAATACTATTTTAAAATATGTCTATACAGGTATGGGATCCGTGCATATGCAAATTAGGGGCAGGAAAGGACGAAAAGTCATGTGATTTCCCTACCCACCCCGAATTTACATATGCAAATTAGGATTCCGATTCAGTTCGGCCAGGCACAAGGATTCGGCCGAATCCGAATCCTGCTGAAAAAGGCTGAATCTTGTCCGAATCCCAAACCGAATCCTGGATTTGGTACATCCTTAAATGTAACTTCCTAGAGGCAGAGAATATGTGCATACTGCATGTTGTAAACATGTAAATGGAATGCTTTAAAATCCAAAAGACCAAATATGGAACACAGCCATTTTTGTCTATTTTTTAAGATAGGTTTGTTTTATGTTTTCACACAGGTAATATGTGTAACCAAGACAAAGCGGTTTGCCAGTTGGATGCACACTGTAACTCACTTGAGAATCCAAAAGGGAAGGGTGCCTTTGGTAAGATCCTATTTTACCTCTCCTTTTGATATACAGAATGTTGTGAGTTTATGCAGTCTTTTGCTAGCAGACTTTGTCTGGTCATATAATCCAGAATACTTGGGACCTGGGGTTTTCCAGATAACTTTTCATAATTTGTATCTTCATTCCTTAAGTCTACTAGAAAATCATTTTAACATAAAAAAAAAAAAAACCAATAGGCCGGTTTGCTTCCAATAAGGATTAATTATATCTAAATTGGGATCAAGTACAATATACTGTTTTGTTATTACAGAGAAAAGGGAAATCAGATTCAAAATCTGGATTACTTGGATAAAGTGTAGTCTATGGGAGACCTCCTTTCTATAATATGGAGCTTTATGTATAAAGGTTTTCCGGATAATGGATCCCATACCTGTACAAACAAGCCATGAATATCCTGTAAAATCCATATAAATGGTCTTTAGTGATTGTGCATTATAAATATATTGCAACCCTTTCTCCATGGTCATGGAACTGTGATTTCTAATAACGCTACATTTTACATTAGGGGGTACATTATTCCCTATGTAATCTAGGATTTCGATTATTATACCCATGGGGGGGGGCATGAACTGTGGACTTAATGATTCTGATTTTGGTGACTGTTAAAAAAATAATGCAGGTATAGGATATATTATCTGGGATATTTGAGAACTGGGGTTTTCTGGATAAGGGGTCTTTCAATAATTTGGATCACCATACCTTAAATATGATAAAAATGATTTAAACACTAAATAAAACCAAAAGGAAAGTTTCTCCACCAAGATGGCTTAATTCAGTTTAGTTAACATGAAGTACAATGTACTGTCTAGATAATTGGTTTCTGGATAAGGGATCCCATACCTTATCTAGCTTAAGGACCAGGATCGGCGCTGGTTCTACCTGCAGCTGGCTGCGAAAAGCTAATCACTGAATGATCGCTATGAGATACTGCCTGGGTGCAAATTTGGCCAGTGTTTATACATGAGCCCCGCTGTGTCTTAACCAAAGTCTGTGAGATAACAAAAGGGGTCACTGCTCTAAGGGTAAAGGCATATGGGCATATTCGGGGAGATTTAGGTGCCCATCTACTAATTGTCTCTTCTTCGGGGCGAGGCGTGAAGCAACTTTGAGTGACTTCGGAAAACAAAGCGTCGCAAGTGCCATACCGCTGGCGATTTTTCATTATAGCCAGCGGGAAGGCAGGGGAAGTCAGTTCGGGAGACTGTCGCCCAGAAGAAGAGGCGATTAGTCGCTGGGCGACTAAATCTCCCCGAATCTCCCCGTCTGCCCTTATCCTAAGGGTAAGGTTACACCTGGCGATTTGGGGAGATTTAGTCACCCGTCGACTAATCGCCTCTTCTTTGGGGCGGCTAATCTCCTCGAACAGCTTTCCCCTGTCTTCCGCCTGCTATAATGAGAAAACACCTACGAAGAGCCGCAAGTGCCATGCCGCAGGCGTTTTTTCATTATAGCAGGCGGAAGACAGGGGGAAGCTGTTCGGGGAGATTAGTTGCCCCAAAGAAGAGGCGATCAGTCGACGGGCGACTAAATCTTCCCGAATCTCCAGGTGTGTCCTTACCCTAAGGTGTGTTTGGATAAGGTTATCAAGGTAAGAAATAGATAGCTAGAAAGAAAGATGAAGAGATATAAAAGTATGCAGAAAAACAAAAAAGAAGTGAAAGTTTAAAAACAGTAAGGATGCAGATTCGATTCAGGATTCAGCTTAATCCGAGACTTTGCAGCAGGATTTGGCCAAAGAGACTGGCAGAACTGAACCCTAAAAAATGTAAAAAATTTGCAGAGCACATTAGAGATATCGGACAGCACTTCAGAAATTTCCGCCTGTGACGAGGGTTCGAATTTGGTTTGGTATTCACATTTGATCCAGTGCGATTCACCCGAATCCAGAATCATATATTGTGTTAGTTACATGTCACATCAGAAATCATTTATATGGGAAACCAGAGGGAGAGAGGAATAAATAAAAGACAACACACAGAGGTGCTACCAGTAAACTAAATATATAGACCTATACATCTGTAGTATTATTCCTTGCTAGTGGCTCATATTATATAAGCTAGACAGTTGTACAAATACACTGGTTGCCCTTTAAGAAAATGCAATTCCTACGAAAACATTTTGCGTCAGTGTTTTAATGTGACTTTTTATCTTGAGTCACATAAAGTACAGGTATATGGGCTTAAATATCCCTCTAACTACTGTTTAGATGTGTAATTTAGAAGCAGACTGAAATAAGAATATAGTTAAATGGACTGCAATGCCCCCACCTTGTGGCAAAAATGTATAACTACATTTAACCTGCTGTCGGATTTTCAGAATGTAACAGTCCACCAGCATATTGTAACGATGTTGCCAGTGCAACTGGGTTTTAAGTTGCAAGTTTCTTGAAAAGACATGCTAGTTTCGAGAACTGCCATGATTTTTTGCTCCGTGACCAGCACTTAGACATAGACAAGGCTTATAGAACAAATGCACCTCTACTGTAAATACATTGAGGCCTTCATTCAGCAGTGCTGTTTTAATGAGATTAATTTACCAAGGAAATGTGCAAGCTATGGGGGTCCATACTAACCTCAGGCATTGTAACGTATGGTATCCCAAAACCTAGAACAAACCCCAAGGTCTTGGTCTTGGCTCACGCTTCTGCCTGTAACAACCACCTTTTGCTTCGGGAGGAGCCCTCTGCCACTTGAGAGGACCAAGGGGGAAGTTCTGGGTAGGCAAAGGAACCGTAACATATTCAGGAAGGTACGAGGAACGAGGAACAGAGAGAGAGAGAGTAGTCGTGGAACACACCAGTTAGACAGTACAGTACAGTACAGGAGCAGGAACCAGGAGCAGTGGTGTAACTAGATATTACTGGGCCCCACAGCAAATTATTTTTCAGGCCCCCAAAATGTCTAGAGATTGAGCTGTTTTACAAATATTTATTGAAATTGTATATGAATTAGGTCCTCATGGGGCCCTTACACCTCCTGCCCCCCCCCTTCTGCAGGGTCTGCTTCCTCTGTAGTTACACCCCTGACCAGGAGTGTAGTCGTGTAACAGGTCAGACAGTGTGGTACAGGATCAGGAACCAGGAGCATAGCTGGGAAACCATAAAAATTCAGGATTCAGAAGAGTGGTCAATAACAGACAAGGGTTGGTTCAGGCAGTGATACAACAAAGGTCAAAACAGGCAAGGGCAGGAACAGATAATGAGACACAAATCACCCCCAGGAACTATCAGAAAATAGACCTACATTGAGTAATGAGTCAGTGCAGTGTAGGGGTGTTATAGGCAGCCTAATGGCTTACACAGATCACCTGTGGCCAGATAGGTAACCGGTGAAACAAGCCAAGCCTACCTGAATTTACAAGGATAGCAATAGGAGTGAAACGGGGCCTTCGCTGTCTGCTCACATAGAGCAACAACAATGCAGACAGCACAGAAACACCGCCTGATTCAACTCAGATGTTACAGGTATGCTGTGAGTATAAACAATGGCGATCCTGGGGCTGCTGCCGGCCTCCTCTCGCTCCATGCTTAAGAATCAGCAGCAGAGTGGGTCAAAGGGGGGCAGCATTGCTAGTGTAATGAGAACTTTATCAATGTTTCTGCATATACACAGATCGCTGCCATACAGCATCATACAGATGTGAAATTTAGGCTAAATGCCAGATGGGGGCTGACCTTGGCCTGCTGAAAAAAACACACACCTTGAAAATAACTTTTAGCATGATGTAGAGAGTGATCTCATGAGACAATTTGCAATTGGTTTTCATTTTTTATTATTTGTGGGTTTTGTGTTATTTAGCTTTTTACCCTATTTACCCTAGTGACAATGCATTGATTTGAATAAGAGACTGGAACATGAATAAGAGAGGCCTTAATAGTAAAGAGTAATAAAAAGTAGCAATAATAAAATACTGTAAGCCTTACAAAGCATTTGTTTTTAGATGGGATCAGTGGCCACCATTTAAAAGCTAAAAAGAGTCAGAAGAAGAAGAAGGCAAATAATTCAAAATTAAGGACTATTTAAAAATTGCTTAGAATTAGTCATTCTATATCATACTAAAAGTGAACTTAAAGGAATTGTTCAGTGTAAAAATAAAAACTGGATAAATAGATAGGCTGTGCAAAATAAAAAATGTTTCTAATATAGTTAGTTAGCCAAAAATGTAATGTATAAAGGTGGAGTGACTGGATGTGTAACATAATAGCCAAAACACTACTTCCTGCTTTTCAGCACAGACGGGTTACCCTGGTTACCAGGCAGTAACCAATTAGAGACTTGAGGTGGGGCCACATGGGTCATATCTGTTGCTTTTGAATTTGAGCTGAATGCTGAGGATCAATTGCAAACTCACTGAACAGATATGTCCCATGTGGCCCCCCTTCAAGTCGCTGACTAATTCAGAGTTATAGAGAGAAAACAGGAAGTAGTGTTCTGGCTATTATGTTACACACACAGTCACTCCAGCCTTTATACATTACATTTTTGACTAACTAACTATATTAGAAGAATTTTTTTATTTTGCACAGCCTATCTATTTACCCAGTTTTTGTTTTCACACTGAACTGTTCCTTTAAAGGTGAACATGAACATATACCCTTCCAACTGAAGTATGAATTTGATGGCCGTGAAAACAAAGTAAATGTGATCCTGCCAACAGTCCAGTTCACTGCAAAAAAGAAAATTATCTTCCTCCTTAGAAGGTGCAATTTATTTCAAAAACAGCTTGGGAGGACACCAAAATACACCACAAAGCTCTTCTGGGATGTGTATTCATACCTAGCATTGACAACTATGCTTCCTAGTGTACATAAAATCCAAGGGAATCATTAGCTTCTGCTCCACAATGCAAATTCTACAACACTAAGCAGCACGAAATTGTACTCATTTATCCAATAGAGGTATTGGATCCATTTTCCAGAAACCCATTATCTGGAAAACTCTGAATTACGGCATTTTATCCAAATAATCAAAATTTTTAAAAATGTATCTCCTTTTTCTCTGTAATAATAAAGCAGTACATTGTACTTGATCCCAACTAAGATAAAATGAAACATTATTGGGTGCAATACCAGCCTATTGGGTTTAATTAACAATTAAATTATTTTTTTAATGATTGAGATCCAAATCACAGAAAGATCCCTTATCCAGAAAACCCCAGGTCCCAAGCATTTTGGATAACAGGTCCAATACCTGTACATGCATTTGGGGCATAGCTTTGCTCTACACATACGCCTATGGTGCTACTGATGGGCATGGCACAAGAGTGCAAAAAACATGGAGGTCTGCCTGCAATATTTTACCTTTAGCACCATACCCTGAATGTAGTTAATGACACCTAGTGAACATATTAGAGATCAAAGTTTAGTGTTAGCCAAAGGGAAAGAACATATCTTTTTATAATGATGTCCCAACTCCTAAACATTGCCTATGCCAAATTGCTTCTTATTTTTCTATACATTGAGTCAATAACGTAACTTACTTGTCACTGGGCCCCACAGGAAATTCAGTTTAGGGCCCCAAAACATTGGTAAGTCAACCAATTCTAAGAAGAAATATTTAAATTGCAGGGTCTGAAGAGGCAGCTAGTGGGTGGCACGCCGTCCCCATGAACAGGGGCGTAACTACATAGGAAGCAGACCCTGCAGCTGCAGGGGGGCCATAGGGCCCTAATTAAGGAGCAATTTTAACATATATTGGTAAAAATGGCCAATCTCTGGATATGTCGCGGCCTAAAATTTATTTGCTGTGGAGCCCGTTAACATCTACTGCCCCTGAACTTTGCTTCCCTAAGCCCAGGGCTTTGGGGCACAAATCTGTAACCATTCCGGTGACATACAGTACATGAGCAATATTCTTAGATTGTTTTATGCATAAATAACACGTCTACCATTTATCTAAGAAACCTTTCCTGCCCTAAGAAAATACTGTATACAAATTCCACTGCCTCACAGAGAACAGCCAATGGAAGTAAGCGCCTCTGCAGTATAAAATATAGTTATGAAACATAATATATAATTTATTACTGTATGTGTGTTTACTAGGCTACAGTTTCAGCTTTAGTGTTCATCTAATTGTAAAAAGACTTTCGGCAAACACACATTTTATATACTACACCACAGGCTTTGCATTTTAGACCCTAGAGCACTAGGTGGTAGAAAAACCTGCAGAAATGTTTCTACCTATAGGGCAAACAGAGTACAGTGCAAATAAAAAACACAGTAGATTGCATCTGTTTTTTGCACTTTGCACCCTGTCCTGTAGGTAATAAAAGCTCCTTTTTTGTCTAACAAGGCTGTAACAATGGAGACCCTGCACTTGTAGTGGTATCCTGGAAGGGGCCATGGTAATTATAGCACTCAGACTGTTTTCAAAACAATAAAAATTAGTTACGCCAGCAATCTGATATCCTTTCTGGCAAGTGTCCAGGATGAATTCATATGCTGTGGAGCCCAGTAACTTCTTATGTCCCTGCCTATTAAAAAAAAAAAAAAGACTGGGCAACTTGCACTTCTTCAGTGGGGCTCATATATAAAGAGTGGGCAAATTTGCTCCTGGGCTGTAACCCTTGGCAACCAGTCAGATGTTTTCTTTCAGTGCTAAACCTGCAGCTGGCTGGAAAAAGCTAATCACTGATTGGTTGCTATGGGTTACTGCCCAGGTGCAAATTTGCCTAGTGTTTATAAATGAGCCCCAATGAATTCACCTTGGATGCTAACTTAAGGGTTCCAATGTAAAGTACTCTGGACCAGTGTGTCTCGGGTTAAAAGTTATCTGATTAAAAAAGGACAAAGAATTGAACAATTGAATTTAAAACAAAATACAATTTTAGTTAGAATATTATAGGGGTCATTTATGAAAAACAGGCACAATGTCTCATGTTACTGCATTTTGTACCCTGCTTTGATGAATTACAGCAGGTCTCTTTACTATGTTTTAAGGAGAACTAACCCCCCCATTAAGAAATTCCCCATCTACTGGCTAGATAGCCCCCCTCCCTGCTTCCTACTTGCATAGTGCATTATTCCAGAAAGGGTCCCTGGACAGCATGCTCACTTATTTATGCAGAGTAGCACAGCGGAGTGGATGGCATCTTCCAGATATTCTTCTATAAGGGAACACCATATTTGCTGTATGCTCAATTGGCGTAGTCCGGTATTCGTACCAACTGCGCATACGCCGAAAAGTTCAGTGAAGAGGATCTGAAGAAGACTGAAGACCTTTTCCAGGGACCCTTTCTGGAGTAATGCACTATGCGGGTAGGAAGCAGGGAGGGGAAACTATCTAGGGTAATAGATGGGGCTTTTCTTATTGAGGGGTTAGTTCTCCTTTAACGGCACAGAGACCAGCGGCTGCCCTGATGATTTCAGAGATGACCATGTTAATCAGCATTGCATTCATGAGGGCGGGTGGGGGGAAATGTAGGCACCTCCTCCCAAATTGTATGTAATTCAGGCAAAAGAACAGAGTACTCACTGGCACACCATGACCCTCAATGTGTGTTTTACTGGGTGTTCCATTAGGTTATTGTAGTCAGTCAAAGGCATTAGGTATTGTAGTTCCCTTGTGTCCATTGACGCTGCACCTTGTGTGTGTTCGGAACTTCTGTCCAAGATCTTTACCATTAATACTAATTTTAAGCTGGCCTGCCCCTTTACCCCTCTACCCCAAGATGCACTGCAAACTAATCATGAGACTGCATCAATACCTTCCATATTATAGAAGTCGCTACTACTCAAACAGAGTTAAGGCCATGCATGAACTTATTCATTTCGCTCCCAATGATTTTAAGATTAATGTAAGATGAGAAATAACAGCAAACAGGGGAGATTTACTAAAGGGTGAAGTGGCCATCGCTAACGAAAATTCGGCAACAATCTCATTTGCAGAAGCATCGTCAATTGCCAATTTACTAACAAGTGTAGAGGACAATTTACTACCGAAAGAGACCATCACTAGTGCAGTTTTGCTCCCTATCGCCAGGCGCATTTTAATTCGGGCGAACGATTGTTTCCGCTGCAAATTCACTAAAGTGCGAAGTTTTTTAAAACGTTACCTTTTGCCAGAGTTTCCTTCGTCAGCTTAGACCTAGCGAACTGATAAGATGAAGCTACATCCTCCTCAATCTTATGTCAGTTATATCATAGCCTGTTTGCTGAAAAGTCATAAAAGTTTCTAAAAAAACGCTGGAGTTTTTTCACATTTTAAAGTGGGATTGTCTTTAAAAGTTGTAACTATTAAAAAATTTTGTTTTAACCTTTTTTTTAACCATTTATGGGACGTGCCACATTTGTGTTAGGGTGGGCTCATGTCTAGGGCATTAGAGGATCTCTTTTGTCTTTATTTTACTTCCTTGGACATTTTTAATAATAAGTGGGCACTTTTAGCATTTGCACCAACATCTCTAATAAAAACTTATATACGACCTATATGTACCCACCCTTTTCAAATTGACCTAAGCGTAAGTTCACTAACGAAGTTTGAAAAGTTCGATAGGTAATGCTCACGCTGACGAATTAACACTAGCAAAACTTCCCCAGCGTTCGGCTGCCCAGACACAACTTTGCATTTTAGTGAATTAGCGCAGTGGTAGCGAAGATGCACCTGGCAAAGTGGTGCAGAGTGTGGCGAAGCCTTCACAGGCAAAATCCACCCTTCAGTGAATTTGCCCCAATGAGTTGTATTCAGTTATTTACAGATTATCAGAATTTGGTAACGTGGTTTCAGCCACAGCTCATGTGTACAACGAAAGCCTGTTCTTATTATTCCATCAAGGGTAGAAGAGAATATCTTGGCACTTTATAAATTAATAACAGGGGTGTAACTATAGAGGAAGCAGACCCTGTGGCTGCAGGGAGCCCATGAGGCCCTAATTCATATACTATTTCAATAAATATTGGTAAAATTAGTCAGACAATTTGAGGGCCTGAAAAATTATGTGGGGCCCAGTAATATCTAGTTACTGATTAAAAGTAATAAATATGCTGCTGGGTGAACTTTACAGGCACGTTTTCTAACTTTCTGTCAAAGCATGTGTTGCCTATCTGTGCTGATCAGACATTTTTATTACGTTATTAGAAACAAGCATATTTAGTGTGACTGGCTAAGTTAGCTAGTCAGGAGCAGGGGCCAGGATTCCGCTTGAGACTCCGAGATGACAGCACCTTGGGAGAAAGTGACAAATGCTGAATAGAAAATGATAGAAGCCCTGAATGATCCTGTGTTGGACGCATCCCCCGGAGCGGAGAGAGAAACAGAGAGTTGGGAAGGCAGTGGAGGGGAAAAGAAGTTGAGACATCTTGTATCATCGATCTTCCTTAAATACTCACAGCTGTGACAAAACGAGAGGAACAAAATGATGATGAATGAGTCAGGTATCTGATGTTTACCTGGGACGTTCCACAAACCCTTTCAATGCCAAGGGGCAAAGTAACGCTCAGCAGAGCACATCACTTCTAAGGAGCAACCGACCAGAACAAAGAAACCTTAGAAATTACTATTGTAATTCCATAAATGCCTTAATAAAAATTCCCTCTGGTTACCCTCAAATTAAACCACAGACCAAATCAGTGGCAAGCACATCATTTAGGGTAAACTGGATCATTTCAATGGGAAAAAAAGGCTCTCCATCATTTAGGGAATCTGTCTGATATGAATATGATGAATTTTCCCTGCTCTGTTTGCTTAGGAAGAGCAAAATAATTGCAGAAATGACAGTTTCTGCACAATTAATCAAACATATATATATATGAATTTCTTCATTTCTCTTTACAAGACGAGAAATCCAAGCAAACAATATATTGTGCCAAGTTATTTTGCAGATGTCAGATCTTGATATCTTGGCTACAGTGCTAATAAAGGGCCTTTCAAAAAAAGCAAATCTGTTCCCTGAAAAAATACTTTCATATTGCCCTTTCTACAGGGTCTGACTGGTGGGTGCATGGCCCACCGGGGCTGCTGTCTCAGGGACCCCCGCTCCCGCCAAGGAACCCCTGCTCTGATCCTGCACCCCCTACAGGGGCCACCGCCTACTCTACCCCCTCCCCTGAACGCACATAAATTAAACTTACCTTTAGCGCATAGGGGCGGAAGATCATCAGCCTGGGGGATCCGACCCTGCCTTCATATCAATAGCATCCACACTTACTATATTTTTTTTAACTAAAATATGTAACTTACACATAGCACCAAAAAAGACTGGTCATATGTTTGACAGAAATTTGTTTATTACTATTCTTTAATTGTATGGCACTAACATACTGTATTCTGTCCCTGCCCCAATAGAAATTACAATCTAAGGTATCTTACACATAATACAATACATTTTAGCAGAAGCCAACATAACCTCCCTGCATGATTTTGGGTATATGAGGAACAGCCATTTAGACACAGAGAGAATATACAGTAAGATCCTGTACATCCTACCTGGAATCAAACAGCTGGAACCTGACTGCAAATTTAAAGGGGAACTAATGGGAAAATAAAAATTTAGTACAGATATGGGATCTGTTATCCAGAAGGCCGTTATCCAAAAAGCTCAGAATTACCTCCCTTCCACCTAGGAACTCTGCAACCTGTATAATTAAGCTTAGGGTTTTGTTTATTTATGGTCATATAACTTTTCAGCAGATAATAACCCCACAGTTTACAGCAGACCTATATTATGCAATATGTAAGCAGCATTCATTGGTTATAATTATATCTGCACCCAGACACATCTTCATGATATATTTGTATCATATTATATCTTTATAACTCTGTCACTCACGGACAATGTTATACAGTCATAATTTACTCATTAATAGCCTGGGACTTACATCTTTCAAATAATAATAGTCCTCTATTATAGGTTTATCATTCCAAAATTGATAGGTGTACCCAACTACTCTTCTGTACCTTTATAATTCTGTCACTAATAGCTGCACCCTTTTATAACCTTATAAATCACTGCTTCTTGTGTTCCGTTATACCTTTATAATTCTGTAACCGATGCTTGTACTCTGCTATGCCTTTACATAATTCTGTCACTGTAAGCCGCACACTTTTACATTTTTAGAAATCTGTAAATCTTTATAAACCTGTAACCATGCTTACAATCTGATATTGCCTAATAATTCTCCCAGCTTTAACTTATAACATAATATCTGCAGCAGAGCATATACAAACACCGACAAATGAATAAAACCTGGGTTATTTTCAGTTTGTGTTGTTATATATACAACAGTTTGCATCTACTGTCCAAATACTGCACTATACTAATTAAACACCTGTACCCTTAAAAATGAATAGCAGCTTTACATGTAAAGATATTGACACAGCATACAAAGTTTTGTCCAGTAACGTGTGTATGTTAAGCAAAGAATCTGGAAATCCTGAGGCCTGGATTTATGGCGAGGACACAAAGGCCCAGGCCCAGGACGCCACAATTTTAGGGGTAGCATGCACCCAGCTGCATCTACTACCTACAGAGGACTGCAAGGGAGATTTTGACAGTAGTTTCAATCTCCCGCGAGCAAAGTGCGCATTGGAGAGGGGGTGGGAGCAAAAAGATATGGGCAAATCCTTTTGGATTAGGACTGTCATGGAGACATGGTCCTTGACT
The DNA here is from genome assembly GCF_017654675.1 of Xenopus laevis. Classification (NCBI taxonomy): domain Eukaryota; kingdom Metazoa; phylum Chordata; class Amphibia; order Anura; family Pipidae; genus Xenopus; species Xenopus laevis. The sequence continues at coordinate 39,466,021 of NC_054386.1, read as the reverse complement.
GGTCACTGTAGACCTGCAGTATTATATGATCATTTCGCTGGTTTAGCCCAGAAAACAGTCAGGCCTGGATTTTGCCCGGACCTAGGGCAGCAAAATTTTAGGGGCGGCATGTGGCTAAAATCTACTTCACATTTACTTCATTGACAACTTTGTCCCCCCTTTCTATTTGTGCCTGTATGTTATCCACCCACTTAGAATGTAAGCTCTGCAGGACAGGTGCCTCCTTGCTCCTATGTGTCTTAGCACATGGCACCTAATCTTTGTAACTTTGTTTACTTACATTACCTGCAATGTTGTATCCTCTCTGTTTGCCCATTTACTTTATTGAAAAAATATAAGGCACTGCTTATACTAGTAGCCCCATATAAATAGTTATGCATACACACATGCAAGGTGTCAGTTTTAAAGGGGGACTATCATTGATATAAATATGCACCCTGTAGTGGATGTTTAACATTGAACTTTCATAAGTAGCTTTTATTTGTTTCTAATGGGTTTTTATATATAAATTGTTTATTAAAGTACTCCATTTTCTGCTGACTTCTGCTGAAATCAGCCAATTAGGCAGAGTCCAAGAAATGACTGGAAATGATGGCATTTCTGATGCCTCCACCCCTTGTACCATGCACTTGTTGTTCCAAGCACCGGAGTGGCCTAGGGGGGCCAGATCGCTAGTGCAGAGAGCTCAATTGTGCTCTCTGCATTAGCAGAGCCAAAAAAGAAATTTTGCCTCTTAAAGCTACCAGGAGCGTCTGAGGCAAATTTCTCAACTTGTCTCGTGGCAGCAGTGCCCCTGGAACTGGCATCCTTGTAGCATGGATATTGTTTGCTACATCTGTCTGGTTTGTACATTTTACTTGATCTTATGATAGAATAGTGGCAAAGGATAATGTTCTTCACTGGTCTCTGACTGCTGTCTTTATAAGCATGGTGAGACATTATATTTTGAAATAGCAGTCTTCATGTTTTTGTTTGGTCTATCTGTATTACAAGCATGACCCAGCCTACCTGTCTGATATAAGAATATATATGTGTGTGTACAAGTCAGTTTTAGACCAGGTGATCAGAGACATTAACTGACCCCATTTCACGAGGCTTATAATGGTCCCCTCTGGGCACCTTTGAGAACTTCAATAAATGTGAAGAGGAATTTTGGTTTTATTTTGGTTTGCATTCCCAAAATGCATCAGTTAATAGAAATCTGTTTTTCAAAAGAGCAATGCAAAAGAATCCCTGTTTTGTTAAAAGGGTAAGGCATTTTTCAGTAGCAGTATGCACAAAATGTCTTTGTCTTAAATATATTGATAATGAGAGAGGACTCTTGTATTTGTTTATATGTATTTTGTGGTCACAGCCTCATTGCTAGAGATGTCGCGAACTGTTCGCCGGCGAACTTGTTCGCGCGAACATCGGGTGTTCGCGCTCGCCGGAAGTTCGCGAACGTCGCGCGACGTTCGCCATTTTGGGTTCGCCATTGTTGGCGCTTTTTTTTGCCCTCTCACCCCAGACCAGCAGGTACATGGCAGCCAATCAGGAAGCTCTCCCCTGGACCACTCCCCTTCCCTATAAAAACCGAAGCCCTGCAGCGTTTTTTCACTCTGCCTGTGTGTGCTGAAGAGATAGTGTAGGGAGAGAGCTGCTGCCTGTTAGTGATTTCAGGGACAGTTGAAAGTTTGCTGGCTAGTAATCGTTTTGATACTGCTCTGTTATTGGAGGGACAGAAGTCTGCAGGGGTTTGAGGGACATTTTAGCTTAGGTAGCTTTGCTGGCTAGTAATCTACCTTCTACTGCAGTGCTCTGTATGTAGCTGCAGTGGGCAGCTGTCCTGCTTCTGATCTCATCTGCTGACTGCTGCAATAACAGTAGTCCTTGTAAGGACTGCTTTTATTTATTTTTTTGTTGTTTTACTACTACTACTACTACTACTACTATAAGAGCCCAGTGCTATTAGTCTAGCAGTGTTGGGGAGTGGGACTGGTGTGCTAATCTGCTGCTCCTAGTAGTTCAGCAGCACCAACTTTAATTTTTTTTTTTTAATATTCATTTTTTTTTATTTTACTTTTTTTTATTTTACTACCGCTGTAGTAGTGTATAAGTTGACCTTTTAGGCATTATTTGCCCTGTAGGCATTATTTGCACACTGTTTTCTTCAACCCGCCATCGAGCTGTGTGACCTTGTTCCCATTCTGTCTAAATATCCATAATATTACCGTCTCCAGAAAAAACACCGGAGTCACTTTTTTCAAGCAGCATTCATATATTTTACGTAATCCGTATCCACCGCTGTAGTAGTGTATACGTTGGCCTTGTAGGCATTATTTGCACACTGTTTTCTTCAACCCGCCATCGAGCTGTGTGACCTTGTTCCCATTCTGTCTAAATATCCATAATATTACCGTCTCCAGAAAAAACACCGGAGTCACTTTTTTCAAGCAGCCATAATATATTTTACGTAATCCGTATCCACCGCTGTAGTAGTGTATACGTTGGCCTTGTAGGCATTATTTGCACACTGTTTTCTTCAACCCGCCATCGAGCTGTGTGACCTTGTTCCCATTCTGTCTAAATATCCATAATATTACCGTCTCCAGAAAAAACACCGGAGTCACTTTTTTCAAGCAGCCATAATATATTTTACGTAATCCGTATCCACCGCTGTAGTAGTGTATACGTTGGCCTTGTAGGCATTATTTGCACACTGTTTTCTTCAACCCGCCATCGAGCTGTGTGACCTTGTTCCCATTCTGTCTAAATATCCATAATATTACCGTCTCCAGAAAAAACACCGGAGTCACTTTTTTCAAGCAGCCATAATATATTTTACGTAATCCGTATCCACCGCTGTAGTAGTGTATACGTTGGCCTTGTAGGCATTATTTGCCCAGTTTTTTTGGCCACAGCCACTGAAGCACAGAGGCCAGAAAAAATATGCCATATAAATGCTGAAAATAGTCATTTTTTGCCATACGTTGACTCAACGTATATGGCAAAAAATGACTATTTTCAGCATTTATGTGGCATATTTTTTCTGGCAACTGTGCTTCAGTGGCTGCAACCAAAAAAACTGGGCAAACAATGTCTACAAGGTCAACGTATGGCGAAAAATTACTATTTTCAGCATTTATATGGCATATTTTTTCTGGCAACTGTGCTTCAGTGGCTGCGTCCAAAAAAACTGGGCAAACAATGTCTACAAGGTCAACGTATGGCGAAAAATGACTATTTTCAGCATTTATATGGCATATTTTTTCTGGCAACTGTGCTTCAGTGGCTGCGTCCAAAAAAACTGGGCAAACAATGCCTACAAGGTCAACGTATGGCAGTTGTTTAAAGAGAACAGTAGATTACTAGCCAGCAAAGCTACCTAAGCTAAAATGTCCCTCAAATCCCTGCAGACTTCTGTCCCTCCAATACAGAGCAGTATCAAGCAGATTACTAGCCAGCAAACTTACTATCATCTGTCCCTGAAATCACTAACAGCTCTCCCCCTACACTATCTCTTCCAAGCACACACAGGCAGATTTTTCAGATACATTTTTGCCCTTGATCCCCCTCTGGCATGCCACTGTCCAGGTCGTTGCACCCTTTAAACAACTTTAAAATCATTTTTCTGGCCAGAAATGTCTTTTCTAGATGTTAAAGTTCGCCTTCCCATTGAAGTCTATGGGGTTCGCGAACTTTTTTTCCGACGTTCGCTACATCCCTACTCATTGCACCCCTGCCTAATGTTTTTAAAAATTAGTGGTGAGCACAACTTTCCCTTGTGTGTTATAGTTAAACAGGAGTAGTGACCAGCTCCATGTTGTAGCTCCCTTAAATTAACTTTTATTATTATGTAGAGAGTGATATTCTGACCCCTATTTGAAAGTTGTGGGTCCATGCACCACACTGCCTGCACATACTGTACACCCCTGGTTTTCATTTTGTCAAGTCTAGACAAGGACATGATAACTTTTTGCTCTTTTCATTTTAATTTTTATCATTTTGTATGTAATGCACTTTTTTTTAAAGCTGTGACGTATGGGTAGACAAAGAAACAGAAGGCTGGGTGTATATGTGTGTGTGATATAAATAGTGAATACAGTACTCCCTATTATAAAATATATAGTGAATAAAGTACCCCCTCTTGTAAAATATAATGATATTATAAGTTACCGAGGAGTTTCATGACCATATAAAAACACGAGGCCGAAGGCCGAGTGTTTTTATACAGGTCATGGAACTCTGAGGTAACTTCTAATATCCTCATATTTTGCAACTGGGGGTACTTTATTTATTATAATACACACGTTTCAGTGAGTCATGTGACAGAAATGACATCAGAACTCACTGTTTATAACTGATGACATCAGAACTCACCATTTATAAGGATATCATTTACAAGATATTCATGGCTTTTGTGTATTATAAGGATAATATGTCACCGAGGAGTTCTATGACCATATATAAGCACAAGGCCAAATTTACTTCTAATATCCTCATATTTATAACTGATGACATCACTAAGAGCTGTTTAGTGAAATATAATTTACAGGATATTCATGGCTTTTGTGTAATATTATTTTTATATATATATATATATATATATATATATATATATATATATATATATATATATATATATATATATATATATATATATATATATATATATATATATCTTGTGTTCAGGTCTGGACTGAGATCCAAAATAGGCCCTGGCATTTCATGCTACACAGAGGCCCAAACAGCACCTCACCAGCCCAATAAATAGTGCCTGTCTATGGCAACTTACAGCAGCCCCTCTGGCATTTGCCAGAACCCACAGAATGCCTGTACAGGCCTGCTTGTTGTGTTACACTAAAACTGGCAATAGATTTCTGGGGCTAGGTTTTATGTATTGTATTCAACACTTTGATTTTCACTTCAAAGAGTGAACGGACAGAGCTCTCCAATAAGCTACAAGGGTTACATGTCATGTCTCCACGTCACTAAGGATTCCTGCCAAACATAGAATTTAAGTGGGTTATTGTTAAACTTGTTCACTTTGAGAAAGGCTGAATATACAGCCAAAACAGTAGTTTGTGCCTGCAATAAATCATTTTTTTATTCATACAGAGCAGTGCTTTACAGAGATTGGTCATCAATCAGTGCCTGTCCCAGTGGATCTTATAATATAAGGTCCTATCTTATTCAAATATACTGTATATATTTATCATGAGCCAATTAATCTGCCTGTATATTGTAGGTAGGAGACTGGCGTACCCTGAGCAAACCCACAAAGGCATATAGTGCACAGGGCAGAATCAAATGTAGGACCCAAGCTCAGCTTTGCATAAGTCCTAACCACTGAGACAAAACAAAATATCAATTCCTCATATTATTTGGGAATATCAGTTTTTTAACCAACGTACACATAACTGTATACAGTACAAAAGTATTTTGTATTGGGTCCTTCCTATTGGCAATGAGCCAGCACTATATCTGCATGTGCCAGTGTCAGCTGTACATGAAAGAATTCTTTGAAGTATGTGTTGTGTTGGTTATTACTTTTTACTTTCAACCAATATTTCACTTGGCTTTAATTGTTTTGTTCTTGGGCTGAAATAAGATGTTGGCAATACAGATGTTTATTCGTCGCCACCTTGATGTACTGTTTGAATCACTGTGAAGAATTGCACACAGCCTGGTAGGAAATTTGAAAAGTTAAATGAAAAAAAAAAAAATAAGATTGAATTCAACAAAAATATTTCAGCCCACTGCCAAACTGCCCGCTGTAATCTCATGTTTATGAACAGCGTCCACAGGCTATTTACCTTATGCACAGTTATAGAATTTGGGGGGGCGTAAAGCAACAATCTTAGTAATTTTATACAGTATATATATTAAAGGGGTGGCTCGCCTTTAAGTTAAATTTAGTATGTTAAAGAATAGCCAATTCTAGACAACTTCTCAATTGGTCTTTATTATTTATTTTCTAAAGTTTTTAAATTATTTCCCTTCTTTTGACTCTCAACTTTCAAATGGGGGTCACTGGCCCTATTTAGAAAGAAATGCTCTGTAAGTCTACAAATTTATTGTTATTGCTACTTTTTGTTAATTCTCTTTCTATTTGGGCCCTCTCCGGTCACTTGTTCACATCAATGCATGGTTGCTAGAGTAATTTGTACCCTAACAACCAGATGGCTGAAATTGCAATCTGGAGGCTGCTGAATAAAAGCTAAATAACTCAAAAACCACAAATGATTAAAAACGAAAACCAATTGCAGCTTGCTTCAGAACATCACTCTCTCTACATCATACTAAACGTTTATTCAGGTGAACAACCCCTTTAATGATGCTGGTGCAGCTACCTGTAGCAAGTAGAGATGTTTGCCGTCATACAGTTAAGGTGGCCATAGACGTTAAAGGGATACTGTCATGGGAAAAAAAATTTTTTTCAAAATGAATCATTTAATGCTGATCCAGCAGAATGCTGCACTGAAATCCATTTCTCAAAAGAGCAAACAGATTTTTTTATATTCAATTTTGAAATCTGACATGGGGCTAGACATATTGTCAATTTCCCGGCTGCCTCAAGTCAAGTGACTCTGATAAATTTCAATTACTCTTTACTGCTGTACTGCAAGTTGGAGTGATATCACCCCCCTCCCTTCCCCCCCCAACAGCCAAACAAAAGAACAATGGAAAGGTAACCAGATAGCTCCCTAACACAAGATAACAGCTGCCTGGCAGATCTAAGAACAACACTCAATAGTAAAAACCCATGTCCCACTGAGACTCCTTCAGTTACATTGAGAAGGAAAAACAGTAGCCTCCCAGAAAGCATTTCTCTCCTAAAGTGCAGGCACAAGTCACATGACCAGGGGCAGCTGGGAAATTGACAAAATGTCTAGCCCCATGTCAGATTTCAAAATTGAATTTAAAAAAAATCTCTTTTGAGAAATGGATTTCAGTGCAGAAGTCTGCTGGAGTAGCACTATTAACTGGTGCATTCTGAAAAAAACATGTTTTCCGATGACAGGATCCCTTTAAGATTTTTCTCTCTCAAATGCCGGATGTTAGTGCGATTTGACAAATCCGTTAAATTATCTTGAGGTTAGTGGGCACCAAATGATCGACTAATAAAAAAATGTCTTTTTTAGTTGATGTACAAACTGTACATTACAAAATAAGCTTGGTCTTATGATAATGAAGAGATCTGATCTATGCCAGTTATGCACAGATCTTCATGTAATTCAGCCTATGAGCTCACACAAAGCCTAAAAGAATTATCTACTCACTTCTAAAAAGAGGGGTTTGTTGCACTAAGATATGATGATTACTCTCAGTGCTGACTTCTTGGTTGGATTTATGGGAAGGGATTCAGACATCAGTCTGCACCCCAAGCAGCCCAACTAATTATTTATTTCCCTTTATTGCACCACAATAAATTGAAGTCTATTAATATGACTCCTGCTTTGCTAAATCAGAATAACGTATTATTCTCAGTGTGCTGTTATAAATAGTCATGGTCTTTTTTCCCCCCATGTCACAAATCCTTTTCTTTTTTTATTCTAGTATGAGCTGAATTAAAAGAGCAATAAAAAACGCTATAAATATGGCTCTGTATATTTTACTGCAGAACCAGAATTTGGGGGGGAAGATTCAGTGGCCTCCTCCAACAAATGTTTTACCTAAAACAACTATATTTAGTCATTTTAAAGGGTACAAGTTAAAAAATTGTATATTTTTAGTAAATGTTCAAGCCCTGCAAGGTCTTTTTTTCAAAGCAGTCAATATACAATTTTTAAATTCTGAGATGTTACAAAAAATCTTTTTATTGAGCTAAAATGTGGATTTACATATAGGCAACTGAGATTTTTATTAACAAAATTCCCCTTATACATAGCCCTGCAACACAAGAACATACTGTAGCTACTAATCTATGGGGTGCCGTTTGTCCCAAATACATTCTGTATACAAAACTATCCCTAATACACAGAATGAATGTCTCTCATGGTATATAAATATTTGTGACCATACACAGAGAAAAAAAATATACAAAAGACTTATTTCTATTAAAGAATGAAAACAAAATCTGGTTAGTGCACAAAAGGATGTCATTATATCACAAACTCCATTCTGTACAGTTTAACAAGCAATCTGTCTCACAAATGTATAACCTCCATGTAACGGACACACTAATGTGCAAAGTTACTTACAGAATGAATTATGTAAAAACAAAGTTGGACATAATATATAATAGTGTAACTAACTAGTGCATGTCAAGCTAGATTTGAATGACTAAATAGATATCTGCGACAGAAAGCAAGATTTTATAGCACAGGATTCATTCTTTCCACAAAATGACAGTTTTGTTTCACAAAACAGATAAAATAACCATTCTGTGAAGCAACACAGTCAGTCACATTCCTGAACCAATAAGAACAAAGCTTATTGCCATATAAAAACAGGATGAGAAGTGGCCAGCTCTGCTCCACATGGCTAAGGCAAAGTATCTGACCTGCTATAGAGGGCGCCCTCTAATGTCCCCTGTGCTGCATAGTAATAAACATGAACAAACATTTCCTAAAAGAGCTGCTGTTAAACACTACAGGTTCATAAATGGAAGTTTTTACAAATGGCTGAGAAATATAATGATTGTAGAGAAAGAACAGTATGCAAAACTTATATAAATATGATCATTTTAGGTGATATGTAGTAACCTGCTTGTGTGGCCATTTTGGTTAAGGGCATTCCTGCTGTATTGCCATTATCTTATGACTCACTCCTGTTCCGCTTCCTGTCTAAGCTGAGAGCAATAAGAGATAAGAAAATAAGTAATTTTAACAGTTTAGATAAGGAGAAATATTTTCAAATTTTTATAACCTGCCAAACTTTGTAAAATGAACATGGTAATTAGGGGCTGCGGCCACAAAATGGGTGTGGTCAAAAAAAATTGCTGCACTACATGCAAAAAATTTTTTTTGTCTCTCTTTTTATTTCTAAAATGTTGGGAGGTATGTATGTATTCCAGGAAGTCTGGGTCACACCAGGCCCCCACACACTTTGTTGAATTTTTCTGGTGCCCCTCTTGTTTCATACATTAATTTAATTAATGGAAGAGCTCCATCTATCAGCTGTCTCCAGAAGGGTATGGTAGGAGGGGTATTCCCCATCCAGTGCATAATCACTGTTTATTTTTGCATTGAACATAAGGGGGTTCATTTATAAAGTTAGCGCAGCGCATATTTTTCACAAATGGTTGTATTGCGCGTGTTTTTTCCTGAACGCAAATATATTGCACTGCTCTGCCCGTCTTTCCGTTTTTTGCGAATTCGCATTGTGAATAAATTTTCGCAAATGATGCGCAAATGAGACGGGAGTATGCGCGAGCGCACCGAATGTACGAGGTTGTTGTGTGCGAAAATAGCGTTGACAGTAACTTAAATTCGCAGTTTGCGAAATTGTTTTGCGAATATTTTATCCGCCACCAAAGTTGCGGCGTAAATGAGTCACAGAGTGTACACATAAATATTCACAATTTGCGAAGAAGCTCCTATAGACATTCGCACTGTGAAAAAAAAATTTGCAATTCTGTTTGCACCCTCTTATTCAGCTTTATAAATATAACCATGCGCAGGGCAAATCTATTTACTTTGCGAACCAATCTGCCCTGCGTGAAGTTTATAAATGACCCCCCTGGGAGCATAAACAAGATCTAGCAGTGTTGCTTGATATTGGATCATCAATCACTCCCAGTAAGCATACCACCAGGTCGACTATCTGTGGAGTGCCCAGTTCAGTGGCTAGGGTCTCCATTACCTTGGTCGAGAATAACTGGACCGGGGACAGGACCAGATCACGTGGATAAAGTCAGCACCTGGAAGTTTACATCGGGGCACAGATCATCTTGACTTTTCTCAATTGTTTTTTAGCTTAAGAGGAGTTATGTAAACTTGATGGAGAATCTTATATTGTATCAGTCTGTCCCTTATTGAGATTAAGAAACTGTAGGCCGTTGCTATTGCATCCTCCCACATCTCATGGTTGAGGTCCGGAATAGCCTGTATCCATAGGAGGTAGGCTCTATCAAAGGTGGGTTTGACCATTACCATGATATTCTGATATAGTCTACTCTAGACAGTAGTTTAGTAGGGGAGGGGTGGTAGAGAGCATCCTCTATATTGGCCATGGACATTGTTGGGGTAAGTGCCTGAACTGTCATGTCTGAGCTGGTACCTCAGACAAGTACCTATAGAGTTGGATTTGTTGACCAGGAAGTTGCTCTTATAAGTCTTGGAATATGGGAAACTGCCCATTTGGAATTAAGTCAGACAGCTTTTTAAGGCCTAGAATAGTCCAGTACAGGAAGTAGTGAGTTGCCCCACAAGGGAAGGTTGGGTGACAGGTGTGGTACGGGGTGGCCCAGGAGTTTTAGTGCCATAAACCATGCTTTGTGCGGGGTGAAGAGAGTGCTTGGTAGAGTCATCATGTTGGAAGGCTGCCTGTAGGGGTAGGTACCAAGGCCCTCAATTGAGAGGAGGATAAAGGCTTGGAGGATCATGTTGGAAATGTAGGGGTTGGCAGAGAAACACCATTGTATGTAGTAGATCTGGGAGGCCAGGTAATAGAGGTAGAAGTATTGGAAGGCCAGCCACCCTTTTATAATAGGGGCATCACTCTTTCCCAGGATGGGATGTTATGGAATATGTACAGAAGTTTAGGTAGGTAGATCATTTTGATTATATTTACACCCCCCCATAGTTTCAGCAGAGATTGGCCCAGTGTTTAAGGGTACCAGAGATAGTCAATGATTAGGTCTAGATTGTGTTGTATTAAGGAGTGTGGGTCTGTGTGTATGTGAACACCCAGGGGTTTGAAAGAGTTGGACCACTTTAGGCGTAGGCCTGGGGGTGGTAGTGCTGGAGATTAGAGTCAATGGTGTAGAGTTGTGACTTTTCCCAATTAATTCTTAACCCAGAGTATATCCCAAAGCTCTGGACTGTGGCCAAAAGAGCAGAAGAGTCACCTAGGTATATAAGAAAATCATCTGCAAAGATGGACACCTTTTTGGTAATGTTAGCATATTGGAACCCTTGTATGGATGGACAATCACGTATCAGAATGGCTAGGGGTTCGATTGCCAATGCAAAGAGGACAGGGGAGAAATGGCAGCCTTGTCTACTTCCTCTTTCAAGCTTGAAAGGTTCAGAGATGACATTTTTCACTCATTTTGTCTGTTGGGGACTTGTAGAGCAGTTTAAACCATTGTATAAATCTATTTCCGAGACAAAATGTGTGAAGTACTTGCCAGAAGTAGTCCCACTCCACCGAATCAAAGTCTTTTTCTGAGTCTAGTATTGCTGTTGGTGTCGGATATCTGGAGGTTTGTAAAGAGGCGTCAGATGTTGAAGTCCGTTGCCCTCCCTGGCATAAATCCTGATTGGTGTATCAGATCTGTGGTGGCCCATGTAAGCGGCTAGTATTTTTGCGTCATTGTTAATGAGAGATATTGGTTGATATAAACTACATAGGGTGGGGGGGATGAACTTCATAGGGTGGGGTCCAGGGAGGGGTCCCATCCTGTTTTGGGGATAACTATTATTAAGGCTTCTAAAAATTATGGTGGCAGGGACCCATAGTTCCAAGCAGCCTGAAAAGTTTCAAGAAGATGGGAAGAGATTAAATCATCTAGACTTGTACCAATCTGGGGGGAGCCCATCTAATCCTGGGGTCTTGTATTGCCGACCTCACCTCCTTAATGGTGATGGGCGTGTCAAGCCAAGCACTCTCTGCTGGAGATAGTTTAGGTATGGCTATGGAATCTAAGAATTGATTCAGCTGTGGTGTGGTGCAAGAGGTGGAGTACCTATACAGAGATTTGTAGTATTTGGTGAATGCTTCAGCTATCAATTGTGGTTTGTGTACCACAGAGCCAATCATGGTCAGAATTCTTGGTATGGCTGAGGAGGTTTGTCTCATTGATCAAAGATTCACTGTGAACTGTGGGCTTTTTTTGTGGTTATAGTGTTTTCCCTAATTAAGGCTGCTTTGGCTTTACACACCTGCTAGTATGTATGTGTGGATGGGGAATTGAAGTGGAGCTCTTTGGTCTCTAGCAGTTTTATCTCTGCTTTTTCAACTCCTTCTTTGGCAGCTTTCCTAGTTTGGGCAAGATAAGAGAGTCCCGGGTGGCAGCCTCAGAGGCTTCCCACACATGTTTTGTGAGGTAGATCCTGAGTTTATTTCCCAATATGCTTGGTAAGTTTTTTGTGTGATTCAGCTATGTCTGGGTTATTAAGCCAGAGAGGGCTTAGGCGCCACAGCTTGTTTGGGGGTTGGGGGAGACATTATAGTATCATTTGGAGGGGGGAATGATTGAATAGGGACTGAGGTAGGTAGGAGATTTGTTGCATCAGAGGAAGTACCTCAGGTGTTGTGAGGGCTAGGTCTATCTGGGAGAATGTTTTGTGTGGTAGAGTGACAAGAGTAGGCCTTAGTGCCAGGGTGCTTCCATTGCCACACATCAGAGAGACCTAGAGCGTTTGCCCAATGTGTTAGGTGTGTGGGGCCCATAGTGGTGGAATGTAGCCAATCGCTGGACAGGTCCATGACTTGGTTCATATCCCCCATTATGCAGGTTGGTGCAGGAGGCAGGTCGGCAAGTTTTTCCCTATGAGTTCAAATAGGGCAATATTAAATGGAGGTGGAGCATATACATTCACCACTGTCAAGGGTTTATTTGCAATAAGGCAAGTCATTATAATATATCTGCCATATTGGCCATTATTAGTTTGATAAATTCAAAGGGGAGGTTTTTCCTTATAAGGATAGACACTCCTCTGGAGTGAGTGGAAAATGAGGTGTGGAATGCCCACCCCACCCATGGTTTCCTGAGGGTGAGAACTTTCTGGCCCACTAGGTGGGTCTCCTGTTGGAGCAGGATGGTGGGTGGATAATGTTACAGATATGTCCACATAAGGCTGTGCTTATATTTGGAATTAAGTCCCCAGCCATTCCAGGACATAAAGCTATAGGATGCCATATGTGTGTAGGAGGGGTGTTATAACTGGATGATTACGTTCCGCACCAGGAAAAGCATCAATCACATAGTAGCAGTTATGTAAATACAAAAAAACCCAGAAATAACCCATCACATCAATTACCCTATCATCCACGCCCAAAAAGGATTTGCCCAAAACCAACCCCTTTCCCACCCTGCCCAACCTCCCAACTTGGCGGGCATTATTCCAAAACTTAACCTGTAAGACACTTTCAGGGGTGTTTCACCCATGGAAATTGGGAACAGTTAAGTCAAGGGCAGCACCACGTATGCCATTGGTCTTAAGTCAGCCTTGATGTTGAAAAAAAAAATGTAAACAATTAAACAATAGTGGCTGGAGCCCGTTAAATTACCCCATTGTCTCTATAGAGCCAGCAAATGTTCAATAGGACTCTGGTGGTGGTGTTTCAGTTCACCGGATATAGGGCATCATATACTTGTTCAAAGGGTGCAGGGACTGGTTTTAGTATTTAACCCCCTTTAGGGTCCGGATAGGATGGGCTGTGTATAATGCAGATTAACTTTATGGTTGTGGCTTGTGCACCCCATATAGATATGGCCACAATCATTCTCTTGTGCAACTGAGGCCCAAAAAATTAGCAAACATAGAAGGATAGGGCTCCTTTACTACCAATGGAATCAGCATCTGGGGCTGGCCCGAGGGTTCTGGCTGGGGTCATCCAGGGGTGCTTCGCCAATGAGGCGAGTTGAGGCTGTCGCCTCAGGCGGCAGCGCCCCACTAGGTACCAGGGGCAGCAAAAATGCTGCTCCTGGTACTTTAAGAGTGAATTTCTGGGGGAAGGGGGGCAGCAGCAACTGCTGCTGCCTCAGGCGGCGAAGGGGACAGGATCGCCCCTGGGGCCATCCACTATACTCAGTTTGCCTGGATACAGTATCACATATTTCAATTGGAGGTCTCTCAATCTGCACTTCACTCCTGCAAATGTGTTTTACTTCCTTTGTAGGGTTGAAGAGTAATCAGGGTAAATGGAGATTTTTTTCCCCCCTCATATAGAAGATATCTCTTGATTCTTGATATTGACTCTTAGAGTGTATGTACTGCATGCAAGTAGCTGGTTAGTGCTAGTAGCCTAATTTACATTAAAATGGGGAATCTTGTGCCAATCTATTAGAAGGCCCAGATGGCTATGAAAGTCAGAGGCAAATTTACTGGCCACCCTGTCATCACTCCTACATAAAAAATGCCTGAAATGGTTCAGCAAAAGCTGAATGCAGGAGAATGGGAAGTGGTACTTGACCATAAGATGCAGAACAAATTAAAAGGAATTTTAGACATGTTCAGTTTTAGAACTGGTTATATGATTTTTGAGCTCCTGAAATCAATAAAAGAATTGCATTTTGTTTTATTCCTTCTGTAGCTACACAACCCCCCCCCCCATACATTTGCTTTTCCCATCCTGTACTTTTACACAGCCACCATTAACCCATATTTCCCATTCTGTAGTACTGCATGTCCCTCACTTCACTCGTTCCCCTTCTGTAATACTACACAACCAACATACTTCCATGTTTCACTCTCCCCATACATCAATACTTCCCATCTTGTACTAATAGACAACGCTCCTTGTAACTGAATGAAACAACTATACAGGTCTGGACTTGGAGTCAAAATAGGCCTTGGCATTACAAGTACATAAAGGCCCAAACACCAGCCCACTAAATAGTGACTTTCTACAGATTGCCAGTCTGAGCCTGCTACTATATTTTGTTTTACCTCTTCTATTTCCCCAAAACCCCTGTGCAACTACATTTGTTACTCTACACCCCCCACCAATGCACAATTCTACGCTATGTCCTTACAGGGTCTGTACCACTGCCCAGATTTATTCAGCCTCCCAATACCTTTATACAGTCTCCACATTCCCATACAGCCCTCGTCCCCCAATAGCTCCACTAAGTATCAATCTAAGGGCTAAGGACAGGTGCTTCAGAAACACAACTATACTTTATATAAACAAGCTGATATGTAGTCATGAGGTCAGCCATTCAAAGCTGAAAAAGGAGAAAAGGCAGAAGGTGCACAGCAGATAGCAGATAAGCCCTGTAGTATACAATATAATTCTTCAGAATCTTTAGTCTGTTATCTACTGTGTATCCTGTGCTTTAATGGCTGCCCCCATGGCTACACAGCAGCTTGTTTATATAAACTATAGTAGTACTTATCTGTTATCTACTACGTATCCTGTGCTTGAATGGCTGCCCCCATGGCTACACAGCAGCTTGTTTATATAAACTATAGTAGTACTTATCTGTTATCTACTGTGTATCCTGTGCTTGTATGGCTGTCCGCATGGCTACACAGCAGCTTGTTTATATAAACTATAGTAGTACTTATCTGTTATCTACTGTGTATCCTGTGCTTGAATGGCTGCCCCCATGGCTACACAGCAGCTTGTTTATATAAACTATAGTAGTACTTATCTGCTATCTACAGTGTATCCTGTGCTTGGATGGCTGCCCCCATGGCTACACAGCAGCTTGTTTATATACACTGTAGTGGTGTTTCTGAAGCAAGTACACCAGTTTTACCAGTGCAGGGCAAAAGTACACTATATTGACATTCCTTTAAAACACTTTCATTTTTTGGTGTTACTGTTCCTTAAAATGATTGACAAAAAACATAATGAAGTATCTGTGCAATGAATACTTTATTTTTTTTTTACACAATTTTTAATTTCCAGCAAATTTCCTTTTAACAGATCCTGTCATAGTAAGTTAGGTTGAAAAAAGACACACGTCCATCACGTTCAACCTTTTTACTTTTTTTAACCTGCCTAACTAGCAGTTGATCCAGAGGAAGGCAAAAAAAACCCATCTGAAGCCTCTCCAATTTGCCTCAGAGGGGGAAAAATTCCTTCCTGACTCCAAAATGGCAATCGGACTAGTCCCTGGATCAACTTGTACTATGAGCTATCTTCCATAACCCTGTATTCTCTCACTTGCTAAACACCATCCAACCCCTTCTTAAAGCTATCTAATGTATCAGCCAGTACAACTGGTTCAGGGAGAGAATTTCACATCTTCACAGCTCTCACTGTAAAAAACCCCTTCCGAATATTTAGGTGGAACCTCTTTTCTTCTAATCAGAATGGGTGCCTCCTGGTTCGCCACCTGTAATGGGTGCCTGTGATGTTTCTGCTCTGGTCCCTGATCCTGGAGAGGTGGTTCATGACTCTTGCGAAGTGGTTTCTGTTCCTTTTGATGCCCCCATTCCGGGTCCTAGTAGTGTTCCACTTATTGGACTAAAAAGTATGGGGGGGCATTCGACTTTGGGATTGCCCGGTGGTCGATCCTCAAGTGGGGGGGGGTTATGTAAGGACCAGCCCGGGACTTGAACCCTGTGTGCTGCACTTACTCCATGAGCCACTGGAGGCTCTTAGGGCTGGCTCTGGTTCCTATGCTATATGTTCAGGTGTTCTCCCTGTCTATAGTTTTCTCCTCCCTGTTCTCCACCCACCTCGTTTCCCTCATGTGTTTCCCATTCCCATGAATTTTAAATTCGACCCTTGATAAATCTGGCCCTAAATATGTACAAGTTCTGGAGACTTACAAGTCGCTGTAGTAACAATCTGACAACAGACAGGGAAATAAACTGCTTGTCACAGCCCTGGTTCGGTTCAGGAAATCATTAACAACGGCAAACATGGCTTCATTAATGAAGGTAGTTCTGGAGCAGGATCTGGAAGCTCAGGAGCCAGTCCTAGGAAAGGGAAAGCGAAAGCAGCAGGACCTGCATGTATCAGGATCTGGAGGCTCAGCAGGTAGTTCTGTAGCAGGATCTGGAGGCTCGGGAGCCAGTCCTACAGAAGGATCTGGAGGCTGAGCAGGTAGTTCTGGAGCAGGATCTGGAGGCTCGGGAGCCAGTCCTAGAGAAGGATCTGGAGGCTGAGCAGGTATCTCTGGAGAAGGATCTGAAAGCTTAGGAGCCAGTCCTAGAAAGGGAAAGCAGCAGAACCTGCATGTATCAAGATCTGGGGGCTGAGCAGGTAGTTCTGCAGCAGAATCTGGAGACTCAGGAGCCAATTCTAGAGAAGGCTGAGCAGCATATCCAGGATCTTCAGAGTCGTACACCAGTATGTCCTGTAGGTTCCTGAGTTGTCAGTGGAAAAATAAAGAAGCAAAAAGTAAAATCTTTGAGATTTATACTTCCATCCTGTAACTCTACCTCTGTATATTTACCTACAAACACTCCAAGTCATACATTTTTGCTGGTGTTGGCATAACCCAATATTCCCATTCTTCTGCTTATCCTCAATAAGCTCCTCTATTTATTTTTTTACTGTGATAGACAACTTTTTGATTTGGAAATTTGAGGTAGTTGACAGGAATAGCTCCACACAGACCCCAACATAAACAGCCCTTTTTACTACCAATCACCCTCTGCTACCTTCATGGTATCCTTCATGGAATTTATACTACCGAACACTGCCTTCCAGTCTCTACATTGTCATCTATACGTCATACAAATCTCATTCTTTCCTATAATCCATTGTGCATTAATTAACCTATACTGTGTACTCACAATTCAGGTGGTGGGCTTGGGGTGCGGGCCTGTTCAACTACTTTCCGATCCTCTTCATAAAAGATTGTACAGAGGAAGAAGCATCCTCCAATCACTGCCAGAAATGTCAATATTATCAAGGCATGTTGCAAGCAGTGCAATGGGCTGGTTTCTGGTTGCCACATCTGGATCACCTCAGAAATCTGATAAAAGACATAGAAGTTAATTGTTGCATGTTTATAAAGTGGTGACATATTACACAGGACTGCACAGCAGAGAGACACTATGATAACAAACCATTTACAGTGGCTCAGATATAAAGCTAAAAGGTTGGGTTTGCTAGAGTTTAAAATCTTAAGGGGAATCAAATGCACTTACCTTCTCAATGATAAATGGGGCAAATACCCCTCCTCCTAACTGTGCTATAAAACCCTGCAAGGCTATTGCTGTGCCACGGGAATTTGGCATTACTACCGACTGGCAAGAGAGAAAAGAAGGGATTATCAGGGAAGAGGCCACTGCCATTATTATTATTTGATATCATATCTTGCGCTTATTGGTGTCCAACATGGGTTTACGTTATCAATAAAAAAGCATATAAACCCGATGTTTAGGACCCAAACACTGATTCTGTCTGTGGGTAAACCAGGATATGAAAGGAAAAAGTTCTTCAAGAGATATATTTACCAGTATCATGTCAGTAGCTACAGCCTGGTTTATATTCAGTAGAACGCCACCTACAAAGATGAACCCCTGTAGGAGAGAGTAGGGTGGTGAGATAAAAATATAAAATGAACCCACATCTAAATGGAATAATTTAATACAATTATTGGTGCCAATGTTGATGTCATCTCTAAGGTTGGCTCTCAAATCACTTATCCTCGAGTGTTAGTAATATTTTAAACCATTCATGTAGAACTGGGGCCATAAAAATAATCTATTTCTAATCTAAGTTAATTAGCTTCATGCTATCACCTTCTCTCAATCTCAACATCCCATGATATTGGGAGTACAAACATTATTGTGTTTAAATTCAATGGATATAACTCACATAGGCAAGGGTAAAGCTGATTTCTACACTGAAAAGGAAGATGCATATGAAAGATCCAGAGGCCAAAAGTCCTAAACCAGATACCAGTCGATCAGCGAATGGACACATCTTGAACCACCGAGTGATGATCACCATTCCTATTTGTATCCCCACTATGTCAGCCATGTATTTAATCAAACCATAGATCATGCTAGAAGGAGACAAAGAGACAAGAATGTTTATTATATTGTTCAAACTGTATAATGTACCTCTAATAATAACTTCTCAGATCCTGAACTGAAACAATTTAATATACATCCTAAACAATACAGTGCACTTGTTAAAGGCTATCTGCTAAACCATAGCAAGGCTTGTTCATAATGGGACTGGTAAACACACATTTAGGGGCAGATTTATCAATGGTCGAAGTGAAAGTGAAATTTGACTAGGGAATAGTTAAAATTTGATTCGAGTTTTAAAAAAAAATTCTAATTTGATTATAGAAATGTATCATGTGCTGGCCCTTTAATACTTTGAATTAGACTATTTGCCACCTTAAACCTGCCGAATTGCTGTTTTAACCTATGGGGAACGTCCTGGGATAAATTTGGAGTTTTTTGCAGCCTTCCTGAAAATGGAGTTGTTTTTAGTAAAAAAACATGAATCGAATTAGATTCGATTCAAAACGATTCGATTTGAATTGAATTTAAGTTTGCGGGTCGAATTTTGAGTTCTTGGGAGTTTATGGGAGTTTAATAAAACTCCCATGAACTCTAAATTCGACCCTTGATAAATCTGCCCCTAAATATGTACAAGTTCTGGAGACTTACAAGTCGCTGTAGTAACAATCTGGCAACAGACAGGGAAACAAACTGCTTGTCACGGCCCTGGTTTGGTTCAGGAAATCAGGAACAAGGGCAAACATGGCTTCATTAATGAACGTCACGGACCATGAAGCGAAGGTGAGAAAAACAAAGGTCCGTCTGAAAGTGGAGGAGAGGGATTAGTAATATATACATCTTCTGCAATTTTCCATTTGATTGTTATTTATCATAAATAATACTCACATTTTAAATAGCATCCTCAGATTTTTGAAGAAGGAGGAGGTCAACTTCCAAATATATTGGAAACTGAGGATCTGCATCTGAGGGTCATCACTGTGGTCCTCAGTGTAGCATCTAGGTGGTTCCTTCATGAAACAGATTAGCAACACTAGGCACACTAATCCCAAGCCTGCAACTGTCTGTGTCCAAAGAAAACAGCAGTTAAGTACCCAGCCATGTATCTCTTTTTATGTAGAGTATCCAATCAACTAAACTGTTAATAAAAGGCTAATATCTCACAACAACCACTGTTTTATTTGTCTCTTAATGTTTAGCCAATATTCAATTGTATCTTCCCATCACCCCAATATAATTAATGGTACCCGGTTGAATTTTCCTTACCTGCAGTGCATGACGCCAGTTTGAGCCTAAGTAGACTGGCACAATTGCTCCCACAACGATCCCAAAGGCACTGTAACAGAACCAAGGAGATTCAGGGTTAATATAACAGAATCCACACACAAACCAACAGGAATGTAGCAGGAATCCAGGTACAACTTGCAGCTTACCCCATTATATAGCTGAAACTGTTAAACATGCATAAAGTCCCTCGTCGATTTTCAGGTGGGCACAGGTCATCAATCAGGGTCAGGGAAATGCCTGCAAAAAAACTTTCTATTGCGGCCACGGCACTCCGTATAAAAGGGATGGTCCAACCCCACAAAAGGATAAGAGGGTACAATTTTTTATAAGTTAGGATTCATGAAGAATTAATATTACTGAGTACAGGTTATACGCGAAGTGAAATCTCATTGACCATCCAATACATCGACTCTTACCTCCTGGGGAATTACGGAACAGCTCGCAACAAACAGAGTCCAATACGTTACTCCCAGACACATGAGCATGGTTCACACAAGAAGAAATTCAAAAGAGACTTGAACAGGTTAAGATTAACAAAGGTCCAGGGCCAGATGGTATTCATCCCAGGGTAATTAGCGAGCTTAGCTCTGTGATTGCCAAACCTCTTTACTTAATTTTTCAGGATTCATTGAGATCTGGTATTGTGCCAAGAGACTGGCGAATTGCTAATGTGGTGCCTCTATTCAAAAAAGGATCCCGTTCTCAGCCTCAAAACTATAGGCCAGTTAGTCTGACGTCAGTATTAGGAAAGCTTTTCGAAGGGTTAATAAAGGATAAGATACTGGACTTCATAGCAAATCATAATACTATGAGTTTGTGCCAGCATGGTTTTATGCGTAATAGATCTTGCCAGACTAACTTAATTTCTTTTTACGAGAATGTAAGTAGAGACCTCGATTCTGGGATGGCAGTGGATGTGATTTACTTAGACTTTGCTAAAGCATTTGATACAGTGCCACACAAAAGGTTACTGGTTAAATTAAGGAATGTTGGCCTGGAACATAGTATTTGTACCTGGATAGCGAACTGGCTAAAAGATAGACTACAAAGAGTGGTGGTAAATGGAACATTTTCTAATTGGACCAGTGTTGTTAGTGGAGTACCGCAGGGCTCTGTACTAGGTCCCTTGCTTTTCAACTTGTTTATTAATGACCTGGAGGTGGGCATTGAAAGTACTGTTTCTATTTTTGCAGATGATACTAAATTGTGCAGAACTATAGGTTCCATGCAGGATGCTGCCACTTTGCAAAGTGATCTGTCTAAACTGGAAAACTGGGCAGCAAACTGGAAAATGAGGTTCAATGTTGATAAATGCAAGGTTATGCACTTTGGCAAAAATAATATAAATGCAAGTTATACACTAAATGGCAATGTGTTGGGAGTTTCCTTAAATGAAAAGGATCTAGGGGTCTTTGTAGATAACACGTTGTCTAATTCTGGGCAGTGTCATTCTGTGGCTACTAAAGCAAATAAAGTTCTGTCTTGCATAAAAAAGGGCATTAACTCAAGGGATGAAAACATAATTATGCCTCTTTATAGGTCCCTGGTAAGGCCTCATCTGGAGTATGCAGTTCAGTTTTGGACTCCAGTCCTTAAGAGGGATATAAATGAGCTGGAGAGAGTGCAGAGACGTGCAACTAAATTGGTTAGAGGGACGGAAGACTTAAATTATGAGGGTAGACTGTCAAGGTTGGGGTTGTTTTCTCTGGAAAAAAGGCGCTTGCGAGGGGACATGATTACACTTTACAAGTACATTAGAGGACATTATAGACAAATGGCAGGGGACCTTTTTACCCATAAAGTGGATCACCGTACCAGAGGCCACCCCTTTAGACTAGAAGAAAAGAACTTTCATTTGAAGCAACGTAGAGGGTTCTTCACAGTCAGGACAGTGAGGTTGTGGAATGCACTGCCGGGTGATGTTGTGATGGCTGATTCAGTTAATGCCTTTAAGAATGGCTTGGATGATTTTTTGGACAGACATAATATTAAAGGCTATTGTGATACTAAACTCTATAGTTAATATAGGTATGGGTATATAGAATTTTAATTAAAAGTAGGGAGGGGTGTGTGTATGGATGCTGGGTTTTCATTTGGAGGGGTTGAACTTGATGGACTTTGTCTTTTTTCAACCCAATTTAACTATGTAACTATGTAACTATGAGGGTCCTCCGGCTGATCTGATCTGATAGATGTCCAAAGAATGGATTGACCAAGGCAAAAACAATAGCAAAACCTGAAGGAAGAGAGAGAATATTGTGAGCTTCAGACATGGACCAAGCCCACAACTGACTAAAATAGAAATCTGCTACAGACAGACAGAAAGAGGGAATGATAAGTATATCCATAAGAGAGAAAGTCCAAGGAATGTGACCTTACATGTTTCTACTCTCGCAACTTTGTCAATGGAGAGTTCATATTCTGCTTCAATCAACGGCATAACACCTGTAAGAGGAACAAAGTACCATATGGACACGTTAGTACAGGTAGTGAAGTGGTTCTGTTACCTTCAGAAAATGTATTTCTTCCTTCCAGCCCCTGTCTTACCTTCAGCTAGATATGTGTCCATGTAATGGACGAATCTGATAATGAGAAGTATGAACAGTGTAACCTTCGCACAGAGGTATCGAAACGGTGCCCTTCTCTCTTTTTCCCCTTTCTCTATGTCGATCGGGACAGGATCACATACTTGTCTCGATTTAATGCAAAATTTTCTGAAGAAGTTGATATTTCTACAATTAAAATCACAAGAGAAACGACAATTTAATTTTTTATTTTGCATTTGGTGAGTCTCAACAGATAAATCAGAATACAATGTGGATGAGCTCTCTCAAAATGATTTTGTATGAGCATGATGTCAGAGAGCAGCCACATTATACCAACAGATGCACCTTCTTGAAATACTACCCACAAGTTCAAGATTCTTACCCTTTATTGGCAAATGAGCGAAACGACATTCTAATATAAAAGATGTTATTAAAAAATGAATTTCAGAAAATTCACTGCTGGGGTTTAGTAAAGCAGTGAAACTTCTGAAATCACCAGCTGTCTGGTCAGCACTGCCTTAAGTAGGTCACGGACATTATGACATCACAATGTAACGTGACCGTAGCAACCAGTTACTGAGTTGGCACTTTGCTAATAATAATTGTAATAAGTACATCACTGACATTATGACATTATAATGTAACGCTACCATAGCAACCAGTTGCTGAATTTGCACTTTGCCAATAATAATTGTAATAAGTAGGTCACTGACATTATGACATCATAATGTAATGTTACAATAGCAACTGGGTATGAATATGAACAAAGTATGAACTTTGCCAATAATAATTCTAACACATAAAGCACAGGCCTAGTTATAAATGCATACATACTGTATATGAGAAGAAGTTTCTTAACCTTTAACCTTTTTATGAGTGAAACACTATTCTAAAATAAAAGATGTTATTTAAATAATGATTTTCAGAAAATTCACTGCTGGGGTTTAGTCCAGCAGTGAAAATCCTGAAATGAACAGATGCCGTCAGCACTGGCTTAAGTAGGTCACAGACATTATGACAGTACCGACTGATATGACATCACAATGTATATAGCAACCAATTGCTGCCTTGGCACTTTGCCATCAAAGGGTGAACTTTCACTCTTTGATAAATTATGCCCTTAAAAATCCCATAGAAATGACTGTAGAGTGGTGGAATTTCACTCTAGCATACTGTGGCAAAAATTAACTTCACTCTTTGCTAAATATACCCCTATATATGAGAAGTTGAATATTCTTACCCTTTGTTGGCAAATGAGCGAAATGCCATTCTAATATAAAAGATGTTATTAAAAAATAAATAATTTCAGAAAATTCACTGCTAAGTTGGCACTTTGCCAATAATAATTGTAATAAGTAGGTCACTGACATTGTGACATCACAATGTAAAACTACCATAGCAACCAGTTGCTGAGTTGGCACTTTGCCAATAATAATTCTAACACATAAAGCACAAGCCTAGTTATAATGCATAAATACTCTATATGAGAAGAAGTTGAATATTCTTACCCTTTGTTGGCAAATGAGCGAAATTACATTCTTATATAAAAGATGTTATTAAAAAAAATAATAATTTCAGAAAATTCACTAGTGGGGTTTAGTCCACTAGTGAAAATCCTGAAATGACCAGTTGTCTTGTTGGCACTGACTTAAGTAGGTCATTGACATTATGACATCACCGACTCATACGACATCACAATGTAATGCTGCCATAGCAACCAATTGCTTCCTTGGCCCTTTGCCATATATGGTCACATTACATCCCATAACATATATCACAATGTAACGCTACCATAGCAACCAGTTGCTGAGTTGGCACTTTTCCAATAATAATTGTAATAAGTAGGTGACTGACATTATGCCATCACAATGTAACGCTACCATAGCAACCAGTTGCTGAGTTGGCACTTTACCAATAATAATTATAACACATAAAGCACAGGCCTAGTTATAATGCATAAATACTCTATATGAGTAGAAGTTGAATATTCTTACCCTTTGTTGTAAAAAGAGCGAAACCCCATTCTAATATAAAAGATGTTATTAAAAAAAAAATAATTTCAGAAAATTCACTGCTGGTGTTTAGTCCAGTAGTGAAAATCCTGAAATGACCAGCTGTCTTGTTGGCACTGACTTAAGTAGGTCACTGACATTATGACATCATCGACTCATATGATGTAATGTTGCCATAGCAACCAATTGCTGCCTTGGCACTTGGCCACATATGGTCACATGACATATACAACTTCTTCTACACAAAGGTATTTCCCGCAACTATCCAAGTCTAAAGTTTAAATATGACACTCGTTTTTCAGAAAAATGTAAAATGAAATTGGGATAAGGTTAAAAAATCTGATAGGAATTTTGTCAGTTCTGTTTTGTATGTTTATTTTTTTATTTTGGCTATGAGTTAAGGTGATGATTCTTGATACACAATGCTGTGTTTGGTCATTCTCATCAGATACACTAGCACTTCCCCAAAATATTCCTAATAAACCTGTTAGAGGACAAATGGGGCAAACTTTGTTAAAAAAACTTCGAAATTCGACCATCGAATTTGATACTTCGATAGTCGAAGTATTTTTTCGATCGAAAACGTCTGTTTTCGAGTGAAGTAAAAATCGAAGGATAGTACAAAAAAAATCTTCGACTTCTAAAAACTTAGCCAAAGACTCAGAGAGGTTCTAGGAGGTCCCCCATAGGTTAAACAGCAATTCGGCAGGTTTAAGGTGGCGAAGTGTCGAAGTCGAAGTTTTTTAGAGACAATACTTCGATTTTCGAATGGTCGAATTTGTGAAGTATTTTCAATTTGAATCGAATTTTGGCCTATTCGATGGTCAAAGTACACAAAAATTACTTCGAAATTTGAAGTTTTTGAATTTGAAAATTCACTTCGACCTTTAGTAAATGGGCCCGTGTGTCGTATGTAGTTTTGTATACGACAAACTGTGACCCACACCCAAGGTTGGACTATAGGACTATTTACATTTTATTAATAACTTTAAAAGCTTTAAAGAAATTACAGTTACAGTAAATATAAAAAAGTGATAGAATATACACACAAGCGTATTTTTTGGGGGAACATAATATTTTATCAGGGAACCCATTTGTGTTTCTAGCCATTGCATCACTGCTCTAAATACAACTTTACTCTATTACAGGAGGGTAGAGCCACTTTGCAGTTGGTCTCCATTCTAACCCTAAATGCATTGTCTCTTACTCTATTTGTTGTATGAGACCTATACAGAGCCTACGGCATCTCCAAATATGATCATAACCATCAACAAGACCATGAACTGAACAAAATACATTTTATTGAAACTCCTGGTCACAATGTAGTTTATGGAGACTGCAATATCAGTGGCCCTGTTATAAGCAGCACAAAGTGTTTACTTTTTAAACGGATTCTGTCATGATTTTTATGGTTTAGTTTTTATTTCTAAATGACACTGTTTACACTGCAAATTATTCACTCTACAATATAAAATTTCATTCCTGAACCAGCAAGTGTATTTAGTTGTGATATTGGTGTGTAGGTGCATCTCAGGTCATTTTGCCTGGTCATGTGCTCTCAGAAAGAGCCTGCACTTTAGGATGCTGCTTTCTGGCAGGCTCTTGTTTCTCCTACTCAATGTAACTGAATGTGTCTCAGTGGGACCTGGATTTTACTATTGAGTGCTGTTCTTATATTTACCAGGCAGCTGTTATCTTGTGTTAGGGAGCTGCTATCTGGTTACTTTCCCTGTGTTCTGTTGTTAGGCTGCTGGGGGGGAAAGGAAGGGGGTGATATATGGGGTTCCGTTTGTCCCAAATACATACTGTATACAAAACTATCCCTAATACACAGAATGAATGTCTCTCATGGTATATAAGTATTTGTGACCATACACAGAGAAAAAAAATATACAAAAGACTTATTTCTATTAAAGAATGAAAACAAAATCTGGTTAGTGCACAAAAGGATGTCATTATATCACAAACTCCATTCTGTACAGTTTAACAAGCAATCTGTCTCACCAATGTATAACCTCCATGTAACGGACACACTTATGTGCAAAGTTACTTACAGAATGAATTATGTAAAAACAAAGTTGGACATAATATATAATAGTGTAACTAACTAGTGCATGTCAAGCTAGATTTGAATGACTAAATAGATATCTGCGACAGAAAGCAAGATTTTATAGTACAGGATTCATTCTTTCCACAAAATGACAGTTTTGTTTCACAAAACAGATAAAATAATAATTCTGTGAAGCAACACTGTCAGTCACATTCCTGAACCAATAAGAACAAAGCTTATTGTCATATACAAACAAGATGAGAAGTAGCCAGCTCTGCTCCACATGGCTAAGGCAAAGTATCTGACCTGCTATAGAGGGCGCCCTCTAATGTCCCCTGTGCTGCATAGTCATAAACATGAACAAACCTTTCTTAAAAGAGCTGCTGTTAAACGCTACAGGTTCATAAATGGAAGTTTTTACAAATGGCTGAGAAATATAATGCTGCACTTGATTGTAGAGAAAGATTTGTGCAATGATTGTAGAGAAAGAAAAGTATGCAAAACTTATATAAATATGATCATTTAGGTGATATGGCTATTCTTATTGTAGTAACCTGCTTGTGTGGCCATTTTGGTTAAGGGCATTCCTGCTGTTTTGCCATTATCTTATGACTCACTCCTGTTCCGCTTCCTGTCTAAGCTGAGAGCAATAATGGGACAGGCCACACCCACCTGCCATGTTGTATTAAATGTACCAGAAGTTACTGTGCTTGTCTGGCTGCTTTGCCTGACTCTCAGAGACAGTTATAAGTTTTGTATATGATAATTAGACTCCAATGTCTCCTCCTAGCTGTAATCTTGCACCAATTAGCTTGTAGTAGTCTCTTAATAATGTGCTTACCTATAGTTCAACTACTACAGAATAGCTTTAGCCAGAGACTTGGGACTGATCATGTGCACACATACCTCCCAACTGTCCCTTTTTCAGAGGGACAGTCCCTCTTTTGACAGCTTAACCCGAGGTCCCTCATTTGTACTGGAAAGTCCCTCTTTTCTCTGCACTGAACAACCAGAAAAAGAAACAAAGTTTCTAACTTAATTGGCTTTTGGCAGAGAGGCCAGTACAGCTAACAGGTGCAACTAAGATGCTTTATAACAATTTTGAGATAAGGAAATAAGTAATTTTAACAGTTTAGATAAGGGAAATATTTTCAAATTTTTATAATGAACATGGTAATTACGGGGTGTGGCCACAAAAATGGGTGTGGTCAAAAAAATTACCGCACTACATGCAGAAAACATTTTTGTCCCTCTTTTTACTTCCAAAATGCTGGGAGGTATGACACACATTGTGTATAGTATGATGTGTTGGTTATATGAGCAGCCACTCCTGAGTACTGTGTGTAAACAAAAGGCTTCAGGACTTCAACTTCACCTCCTTTCGTGAATTCGGGTCTTTTCGCCACTTCGGGACTTCAGCTTCGTTTTTTCAGCACTTCCGCATTCAGTAATATGCGAAATGGCCGCACGGCTTAGGTGCTCGTAAAGGGGACCCGGCTCTTTGAAAAATGCAGCTCTTCTGGGCACCCTTCAGGCCCGGAACACTTGCCCCCCCTACTGGCGGCCCTGGACATGCATGTGGCATGGGCGCAGTTGTGCTCTCTGCTCTAGTGTTGTGCCCCCCTCTACCCACTCTGATGTGAAAGGGTTAAGCACTGGGCAGGTAAGGGGACGGCATCATTAGAGTCTTTTGTTATAAATAAATCTAAAGCATTGTATAGCTTGTTGCTTCTATATAAATAGATTATGATCCCCTAAAATTGCCCCTGCCTAAATGACCCCCTTTTGTGTATACTCAGTACTCAGGAGTGGCTGCTCATATAACCTACACATCATACTATACAGAATGCATTCATACCTCCCAACATTTTGGAAGTAAAAAGAGGGACAAAAAATTTTTTGGTATGTAGCGCAGCGATTTTTTTTGACCACACCCATTTTTGTGGCCACACCCCGTAATTACCATGTTCATTTTACAAAGTTTGGCAGGTTATAAAAGTTTGAAAATATTTCTCCTTATCTAAACTGTTAAAATTACTTATTTTCTTATCTCAAAATTGTTACAAAGTTTCTCAGTTGCACCTGTTAGCTGTACTGGCCTCTCTGCCAAAAGCCAATTAAGTTAGAAATTTTGGACACAATAAAGATCTTTACACTTTGAATTGGTGCCTGCTGGAAGTCTGCGTTCATTGAGTGCCTGCTCCTTTTTACATTTTGGTTCGTCCCCCCTATGCTGAGGGCTCAGGGCAGTGCACCTGGGCCACTTCCCTTACGTGGTGAGTAATTTGTTTAACAAATTGAAGTACCCATACTACAGATGACTTCTGGTAATTTAGAAATTTTGTTTCTTTTTCTGGCTGTTCAGTGCAGAGAAAAGAGGGACTTTCCAGTACAAATGAGGGACTGCAGGCTGAGCTATTAAAAGAGGGACTGTCCCTCCAAAAAAGGGACAGTTTGGAGGTATGCACTGTGCACATGATCAGTCCCAAGTCTCTGGCTAAAGCTATTATGTAGTAGTTGAACCATACCTCCCAACATTTTGGAAATAAAAGGAGAGACAAAAAATATTTTTGCATGTAGTGCAGCAATTATTTGACCACACCCATTTTGTGGCCACACCCCCTAATTACCATGTTCATTTTACAAAGTTTGGTAGGTTATAAAAATTTGAAAATATCTATCTAAACTGTTAAAATTACTTATTTTCTTATCTCAAAATTGTTATAAAGCATCTTAGTTGCACCTGTTAGCTGTACTGGCCTCTCTGCCAAAAGCCAATTAAGTTAGAAACTTTGTTTCTTTTTCTGGCTGTTCAGTGCAGAGAAAAGAGGGACTTTCCAGTACAAACGAGGGACCTCAGGTTAAGCTGTCAAAAGAGGGACTGTCCCTCTGAAAAAGGGACAGTTGGGAGGTATGTGTGCACATTATCAGTCCCAAGTCTCTGGCTCAAGCTATTATGTAGTAGTTGAACTATAGGTAAGCACATTACTAAGAGACTACTACAAGCTAATTGGTGCAAGATTACAGCTAGGAGGAGACATTGGAGTCTAACTATCATATACAAAACTTATAACTGTCTCTGAGAGTCAGGCAAAGCAGCCAGACAAGCACAGTAACTTCTGGTACATTTAATACAACATGGCAGGTGGGTGTGGCCTGTCCCATTATTGCTCTCAGTTTAGACAGGAAGAGGAACAGGAGTGAGTCATAAGATAATGGCAAAACAGCAGGAATGCCCTTAACCAAAATGGCCACACAAGCAGGTTACTACAATAAGAATAGCCATATCACCTAAAATGATCATATTTATATAAGTTTTGCATACTTTTCTTTCTCTACAATCATTATAAGTGCAGCATTATATTTCTCAGCCATTTGTAAAAACTTCCATTTATGAACCTGTAGTGTTTAACAGCAGCTCTTTTAGGAAATGTTTGTTCATGTTTATTACTATGCAGCACAGGGGACATTAGAGGGCTCCCTCTATAGCAGGTCAGATACTTTGCCTTAGCCATGTGGAGCAGAGCTGGCCACTTCTCATCTTGTTTGTATATGACAATAAGCTTTGTTCTTATTGGTTCAGGAATGTGAATGACAGTGTTGCTTCACAGAATGGTTATTTTATCTGTTTTGTGAAACAAAACTGTCATTTTGTGGAAAGAATGAATCCTGTGCTATAAAATCTTGCTTTCTGTCGCAGATATCTATTTAGTCATTCAAATCTAGCTTGACATGCACTAGTTAGTTACACTATTATATATTATGTCCAACTTTGTTTTTACATAATTCATTCTGTAAGTAACTTTGCACATAAGTGTGTCCGTTACATGGAGGTTATACATTTGTGAGACAGATTGCTTGTTAATCTGTACAGAATGGAGTTTGTGATATAATGACATCCTTTTGTGCACTAACCAGATTTTGTTTTCATTCTTTAATAGAAATAAGTCTTTTATATATTTTTTTTTCTCTGTGTATAGTCACAAATACTTCTATACCATGAGAGACATTCATTCTGTGTATTAGGGATAGTTTTTTTTTATACAGAATGTATTTGGGACAAACGGCACCCCATAGTAAAGAGTGATTGAAGTTTATCAGAGCACATGACTTGGGGCAGCTGGGAAATTGACAATATGTCTAGCCCCATGTCAGATTTCAAAATTGAATATAAAAAAATCTGTTTGTTCTTTTGAGAAATGGATTTCAGTGCAGAATTCTGCTGGAGCAGCACTATTAACTGATTCATTTTTTCCCATGACAGAGACTGCCTGTCCGTAATTCTGAGCTTTCTGGATAACACGTTTTCGGATAACGGATCCTATACCTGTTTATTTAAAACAAATATATATATATATACTTGAATCCATGTCTTTGGGTAACGGCCTATCATTTTGTAAACCCTAGATATTTCCACTTATGTCCATGTGGCAGACTGGTGGGCCTGAAGGAGGGGAAGCAGATCATGTGGCTGCAGGGGGGCCCAGGCGTTAGAGATTTATATGCAAGTAGTTGGAATGACTGCAATTAAATATAAACTGTAGGTGAAACGGTGCTCTCAGCACAGAATAGGTTTTGTTGTTTTCTGGGCTTTTGCCAGGGTAGCAGTGACATAGGCGCAGTCCGCAGGCTAGTCCATGTGCCAGTGGGCATCACTGGCAGACTAGGTATTTCAACTACT
The DNA here is from genome assembly GCF_017654675.1 of Xenopus laevis. Classification (NCBI taxonomy): domain Eukaryota; kingdom Metazoa; phylum Chordata; class Amphibia; order Anura; family Pipidae; genus Xenopus; species Xenopus laevis. The sequence continues at coordinate 39,434,687 of NC_054386.1, read as the reverse complement.
TTATATATCTGCATAGCCTGATGTGACGCTTCTAGTCAAAGCATCATTGTTCCCTTTAAGGACAAATGAGAAGGCCATTGGCTAACTAAATATTGCTGGGCCCAACAGCAAATAATTTTTTAGGCACTCTCTCCCTGGCAAGGAAGGGTATTGTCTCCTATGGCTGGCCCAGATTAGTCAGGCTGCTTGTGGATGGAGAGAAGAAGGGATTCGGCGGAGAGAGTTTGTGACCCTCATACACATTCTGCAAGCACAGGCCCCAAATATTGCAAATATTGGTTGTTCACCTTTGAGTTAACTTTTAGTATGATGCAGGGAGCAATATTCTGAGACAATTTGCAATTGGTTTTTATTATTTTGAGTTATTTGGCTTTTTAATCAGCAGCTTCTTTTGCTAGGGTTCAAATTACCCTAGCAACCATGCATTGATTTGAATTAGAATATGAATATTAATAGCGGAGGGTCGGAACAGAAAGATGAGTAATAAAAAGTAGCAATAACAAATGTGTAGCTTTGGAGAGGTTTTGTTTTTAGAGGGGGTCAGTGACCCCCTTTTGAAAGCTAGAAAGAGTCAGGAGAAGAAGGCAAATAATTCAAAAACTATAAAAAATAAATTATGAAGACCAATTGAAAAGTTGCTTAAAACTGACCATTCTATAACATACTAGAAGTTAACCTGAAGGTGAACCACACCTTTAATCTGACCTGCAGCTGTCGCCTCTGATTGGATTAAAATTTCCATCACTCTCACTTGTCACAACTGCTAGGAGCTGTAGTCCAGTATCAACTGGAGGGGATGCAAGTAAAATATTCCCAATATGTCTAGTAAATCTAGCAGCGGCTTCTTAAATGTAGCATTAGCTATAAATGTGTTTATGGCACAGCACAATGCTGGAGGCGTGACATGTACCCTAGGAATACAACAAAGTGACCTTGTAAATTTAGAATGGGGCGTGTGCCTTGTTTCCCTGGGGGGAGGTTAAGAGGGCAGTGCACAAGGTATCACATGGGGAGCACGTCTGGGTTGGCCAGGCCCACTGGTTGTCCCAGTCCGACCCTGGGTGTGCAGGGTGCAGGGGTTTAAAGAAAATCTATTTTTGCACTTTGCACAGTGTGCAAAAAAAGGCTGATTGCAGCCCTTTTTGGGCTTGGTAGCACTCTGTTCCTAATTGTAAATTACCCCTATAATGTCTAATTGTTAATTTTTTTCCCCTTAAGATTGTGACTGTGAAGCTCTATGGGGCGGGGACCTCCTTCCTTCCTTTCCCAATACTTGGTGCTTTATGGCAGACTGTAAAAGTAATTTCCTCTGTTCTCCACCCTTATAAAAAGGCAACTGTGGAATAGAGATGCCGACACACTGCAGGTCATGAGGAAGATATTGATAGTACTTTAGGTCCAAAGTCACATAATGAGATTAGAAGTGGCCTATACCTTCCTTTTCCCAATATTCTATAGGGCAAGCAAGCTTTAGTATTAACGTCTATGAAGACTTTCATTCACCCTAATCATGATATACAGTATCTGGTGGGGATAAGTCTAAAGGTGGCCCTACATGCAGAGATCCAACTCCGCATGTAGGGCCAACAGGATTTTTTAACCTGGTCGATTGACATCTGCCTGAATTTTGGCTAGATATCAATCGGGGGGTACTTGTTGGAGGGCCCCATACACTGCCCAATAAGCTGGCGACTTAATCTGTCTGCATCTTATATTGGCTCGTGTATGGCCAGGGTCGGACATGGCTGCTGCCTTGGTGGTCTCTGTTGTCCTACTAGTTTACAACAAGGGTATATATAAAAATTATACAATACTTTTAATATTATTGCTTTAAACAAATCATTTTTCTTTTCTGAGCTGAGAGATCATCAGTGACTTAAATATAGGGAGAGAGGGACCCAGAGAGATTAATTACAATAGTATTGGTGGGTGGGGAGGGCCTGGGATGTCCCAGTTACGTCCCTGGAGATTGAAATAAGATGATCATATAATATAACAGGCTAATGTGTTATATGACAGTTATAAAGGAGATGGCGCTTATACTATAATTACACAGTGTGTGTGTGTGTGTGTGTTTGATTATTGTGGTATTGTAATCCTCTTCTCTTCTATGGTGCTCTATGGAAACTAACATCTGAACAAGAAAAAAATGCTTCATGCATTTCAGAGATCCTATATACACAGTATTTGCCACCCTAAGGTTGCGCAGCAGACGGGCTCCTTTCTCCTCAATATACATTCATAGCTCATTCTAAGAGCTTGGGTGAAATGTGAACATTACCAATGTCATTGCTACTGAAAGCCATATACAGTATCCCTTTCTATCTCTGGTTTTCATTGTTGAAACTATGAAGCAGAAGACCGTTCTCCTCCAGATGGCTTCTGCTGCACTGTGTCAGAATATAAAGAGCTATACAGATACCGCTGAAAATAATTACACGTACATGTCTTATAGAGTTGATTCACCTCCCAATCAAGTTTTAGTACTTTCTAGGATGATCTTATTCTGAACAACTTTTCAATTGGTCTTCATTTTTGTAGTTTTTAAATGATTTCTCTTCTACTTCAGCCTCTTACTGGTCTTTAAAAGAGGGGCACTAACCTCGGCAACAAAAAACGATCACTCTATAAGGCTTAAATGTTATGATGTATTTTTCCCCCTTATTTCTTCTATTCAGGCTTTTCCTAGTCATAGTCGAGTCTCTCCTGGTTGTTAGGATAAACTGGCTCCTAGAAACCAGATAGAAGCTAAATTTCCAATTGGAGAGCTGTTGAAAAAAAAAAACACAATAAAAAAAAAAAAAAAAAAGAGTAATGGCAACTTGTCTCAGTGTCTATGTTGTACTAAAAGTTAATTTAAAGGTGAACTACTGGAGGCCGTTGAGAACATATTAAAGGGGAACTATTGCAAAAATGAAAAATTAATATAAGCTTCCTCATACTGAAGTAAGAAACTTACTAAATACAGTCAATTAAAAATTCTGCATCGTTTCTGAAATAATCAAGTTTTAAATATTCCTCTCCCAGCATCTCTTTCACTTCATTCTGTCTTCATGCAGCAGTTGGGTGTCGGATGAATGATCCAATTCCAATATATCTTATAGGGGGCTCCCATTCCTAGCAGATGTATTAGCGCTCACTCAAATAACTGATTAGAGTACAAACAAAATAACTGCCTTTTACACAAATTCTTCAAGTAGAGTGACAGGATTTCCGGTAGTTTTAATAGAGTGAGCTCTAATACATCTTCTAGGCAAAAGGAGCCCCCCCATAAGGTATATTGGATCATTCATCTGACACCCAATGCCTGAATGAAGACAGAATGAGATGCTGAGAGAGGAATAGTGATGATAAACTTGATTATTTCAGAAACAGTACAGAATTTTAAATTAACTGTATTTAGAAAATTTCTTATTTCAGTATGCTGAAGCTTATATTAAATTTTCATTTTCACCAACTGGAAAAATAAGTAATTTGTTCAAGGGGAGATGTGATTTTGTGGGTGTGTTACCATCAATAAACACTATGTATTTTAACCATTTGCTTATAGAAGTTCTGCTTTGTGTGAGTCTTCTTCTTAGATCCCATATGTTCCACTGAAACCCAAAACTTGAACCTGGGAGATCCAGCCATTCTAGGGGCGGGGAACAGCTTTTCTCTTTGCTGACGAAGCTGAACCGTGTTCTTGAATAATGAATAGTCAGAGCCAAATTTACTATTTAAAACAAAGTTTGATGTAAAAGTTACCTTGGGAATCTATGTACCCACTATTATCTATAAATGTGAATATATAGATAAGGAATGGCCTGTATATACAATAAGCTGAGTACACACAGAAGTTCTACTCTTTATATTGTACACTACTTGGTCACTGGTTAGTCTATGGGGTATATTTACCAAAGAGTGAAGTTAGAGATCACCACGGTCTGCTAGAGGAAAATACCGCCTCTCTCCATTCATTTCTATGGGATTTTTAAAGGTGTATTTATCAAAGGGTGAAAGTGAAAATTTACCATTTCATAAATACGCCTTTAAAAATCCCATAGAAATGAATGAAGAGAGGCAGTATTTCACACTAGTGGACTGTGGTGATCTCTAACTTCACTCTTTGATAAATATACCCGCACAGCTCATAAACCATTCATGCCAGCTGAACAACATCTGGGTGTTTACTAAACCCTGCAGGAGCGCAACTGACTGTTACATGGGCATAACACATTTTGAGCAGAAGTGCTTGTCGGGGCATGGGGAGGACCTGTACATCATATTTGCAATAAAACTGAAGAGTCCTGTGCAGACTTCAATGTTCTATAAGGATATATGCACTTCCTGTATTGTTATTTATACTGTACATACAGAGACCTAGACTAAAACACCATTAATAATACAGGTTAAATGTACAATTTGTCTGGTTTAAAGAAAATGTAAAGCTTCAGCATCATGTTACTTTATGTAAAAGACCAGGGAGAAAGTATGCTTTGCGTAGAAGTGGGGATAATAACCTCTAGAAAAACCTATTGGCTGTGGGATAGCAGCAGGTATAGTAGGGAGAGAGGGTGTCTATAGTAACAGTGGGATAATAGTCTCTGAGAAGGGGCTGTGGGATAGCAGGTATAGTAGGAGAGATAGTGCCTACCTATAGTAGCAGTGGGATAATAGTCTCTGAAAACAGAATGTGTGGCTGTGGGATAGCAGGTATAGTAGGAAGAGATGGTGTCTATTGTAGCAGTGGGATAATAGTCTCTGGGAAGGGGCTGTGGGATAGCAAGTATAGTAGGGAGAGATGGTGCCTATAATAACAGTAGGATAATAGTCTCTGGGAAGGGAGTGTGACTGTGTGATAGCAGGTATAGTAGGGAGAGATGGTGCCTATAATAGCAGTGGCGATTATAGAGTGATGAGTTTCTGACGTTCACTCACTTTCTGTAGCTTTCAGAGCTCCTACCTGCCTGGGTGCACTTCAAGAGTGCTGTACCTTAAATACACATGCCCCTATTCCCCAGGACCTGAAAAACTACTCTTAGTAGGCAACTGGCTCAACCCTAATTTATCTGCAAATTTGTTTCCATGAATATGGCTCCATTGCAAAAGGATATCTATCACTTTGGTCAGATTCTGCTCAATTGGGTCTCAGTAGCATACCATGCAGAGTTTTCCCACTTATTCTAGAAAAGTTGCCATCCTTAAATGGCACTAATCTCCGATAGCAGGGGCAGATACTTAATTTTGAAAGGTCAAATTGACAGCCCTACTTATTTAATAATTTCTCCCCAATAATTTCTCATGCGGCTATCCCTGAGCGGCGTAGTTCCCCAGGCGCTCCACTCTGCCGGCGCAGTGTAGGAATGGCTGTGGGAAAAAGAGAGAGCTCAGCCAATACTTACCCCTGGGAGCATTCTCCTCTGTTCTCTGGTCAGCTCTTGCGACCCTGTAATGAAATGATTTCAGTGAGCTGGGTGGTCTGTGTAAGAAAACACTGTTGAGACCGCAGAAATACAGGTCCAACACTGGGGAATGCCAATTTGAGACCTCTACTCAGTGTAGAGGACCTATGCCATCCCATGGTGTCAGTTTAGCTGATCACACACAACAGAATAAAATAACATAATAAATAAATAATAAATAATCCTATGCTCCGGAGGACAAAACGCAAATTGAGCTAAGCTCTGCCTGCTGGGGGTATAGCCAGTGGAAGTGGAGTCAGTTTTTTCCTGAGTTGTGTCCTGTCTCTTAGTGGTACTAGCGATACCCCACTGTCCCTGTGTCCCACAAGCAGACCTGGAGAAATAGACAATATAACATAAGATAAGAAATTTAGATGAGACTCTCAACCCAACCCGCACCTGAAAATCCAACCCTCATTCAGCAGGGTACCCGCCCCGCTGCAGGACTTTACAGGCAGGTTACTTTAATATGGTCATGACCCAGCTATGGATAGACTACACCCCTCCACACATGACACTAGAACATTTGCTAACTGGGTAGAGGCCACAGGGCTTTCGGACATCTGGAGATGGAAGCACCCCCAGCTTAAGCAATACTAATGCTATACAGTAGCAACAGCGGCAATGTCCCGTATTGATTTGTGTCTGGGTACGGGAGTTATACTTCCCCTTGTAAATTCTATTATTTTTTTGACCAGGATGTGTCCTACCTAGTGAAAAGGGGGCATGGTCAGAACTACCCTCGGTCACACGGGACAGTGGAGACTGCTCCCTAAGTGGAGAACTAATCCGAAAGTAGGTGAGCGATTCCCCTCTCAGTTAACACAATATTGGGGCATACAGTAAATCAAGGCACTGCAGCAGGCCAAGTAGTATGGGATGCTGGAAAAGCCTTGTTAGAGGTGCATATACAGTATCTCCTTAATAAAATCAGCCCGGCAGGAGAATGATCAGGCCCTTTAACTTGCACAAAGCAAGCTAGCTAGTGCGGAAGCAGACTTAACGTGATCGCAATCTGGTACAATAAGGGCGACAAACATGGGAAACCGCTGGCTCTGCTAGCCATGGGAGAGGTCCCCAGAACTATAATTAGGGTGATTGATGGGACCAATATACTTAAAGAACATGCACAGGTAACTGAACATTTTAGGCAATACTTTCAGAAAACATACCAGAGGACTCAATGGAAGGACTTGATGAGTACTTGAATAACTTCCCAGAGGTGCTCCCTGACATGGTAATACAGCTGGATAAAGACATTTCGGCTGATGAAGTTAGAGGCAATTAATACATTCCCTTTGGGTAAAACACCTGGATCTGATGGGATCCCCATAGTGGTACAAGAAATACGCGGAAATATTAACTCCCTGATTGGTAGAGCTATTCAATGGAATTACTGTGCCAAATGACCTGCCTAATTCTTGTTATGATGCTTATGTTACTCTCATCCTAAAGTTTGGCAAGCCTCCTGACCGATGTAAATCATACTGTCCCATATCTTTATTAATTTCAGATGTAAAGATATTTGCTAAAATACTAGCCAATATGCTTCAATTAGTGATACTGCAACGAATTCACCCTGATCAGACCGGCTTCATGCCCCACCAAGCAGTGTTGCCCTGAGGGGCCCACCAGGAAACCATCTTGAGGACCCCCCCCATACAGAATAGCAGCCACAATTAAATATCAAAATTAACATTTGTCTTATAAAAAAGAAACTGGAATGGCCATAACAACATTAAATTAAAATATCTTGTTCAACTCTCCCGTTTAGAATTCCAGCACCAATCTGGTTGCTAGGGTCTACATTACCCTAGCAACCAAGCAGTGGTTTAAGTCAGAAAAAGAGAGCAAATAATTTGAAAACTATACAAAATAAAAAATGAAGACCAATGTAAAAGTTGCTAAGAATTGTCCATTCTATAACATAATACAAGTTAAATTAAAGGTGCACTATTCCTTAAGAGGTTAAAAGACAACAATGTTCAGATACAGTATGTATATCAGCAATATGTTGCTCACCAACCCCTTGGATGTTGCTCCCAGTAGCCTCAAAGCAGGTGCTTATTTTTCAATTTGTGGCTTGGAGGCAACATTTATATTTTTTCTCCGCGCCTCATTGAAACAAGAAATCGAAGCCGTAATATTAGGGCACATGATTAGTGAAATGATCTGCCACTTGGTCTATATTGCGGCCTGTGTGCTGAAGGTGTTAGCAATAGACACGTACCGTCGCACCGATCTCATATACGTCTTTAGTTCACTGTACTGTCAGTACGTCTATTGCACCTTCAGCCCTATGTGCCAGTACATGTCTATTGCCAACACCTTCAGCACACAGGCAGCAGTATAGACCAAGTGACAGATCAATTTACTAATCACGTCTACGTAATTCCCGATTGCACTGTGCTGGCGGGCCACAATATTATTAATTTCATGATGGAGGCCGAGGGCCGGTGTGTATATTTTAAAACGGGCCACAATTGGCCCCCGGGGCCTGACTTTGGACATGCCTGGCCTATCTATTTATCCAGTTTTTATTTTTATACTGGAATCTTCCTTTAAGGCTATTTGCAAACAAGGAATAGTAACCTAAAGCAGCTATGCCTGTATAGTAGTTAAATATCAATACTGGGCAAGGCTTAGAGTACACCAGACACAAGACATGGGGCTTACAGCTATACAGGCAAGATATGCTATATTACAAGGAAGGTTGAGGCCAATTTATGATGAATAGAGATTGATACAAAGTAGAAAAAGTTTTGGCCGATCCAGACTTACCCCGTGTGTTTAAATTAGTGCAGCTACATTTAGATATACCGGGTGCTAAGGCATCAGCGTTCCCACTGTAATCGGCTATGCAAGAGGATGGAAAAGCGGCACTCCGGTTATAAAGAAGGTGTTTTATTATTCCAACAGGTCAAAAACCCAACAACTTATGAGTTGCTCCCAAAATGCGCCAGATATTAATACAACCCTGACGCTGCTTGCAGAATCAAGAATGCCTTTATGGAAGCTAGGGAAAAACAAAGCAGAGCTGTGTTGCTATGGACCCCCTATGTAAACACAACATACCTGCCATTTACTATGCTACACATCATACCCAGATTAAACAAATGCTGGACCTACCTTCTAAGCTTGCATCTCCTGACACCTCAAATAAATTACATGTACTGAAACGATAGCAGATCATTTCCACCAAGCCTTGTAATACCGGGACTGAACCAATAGACTTCCAGGTAAAACACAATCATTTCCTAGGGAACAATGAACAAGGCTTGTATTCTTTACCATAAGTGGTCATTGGTTTTTATTAAGCAGAAGAAGTCACTTAAATCTTGAGATAATAAATGTCAAAGAAGCCATAGTTTGATTTACTGAATATATATTTATTCAGAAAGAATAACATATTTCAAAGAAGATAAACAGAATGGAAAGTGTAGCTCCCCTGACCTGTGATAACACCCAATAAATTAGAACCCCCTCCCCACTATGAATAATTTTCTGATCAGCTGACAGACCCGCTTCTATAGAAGCTCCATCATTTTATAATACAGTATACCATTAGCCCGCAGCCAAAAACGCTGCTGGAGAATATACAAAATGTTACACACGTACACTATGTACAGGGAACACTTCAACAATTCAGTTCAGGGGGGATTCAGGGACCCCGTTAACTTTCTGTGGCACAATAGAAACACCCATTGGATCAAGGAGAACATTTTCTCCTTTCCTCCAATTGAAAGTACTAAATTATAAACACAAGTCTGTTGCCCCCATGCGGCAGACCATTCAAAACGGGCAATTCAAAGGAATGCAAAGGAATAGTAACAGGCGTTTGAACATCGCTAAATACATCTGAAACCAAGTCGGTATGGGGTGTTAGAAAAAAAAAAAAAGGGTTATGCCTGGATAAAGGCCAACTCTTGCGGTTAAAGGAGACAAACATTTTTGCAAAATTGCTCAGAGTTCACGGTAATTGATCTAATTAATTATTTGTTTTGCTTTAAAGGAGAACTAAAGCCCAACTAAATAAATAGCTAGAAATGTTGCACATTAGGGGGCAGATTTATCAAGGGTCAAATTTCAAGTGTTAAAAAACCCTCGAATTCGACCCTCAAAGTAAAATCTTTAGAATTCGAAGGATTTTAACACAAAACGTTCGAACAAAAATCATTCCATCGAACGATAAAATCCTTTGAATCGAACGATTTTAAGCAAACGATCGAATGATTTTTATTCAATCAAAAAAAGCTTAGAATTAAAAAAAAAACAAAAAAAAAAACAAAAAAACAAAAAAAAAAAACAAAAAAAAAAAAACTTAGAATAGTGCTCTGGAAGGTCCCCTTAGGCTAACATTGTACTTCGGTAGCTTTAATGTGGCCAAGTATGAAGTCAAAGTTTTTTTAAGAGACATTACTTCGATTATCGAATGGTCGAATAGTCGAACGATTTTTACTTTGAATCATTCGATTTGATCAATTCGATGGTCAAAGTACCCAAAAAACACTTTGAAATTCAAATATTTTTGCATTCGACACTCGAGCTTAGTAAATCTACCCCTAGATGTGCAAGACATTGGAGTGGGATAGGCTTCCTGAAGCTCTGAATTTTGCTCCACTGTGATATTTGATCAATATATTAATGTGATAAGTGTTATGTACAGTACCAATCATCCAAAATACATCATTACAGGTATGGGATCTGTTATCCAGAAAGCTCCATGTAAAGGATGTCTCCCATAGACTCCATTGTATCCAAATAATCCAAATTTTTAAAAATGATTTCCTTTGTCTCTGTAATAATAAAACAGTACCTTGATCCCAACTAAGATATACTTAAATCCTTCTAGGAGGCAAAACCAGCCTATTGGGTTTATGTGGGGGCAGATTTACCTAGGGTCGAATATCGAGGGTTAATCAACCCTTGATATTCGACTGCCGAATTGAAATCCTTCGACTTTTATATTCGAAGGATTTAGCGCTATTCCTATGATCGAACGATCAAAGGAATAATCGTTCAATCGAACGGCCTCGGTAAGTTTTAGGTGGCGAACTAGGGGGGGGGGTCGAAGAATTTTTTAAAGAGACAGTACTTAAGACTATCGAATGGTCGTATAGTCGAATGATTTTTCGACTTTTTTAAAAAAAACCAAAAAAAAAAAACCAAAGGACAAACTTTTAAATTGCTAACTTTATTAAGAAATAACTAACCGAAACTCCACTTGCGCTCGCTCCTCTTCAGAAAAGGCAATCCGGTGATCCGTTGTGCGCCGTTCGATTTCTCCTCCCTGCTTTCCTTATAGGAGATAGCTAGGGAGGAGAAATCGAGCGCCGCATGATGGATTGTGGCCGTGTCGCCTTTTCTGAAGAGGAGCTCAATCGCAGTTTGGGTAAGTTATTTTTGAATACTAAAGACTTAGCGATTTAAAAGTTTAATGTGTCTTTGTGGGGTTTTTTCGTTCTATACTAACCAATTTTTTATTTTTTTTTAAAAATTGATGTTACTGATCCTTTAAGCTTTTGCAGTTTTGCATGGGTCAAACAACAGGAGGCACAAAAAGTTACACATTCAAGTTATATGCATGAATTAAAAAACTGCCAACATCATGAAATCTAAAAAAGTTAAAGTGAAAAATTAACCAGGACACTGAGACATTGTGCACGGTCATATGGCCCTTTAAGCAGAGAGAAGGGCAAGGTGCAAATTCCTCAAAACCTCAATGTGTACTACTTTCAAATATAAAATAAATATGCTTCTGCTCATGTAATGCTCGTCAGTATATCATTTTTATCCACTGCTTAGGTCTAAGTCTTCTGCTACTCCTTATTTAAAAACAACCTCCATATGCCTTGTATGAAGCCGGACTGATTGTAATGATACCAGTTCAGGCTGCAGAGCTGCACAATGTGTCCGACAATGTACTGGGTTCAGTCGACCGTAGATATATCAGTTTCATTCAGGAATTTCCCCTAGAAAGACTTGAGGTTGGATACAACTTCTATAACAATCTGCACTTTAACTTATATCTTTCATTGACCATTTTGAGCTAAAAAATCCTTAATCCTTAACTTTTGCAGCTGTTAAAAAAAACTCTTCCCATGTGTATGAGATCAACGCAATGCAAGAGAAGAGATTCCTTGGACTGCATACTTACAAGCAACGTCAATCACCTGCCTTTACCCAAAGTTCTAGAATAACACATTTTTCCCCAAAGGATTACTTATTATCTGAGAATGAACAGAGAACAATCAACATGGTCATATCTCTTTTGTTCTGCCTGAACAGCCTTCCCCTAACAGTATAACCTTCCACCTCATTTCTAAACCACCATTCTTCTTGTGGTCAACATCATATCAAACATTAGTGCTTCAGATATGTAAAAATCCAGAAATAAGACTGACTATTCAAGTGGATGGGGTTGAGCCCCCTCCCCCAAAGGTAGCAGGTGAAAATAGCAGCTTTAAACTAGTGTGGAAACAAATCTGCACTGAATGGTATAACCCATTGGCCTGTGCAATACAGGGGTTCCCTTGGGTGGAATACAATACTTCACTATGGGACCCAAAATTCAGTACAGAAAGGCAACAGTTCTCCACATCCATCCCATTAATTGCCAATCTCCAGCACTCCCCCATCCCAAAGCAATGGTTTCTAATGTGTCCTTGGAGAAAATGAATCCCAGCACAAGCAGGCGTTGGCATGGGAAAAGGAGGGATGCATCTGTCAACTTCTCCCTCAAATCACCATAATTCGGACCTAGTCATTTTAGTCAGCACGGTAGAAAAAGGGGATGCATGGATTCTGCAGCAGGGCACCAGGCCATTCCTGGGGAATCTGTATCTCATGCATAATTTGTTTAGTGGTTGGGTCTTCTGATCCAGGGGTTTAGTCGTTCCTGAGGAGCTGCCAAATGAAGCAATGACTGTACTTCCCGTCTCCCATCCTCTTCTAAGCCGACTTCCTCCAGGGCTACAATGAGGCAAAATGTGATTAGATAAAATGATGTAGGAATAGGAGTTAGGATAAGCGAGATAGAAGCAATATCCCTCTACAGTACTAGAGCTCACTCTCTGTTGTCTCCTGGCTAAACAGAAACCTCTGTTGCCCCTGGCTTACCTCCATTCTCTTTTCCTTCAAGTTCCATAGGGTTTTCTGCTGGGAACTCTTCTGACCCTGTCTGGGGACCCTGGGTTGCCTGTACCTCCTGTACCTCCTGTACCATTCATTGTGCTCAGTTACCAGTCGCATGACCAAAACTTGCAATTCTAGCAGCTTAGCCTACAAATCAGAAAGACTGCATAATTCAACTATTTGTCCTGAGGAAAATGGACTCTCACATGTATCTTCTCAGACACTGCTAGCATAACACCCACCTTCATCTCCTCTTTGTCCTGAGCCAGTCAGCTAATGTACTCCTCCATTTCCTTGTGACGCTGCTTCAGTATGGCTCTCTGGTTCTGATAAAGTGCAATGTATTCACCTTCAGAATGCACAAATGTTAGTTTTAGTTGAGCCCTTCAATTACTGAAGCGCTATCAGGTAGGACCTAACATCATTACAGCCTTAGCAATATTTTTATTTCTATTCAACCATCAATTAGCACTAGAATTTACCAATAGTGTGTTTCTCCTGACAGCTGAATACATCGATGCTCCAGCTCTTCTACATGCTCCTTCAGCTCCACTCTCTCTTGCATCAAGTCTGTAAACCGAAGCTAAAAGAAGAATATGGTCAGCAAGCAAATGCTACAAAAAACACCAATGCTACAAAAAACACCAAAAGCCAACTAGTGCACAGGGTGTCTGATGACCTGAAGTTCCTGTAGATATCAGTTTTAGATTTAAGCCATAAGTGGTTATTATCAAAGATTATAGAACACAACACTAAATACAGAATTGCTGTGTTGTAGAAGAAGCTCAAGGTTAAAGGCCATTCTGTTATTAGAATGTAGAATGTTTGCACAGAACAAGGAATACATCTGTTGTCTCATGTCACAAGTATTGATAGTGCAAGGACAAGAAAGACACATCGTCTCAAAAACTACAGCATAGATACCATTCCGGACACTCTGCTGACACAGTAGTTACACCTTATTTGGCTATTGTACTGAGACTGAGTCTGTCCCTAGATGGAAATAGTGACATAGTTATGTTAAACCAAGAATGATGATTGGAGGCCTCTGGATCAGCCCCATGGAAGAAGAAATAGTTAAAATGGTCATCTGTTGTATTGCTTATTGTCCCCCAACATCCTCACGAGCTTTCAGGGCATGTGAGCTATTATTTAATACTCTGTATTGTAATACTCTGTATTAATGTATACCTCAAATAAAGCTGTCTGGTTAATTTACTGAGAGAATCTGTTTGGTTCAAGTCAGGCCCAGGGGGAACTTTGGGGCCAGGCTCGATTTGAGTAAGTATTTATTTAAATCCAAGAGGGACTTACTCATCGTGGCTGAGAATCTTATATCCCTGGAGGACTATAGGAGCATAAATTGACAGTTCCCACACAATAAAGCAAACAAGTTAGCTGCATAGGTAACACAACACATAAAACTGTGATGTACACATGACAATATATGTTCAACTGGCTCTGCAATGAATATTGCTATGTAACAGAATATTATGCATATCAAAAGCACATGGTCATTTGTACATATTCAGCTCTTGGATGAAGAAAATCTTACTGCACCATACTCCGTATACAGTCACCATACAGTGCCAAATGTATTCAGGCGTTACATACTCAAGGAACTGGAACAAGCACATGCAATGAATATTTGTGCCGGACCAGCATGTAGGCTGGGATTACTCACCTGCAGTTTCTCCATGGCACTCTGTAATGCATCATACACCTCTCTGGGAATGCTATCCATATTGAGATCTATGGATTAAAAATAAATAAATAAACCCAGCACATGGGGATTTGCAAACTGGCTCCAGTTTAATAGAAACCAATGCTACTTAAATCTATAGACCTGAAGGTGCATAATAAGTAATGGTCCAAACTTATTATACAGCCTCCTACAAACTCCCTGGCAGAACCCTTTGCAGGTTTCACTATGGATACTACCAGGCAGTAGGTAGCTAAATGTGAGTGAACATTGCAGTTCAAGACTGGTAGGCAAAAAAAAATTTTTACTCCGTGACCCCCATTTGAAAGCCAGGTCAGAAAGAGAAGTCAAATAAATTAAAAACTATAAAAACTGAAGGACGAACACAGTAGCAGTTCCATGCATAAATAACCATAGAATTCACAGCAGGATGGCAAGGTGCAATTTCATGTATAAATACCCCCCAGAAGGATGGCAAGGGGCAATGCCATGTATAAATACTCCCAGAACCCACAGCAGGATGGCAAGGGGCAAATCCATGTAAAACTACCCCCCAGAACGGACAGCAGGATGGTAAGGGGCTATTCCATGTATAAATACCCCAGAACCCACAGCAAGATGGCAAGGGGCAATTCCATGTATAAATACCCCCAGAATCCATAGCAGGATGGCAAGGGGCAAATGCATGTATAGATAAACCCCCCCCCCCCAAGAACCCACAGCAGTATGGCAAGGGGCAATTCCATGTATAGATACCCCCAGAACCCACAACAGTATGGCAAGGGGCAATACCATGTATAGATACCCACAGAACCCTAAAGCAGGATGGCACGGGGCAATTGCATGTATTAATACCCCTAAAAGGATGGCATGCGGCAATGCCATGTACAAATACCCCCAGAACACACAGCAGGGTGGCAAGGGGCAAATCCATGTAAAAATACCCCCCTCCAGGAACCCACAGCAGGATGGCAAGTGGCAAATCCATGTATAGATACTCCCCAGAACCCACAGCAGGATGGCAAGGGGCAATTGCATGTATTAATACCAACCATGGCAATGCTATGTACAAATACCCCCAACAAGATGGCAAGGGGCAAATGCATGTAAAAATACCCCCCCCCCAGAACCCACAGCAGTATGGCAAGGGGCAATTCCATGTAAAGATACCCCACAGAACCCACAGCAGAACGGCAATTGCATGTATTAATACCCCTAAAAGGATGGCAAGGGGCAATGCCATGTACTAATACCCCCTGAACCCACAGCAGGAGGGCATGGGGCAATTCCATTTATAGATAGCCCCCAGAACCCACAGCAAATGGCAATTTCATGTATTAATACCCCCAAAAGGATGGCAAGGGGCAATTCCATACATAAATACCTCCCAGAACCCACAGCAGGATGGCAAGGGGCAAATGCATGTATAGATACCCCCCAGAACCCACAGCAAGATGGTAAGGGATAATTGCATGTATTAATACCCCAAAAGGATGGCAAGGGGCAATGCCATGTAGAAATACCCACAGCAGGATGGCATGGAGCAAATCCATGTAAAAATACCAGCCCAGAACCCATGGCAGCATGGCAAGGGGCTATTCCATGTATAGATACCCCCCAGAAGGATGGCAAAGAGCAATTCCATGTATAGATACCCCCCAGAACCCACAGCAGGATGTCAAGGGGCAATGCCATGTATCGATACCCGCAAAAGGATGGCATGGGGCAATGCCATGTACAAATACCCCCAGAACCCACAGCAGGATAGCAAGGGGCAAATGCATTTATAGATAACCCCCAGAACCCACGGAAGGATGGCATGGGGCAATTCCATGTATGGATACACCCCAGAACCCACAGCAAGATGGCAAGGGGCTATTGCATGTATCAATACCACCCAGAACCCACAGCAGGATGGCAAGGGGCAAATGCATGTATAGATACCCCTCAGAACCAACAGCACGATAGCAAGGGGCAAATGCATGTATAGATAACCCCCAGAACCCACGGCAGGATGGCAAGGGGCTATTCCATGTATAAAGGATGGCATGGGGCAATTCCATGTATAGATACCCCCCAGAACCCAGATCAGGATGGCATGGGGCTATTGCATGTATTAATACCACCCAAAACCCACAGAAGGATGGCAAGGGGCAAATGCATGTATAGATAACCCCCAGAACCCACGGCAGGATGGCAAGGAGCTATTCCATGTATAAATATCCCCCAGAAGGATGGCATGGGGCAATTCCATGTATAGATACCCCCCCAGAACCCACAGCAAGATGGCAAGGGGCAAATCCATGTATAGATACCCCCAGAACCCACAGCAAGATGACAAATCAATGTATAGATACCCCCCAGAACCCACAGCAAGATGGCAAGGGGCAATTGCATGTATTAATACCCCCAAAAGGATGGCATGGGGCAATTCCATATATAAATACCTCCCAGAACCCACAGCAGGATGGCAAGGGTCAAATGCATGTATAGATACCCCCCAGAACCCACGGCAGGATGGCAAGGGGCTATTCCATATATAAATAACCCCCAAAAGAATGGCATGGGGCAATTCCATGTATAGATACCCCCCAGAACCCACAGCAGGATGGCATGGGGCAATTCCATGTCTAAATACCCCCCAGAACCCACAGCAGGATGGCAAGGGCCTATTCCATGTATAAAGGATGGCATTGGGCAATTCCATGTATAGATACCCCCCAGAACCCACAGCAGGATGGCAAGGGGCAAATGCATGAATAGATAACCCCCAGAACCCACCGCAGGATGGAAAGGAGCTATTCCATGTATAAATATCCCCCAGAAGGATGGCACGGGGCAATTCCATGTATAGATACCCCCCCAGAACCCACAGCAAGATTGCAAGGGGCAAATCCATGTATAGATACCCCCCAGAACCCTCAGCAAGATGGCAAGGAACAATTGCATGTATAAATACCCCCAAAAGGATGGCATGGGGCAATTCCATATATAAATACCTCCCAGAACCCACAGCAGGATGGCAAGGGTCAAATGCATGTATAGATACCCCCGAGAACCCACGGCAGGTTGGCAAGGGGCTATTCCATGTATAAATAACTCCCAAAAGAATGGCATGGGGCAATTCCATGTATAGATACCCCACAGAACCCACAGCAAGATGGCAAGGGATAATTGCATGTAGTAATACCCCCAAAAGGATGGCAAGGGACATTGCCATGTACAAATACCCCCAGAACCCACAGCAGGATGGCATGGGGCAATTCCATGTCTAAATACCCCCCAGAACCCACAGCAGGATGGCAAGGGGCAAATGCATGTATAGATACCCCCAAGAACCCACAGCAGGATGGCAAGGGGCTATTCCATGTATAAATATCCCCCAGAAGGATGGCACGGGGCAATTCAATGTATAGATACCCCCCCACCGAACCCACAGCAAGTTGGCACGGGGCAAATCCATGTATAGATGGCCCCCAGAACCCACAGCAAGATGGCAAGGGGCAATTGCATGTATTAATACCCCCAAAAGGATGGCAAGGGGCAATGCCATGTACAAATACCCCCAGAACCCACAAAAGGATGGCA
Source organism: Xenopus laevis (assembly GCF_017654675.1). Taxonomy (NCBI): domain Eukaryota; kingdom Metazoa; phylum Chordata; class Amphibia; order Anura; family Pipidae; genus Xenopus; species Xenopus laevis. The sequence continues at coordinate 39,416,819 of NC_054386.1, read as the reverse complement.
AGGGGCTATTCCATGTATAAATATCCCCCAGAAGGATGACATGGGGCAATTCCATGTACAGATACCCCCCAGAATCCACAGAAGGATGGCAAGGGGCTATTCCATGTATAAATATTCCCCAGAAGGATGGCACGGGGCAATTCCATGTATAGATACCCCCCAGAACCCACAAAAGGATGGCAAGGGGCAAATCAATGTAAAAATACCCCCCAGGAACCCACAGCAGGATGGCAAGTGGCAAATCCATGTATAGATACTCCCCAGAATCAACAGCAAGATGGCAAGGGGCAATTGCATGTATCAATACCACCCATGGCAATGCCATGAGGCAATGCCATGTACAAATACCCCCAGCAAGATGGCAAGGGGCAAATGCATGTAAAGATACCCCACAGAACCCACAGCAGAACGGCAAGGGGCAATTGTATGTATTAATACCCCTAAAAGGATGGCAAGGGGCAATGCCATGTACTAATACCCCCGGAACCCACAGCAGGATAGCATGGGGCAATTCCATTTATAGATAGCCCCCAGAACCCACAGCAATTTCATGTATTAATACCCCCAAAAGGATGGCAAGGGGCAATTCCATACATAAATACCTCCCAGAACCCACAGCAGGATGGCAAGGGGCAAATGCATGTATAGATACCCCCCAGAACCCACAGCAAGATGGTAATGGATAATTGCATGTATTAATACCCCCAAAATGATGGCAAGGGGCAATGCCATGTAGAAATACCCACAGCAGGATGGCATGGATCAAATCCATGTAAAAATACCAGCCCAGAACCCATGGCAAGGGGCTATTCCATGTATATATACCCCCCCAGAAGGATGGCAAAGAGCAATTACATGTATAGATACCCCCCAGAACCCACAGCAGGATGTCAAGGGGCAATGCCATGTAGAAATACCCCCAGAACCCACAGCAGGATAGCAAGGGGCAAATGCATGTATAGATAACCCCCAGAACCCACGGAAGGATGGCATGGGGCAATTCCATGTATAGATACCCCCCAGAACCCACAGCAAGATGGCAAGGGGCTATTGCATGTATAAATATCCCCCAGAACCCACAGCAGGATAGCAAGGGGCAAATGCATGTATAGATAACCCCCAGAACCCACGGCAGGATGGCAAGGGGCTATTCCATGTATAAAGGATGGCATGGGGCAATTCCTTGTATAGATACCCCCAGAACCTACATCAGGATGACAAGGGGCTATTGCATGTATGAATACCACCCAGAACCAACAGCAGGATGGCAAGGGGCAAATGCATGTATAGATAACCCCCAGAACCCACGGCAGGATGGCAAGGGGCTATTCCATGTATAAAGGATGGCATGGGGCAATTCCATGTATAGATACCCCCCAGAACCCACATCAGGATGACAAGGGGCTATTGCATGTATGAATACCACCCACAACAGGATGGCAAGGAGCTATTCCATGTATAAATATCCCCCAGAAGGATGGCATGGGGCAATTCCATGTATAGATACCCCCCCAGAACCCACAGCAAGATGGCAAATCCATGTATAGATACCCCCCAGAACCCACAGCAAGATGGCAAGGGGCAATTGCATGTATTAATACTCCCAAAAGGATGGCATGGGGCAATTCCATATAAATACCTCCCAGAACCCACAGCAGGATGGCAAGGGTCAAATGCATGTATAGATACCCCCCAGAACCCACAGCAGGATGGCAAGGGGCTATTCCATGTATAAATATCCCCCAGAAGGATGTCACAGGGCAATTCCATGTATAGATACCCCCCCCGAACCCACAGCAAGTTGGCACGGGGCAAATCCATGTATAGATAGCCTCCAGAACCCACAGCAAGATGGCAAGGGACAATTGCATGTATTAATACCCCCAAAAGGATGGCAAGGGGCAATGCCATGTACAAATACCCCCAGAACCCACAGCAGGATGGCAAGGGGCTATTCCATGTATAAATATCCCCCAGAAGGATGGCACGGGGCAATTCCATGTATAGATACCCCCCAGAACCCACAAAAGGATGGCAAGGGGCAAATCAATGTAAAAATACCCCCCCAGAACCCACAGCAGGATGGCAAGTGGCAAATACATGTATAGATACTCCCCAGAACCAACAGCAAGATGGCAAGGGGCAATTGCATGTATTAATACCACCCATGGCAATGCCATGAGGCAATGCCATGTACAAATACCCCCAGCAAGATGGCAAGGGGCAAATGCATGTAAAAATACCCCCCCCCCCCCCAAGAACCCACAGCAGAACGGCAAGGGATAAATCCATGTAAAAATTACCAGCCCAGAACCCATGGCAGGATGGCAAGGGGCTATTCCATGTATAGATACCCCCTAGAAGGATGGCATGGGGCAATTCCATATATATATCTATATCTCTCTCTCTCTCTATCTCTCTATATATCTGAGGTCCTCTGCACTCAACCCATTATCAATATATTTAAGACAGAGACATTTTGTGCATACTGCTACTAAAAAATGCCTTACCCTTTAAACAACACAGGGATTGTTTGTCCATATATTGCAACATATTTAAGCTGGCCAACTACGTCAAAGTCATCCCATATCTGGCCAGTCCTACGCTTAATTTTCATCTGATTCATTAAGAATTCAATTGCTTAATTATACATTTTACAAAGGGACCAAGTTTTACCTGCAACTTACTAGCTGCTTTCAAAGTAAAACTCCCAAACTTGGCTGCCCTTTTATTAGACACCAGTGGGATCACCTGACTATAGCTGGGAGGGGTGGGAGCTACAACATGGAGCTGGTCACTGCTCCTGTATAACTATAACAAACAGGGGAAAGTTGTGCTCACCACTATTTTTTAAAACCATTAGGCGGGGGTGCAATGAGGGTGTGACCACAAAATACATATAGTCAACTACAAGAGTCCTCTGCACTCAACCCATTATCAATATATTTAAGACAGAGACATTTTGTGCATACTGCTACTAAAAAATGCCTTACCCTTTAAACAACACAGGGATTGTTTGTCCATATATTGCAATATATTTAAGCTGGCCAACTACGTCAAAGTCATCCCATATCTGGCCAGTCCTACGCTTAATTTTCATCTGATTCATTAAGAATTCAATTGCTTAATTATACATTTTACAAAGGGACTAAGTTTTACCTGCAACTTACTAGCTGCTTTCAAAGTAAAACTCCCAAACTTGACTTTGACGTAGTTGGCCAGCTTAAATATATTGCAATATATGGACAAACAATCCCTGTGTTGTTTAAAGGGTAAGGCATTTTTTAGTAGCAGTATGCACAAAATGTCTCTGTCTTAAATATATTGATAATGGGTTTGAGTGCAGAGGACTCTTGTAGTTGACTATATGTATTTTGTGGTCACACCCTCATTGCACCCCAGCCTAATGGTTTTAAAAAATAGTGGTGAGCACAACTTTCCCCTGTTTGAGATATATATATATATATATATATATATATATATATATCTCCCAGAACCCACAGCAGGATGGCAAGGGACAAATCCATGTATAGATACCCCCAGGCCAGAAACCACAGCAGGAAAAGAGACAAGCAGATGAACACATTGACGCACTCTCACCTAGATTCAGTGAAGGTGCCTGGTGGATTCCTGGAGAGCCTGGGGCCGGGCAGCGTCATGATGTGCGAGTGTGACAGCTGGGTACAACAAGCGCCGACATCAGGAGGATTTGCTGAACTTGAGCAGCAGCTACAGACAAGCGAGACAACTGCGTGTGACGCACCACTCTACTCCTCTTCCGGCTCCCTCTCTGCAGACTGAGGCAATCGCAGGCAGGGCTTGCTTTCCTCCTCTGGCCGTTTCCACTTCACCGGGTGGGGGGGGGTGCGAAATGTAAGTGGATCGGCCAGGGGAGGGAGCCAGCACTAAGTACTTATTTAATAAATAAATAAAGGCAAAAAAATGACAAGTCAGCCATGGGCCCTCAAAATAAGTGTGCCCTGGGCAGCTGCCCACTTATTAAAGCAGCCCTGCCCCTGGAGCCAGCACCCCCCTCTGAAAGCAGCATCAGTAGTTTGATCAGTAGAAAAGCTCCGTTGTTTCACAGTAGCTCCTCTCCTTCTGCAGCTCCCCCTCCCCTTTCACTAACCATGTGGAAATAAAGGTGGACTGAACTTTCCTGACACATATAAGTCTGTATGCGAGTAGTGAGACACATGAGTGTAGCTGCTCCAGTTTGATTTTGCTGCTTATCTGATACTCACGTGTCTCACTACTCGCATACAGACTTATATGTGGCAGGAAAGTTCAGTCCACCTTTATTTCCACATGGTTAGTGAAAGGGGAGGGGGAGCTGCAGAAGGAGAGGAGCTACTGTGAAACAACAACGGAGCTTTTCTACTGATCAAACTACTGATGCTGCTTTCAGAGGGGGGAGAGAAGGAGTTCTTTCCCTCATACGCTAAGAACCATAATTAGTGTAAGTCACAGGTTCTAATCATCACTTGTACAGTTCCCACACACAGAGACAGCTTCCCATATTAGGCCAGCAAAACACTAGCACGCCACAGCCCCACCAATGAGCGTGTCCCTGGGCGGAGCTTAACTTGTATCACAGCGGCTCCCGCTAAAAAGCAGGAGAGTATGTTGGTGCCCAGGCAATACAAAATTGACCCGCATGTCCCGGTGGTTCTATTGAATCCCCCTCCCGCACACAGTCCTGCAGTGCCGGGGAATTCATGGCAGCGCTGGGGCAGGAACCTGTGCCCTGGTGCAGCAGCCAGACTCAGCCACTTGTTGGATTCACTGCGGGTAGCCAATGAGAATTTAGGGTACTAGTCCCGTTATCTCTGTCCAATCAGAAGCTGGAGTACGTGTGACGTGACTCTACTGTTAGTGACATGAAAGAATCCTGTCCCGCTGTCAAACTCTATGGTACAGGTGTAACTAAGGGAGACCGTTATTAGCTCAGGCTGTAATCTCAACACATTCCCAATGTAATGGCAAAGCAATGATTAGTAAGTAACTGCACGTCACGCTGCTGCTTTGGAATTTCTTACGCGATGGAGTTATGAGGAAAACGTGATGCGGCTGCTGCCTACATCCATCTTCAGTAGCCGAGACGAGCAGCTGAGGAACATGTGGAAATGTCCCCGAGCCATCGCGCCGAATGACAGGAAGTAGGTCTCAATCATTTCACTAATTGCACTTGTTGCGCTGAGTTAGTCTGGTAGGGTATCGGCAATAGATGCAGACACTGGCAGTGGCCTCACTACTTCCCCAGGGGACTCCCAGACAATATGGTGTGAGCTGCAGGAAGGGGGGAAGCCTGAGGGAAACACAACTCTAGACCCAGGGCTCAAATGTATTTATTAAGAGACTTCCTGGGAACTTTCTGCTGAGATGCCGGGAGTGTGAGCCGTGGCTTGGAAGGGGGGTATGTACCTGCTGATTAACAGTGTGCAGCCTGGATTAGAAATATCCAAGTATTTCAACTGTAGAGAATCACACACACATAGCCCTGGTCACATGCTCCATGGTCACATGACCCAGATAACTGCCGTTTTTCTGTCAGTTAGGTGAGACGATCAGCCGAAGAACAGGTGATTTCCTCTGCGCTTTTGGACCTGACCTGACACGTCCAAAATTGGAAGAAGGAGATGAAAGAGAGAAGATGACAAAGGTAGGGAACAAGGGGAAAACACTGGGGAGCAAAGAGAGGTCTCTGTGAAAAAAATCATGAAAGCAGACGAGCAGGCAGCAGAGGGAAACAAGTAAGATGCAATTTTAAATGCTCATTTCATGCAAATGGTGATCTTGTTAATTAATTAACTCGATTGTATTGAGAGTTTGTTACAGCTTTTTTTGACAACATATGTTGAAAAAGAATCGTTTTTTCCATTTTCTGCAGTAAATCTTCATTTTTTAGTGAATAGGAGGGTTAGTTTGATAACTAAATACATAAAGCATATAAACCTCAGAGTTCTTGGTTATTGTTATAAGGATAGGTACTGTTACCGATGGGCAATATAAAGCCATTTAATTAGAGAAATGGGAGAATTCAGCAAATAGGCTAATTTTTAATTAAGTATTCTGATACATATGTCCATGGGATGTTGCGTGCAAAGTCTAGTGACAGTTTATAACTGTCAATTTTTAAAAATCTGATTTTCTGCGTTTGAATTTTTTTTTTACTTCTTGTTAAATGACTATATTGTCTATTGTGAAAAATCCAGCAAATAGGCACATTTTCAATTATGTATGCTGGTACATATGTCCATGCATTGGTGTTATTTTGGGATGTGGTTATTATGGGATTTTGTGTGCAAAGTCTAGTGACAGTTTATAACTGCCACAGAGCGGCCATATTGAGTAGGTGTGTGAACAGTGTAAGAGGGACTGGCAAATAAATTTGTTTCAGCTAGTTTGGATCCATGCCCTCAAACCTTGCTAAAAGAGATGGAAAAGAAAGGAAATATAAGGTTTTGTAAGAAGAGCAATATATTTTGAAAACCTCTAGAAGATATGAATGGGCAGGGGTGTGAAGCAAGTACGTTGCAATTTTAAAAAACAGATTTTATGCGTTTGGTAAGTTTTTTTTTTTTTGCTTCTTGTTAAATAACTATATTGTCTATTGTGAAAAATCCAGCAAATAGGCACATTTTCAATTATGTTTGCTGGAACATATGTCCATGCATTGGTGTTATTATGGGATGTTGTTATTATGGGATGTTGTGTGCAAAGTCTAGTGACAGTTTATAACTGCTACAGAGCTGCCATATTGTGCTTTTGCAGCAGCTTCTATTTTGAAAATGCATGTTTTGAACTTAGATTTTCCATTTATGGATGTCAGAATAGGAGGGTTGGTTTGGTATGTCCATGCGTTGTTGTTATTATGGGATGTTGTGTGCAACGTCTAGTGACAGTTTATAACTGTCAATTTTTAATAATCTGATCTTATGCGTTTGAAATATTTTTTTTTTTTTGCTTTTTGTAAAATAACTATATTGTCTATTGTAAAAAACCCAGCAAATAGGCACATTTTTAATTATGTATGCTGGTACATATGTCCATGCATTGTTGTTATTATGAGATGTTGTTATTATGGGATGTTGTGTGCAACGTCTAGTGACAGTTTATAACTGTCAATTTTTAAAAATCTGATCTTATGCGTTTGAAATCTTTTTTTTTTGCTTTTTGTAAAATAACTATATTGTCTATTGTAAAAAATCCAGCAAATAGGCACATTTTTAATTATGTATGCTGGTACATATGTCCATGCATTGGTGTTATTATGGGATGTTGTTATTATGGGATTTTGTGTGCAAAGTCTAGTGACAGTTTATAACTGCTACAGAGCTGCCATATTGTGCTTTTGCAGCAGCTTCTATTTTGAAAATGCATGTTTTGAACTTAGATTTTCCATTTATGGATGTCAGAATAGGAGGGTTGGTTTGGTATGTCCATGCGTTGTTGTTATTATGGGATGTTGTGTGCAACGTCTAGTGACAGTTTATAACTGTCAATTTTTAATAATCTGATCTTATGCGTTTGAAATATTTTTTTTTTTTTTGCTTTTTGTAAAATAACTATATTGTCTATTGTAAAAAACCCAGCAAATAGGCACATTTTTAATTATGTATGCTGGTACATATGTCCATGCATTGTTGTTATTATGAGATGTTGTTATTATGGGATGTTGTGTGCAACGTCTAGTGACAGTTTATAACTGTCAATTTTTAAAAATCTGATCTTATGCGTTTGAAATCTTTTTTTTTTGCTTTTTGTAAATAACTATATTGTCTATTGTAAAAAATCCAGCAAATAGGCACATTTTTAATTATGTATGCTGGTACATATGTCCATGCATTGGTGTTATTATGGGATGTTGTTATTATGGGATTTTGTGTGCAAAGTCTAGTGACAGTTTATAACTGCTACAGAGCTGCCATATTGTGCTTTTGCAGCAGCTTCTATTTTGAAAATGCATGTTTTGAACTTAGATTTTCCATTTATGGATGTCAGAATAGGAGGGTTGGTTTGGTATGTCCATGCGTTGTTGTTATTATGGGATGTTGTGTGCAACGTCTAGTGACAGTTTATAACTGTCAATTTTTAATAATCTGATCTTATGCGTTTGAAATATTTTTTTTTTTTTTTGCTTTTTGTAAAATAACTATATTGTCTATTGTAAAAAACCCAGCAAATAGGCACATTTTTAATTATGTATGCTGGTACATATGTCCATGCATTGTTGTTATTATGAGATGTTGTTATTATGGGATGTTGTGTGCAACGTCTAGTGACAGTTTATAACTGTCAATTTTTAAAAATCTGATCTTATGCGTTTGAAATCTTTTTTTTTTGCTTTTTGTAAAATAACTATATTGTCTATTGTAAAAAATCCAGCAAATAGGCACATTTTTAATTATGTATGCTGGTACATATGTCCATGCATTGGTGTTATTATGGGATGTTGTTATTATGGGATTTTGTGTGCAAAGTCTAGTGACAGTTTATAACTGCTACAGAGCTGGCATATTGTGCTTTTGCAGCAGCTTCTATTTTGAAAATGCATGTTTTGAACTTAGATTTTCCATTTATGGATGTCAGAATAGGAGGGTTGGTTTGGTATGTCCATGCGTTGTTGTTATTATGGGATGTTGTGTGCAACGTCTAGTGACAGTTTATAACTGTCAATTTTTAATAATCTGATCTTATGCGTTTGAAATATTTTTTTTTTTTTGCTTTTTGTAAAATAACTATATTGTCTATTGTAAAAAACCAAGCAAATAGGCACATTTTTAATTATAAACAACCTTTTCTTCAATTGAAGATATACCAGCGCTAAAAGCTCAGGGTAGACACAAGAAAGAAATGCAAACACAATATAGTGTAGTAGTTTTTAAATCGAATGAAATATATAACCACTTGTGCGGTAGTTAAACGATGTGGTTTTGGGGTCTTCCACCAAGGGGTTAAAAGGCCATTTTTCCGTGCTTTTGATAAATAGTGTGGCCACCTCCTGTGTGGGGCAGTGGGTACTTACAGACGTTTATAAATATCACCCGCATATAATAAAATCCTTTGTCCTATTCTTGGTGAGTATGTGGGGCAGTGGGTACTTACAGACGTTTAAAATTATCACCAGCATGTAATAAAATCCTTTATCCCAGTCTTGGTAAGCTCCAGGTTTCTAAAAAGCATATGCTAAAATCGTGTAAAAACTTCTTTAATAGATTATCTTTTTAATCTATTAAAGAAGTTTTTACACAAGTGGTTATATATTTCATTCGATTTAAAAACTACTACACTATATTGTGTTTGCATTTCTTTCTTGTGTCTACCCTGAGCTTTTAGCGCTGGTATATCTTCAATTGAAGAAAAGGTTGTTTGCATTTTGGTCGATCTGAGGGAGAACAGGTCATATACCGGCAAAGGGAGTGAACTGCAGAACCTTGGGATCTTGCCTTCCATTTACATTTTTAATTATGTATGCTGGTACATATGTCCATGCATTGTTGTTATTATGAGATATTGTTATTATGGGATGTTGTGTGCAACGTCTAGTGACAGTTTATAACTGTCAATTTTTAAAAATCTGATCTTATGCGTTTGAAATCTTTTTTTTTTGCTTTTTGTAAAATAACTATATTGTCTATTGTAAAAAATCCAGCAAATAGGCACATTTTTAATTATGTATGCTGGTACATATGTCCATGCATTGTTGTTATTATGGGATGTTGTTATTATGGGATGTTGTGTGCAAAGTCTAGTGACAGTTTATAACTGTCAATTTTTAAAAATCTGATTTTATGCGTTTGGTAAAAATTTTTTTGCTTTTTGTCAAATAACTATATTGTCTATTGTAAAAAAATCCAGCAAATAGGCACATTTTCAATTATGTATGCTGCTAGGTATGTCCATGCATTGTTATTATGGGATGTTGTATGCAAAATTCAGTGACAGTTTATAACACAGAGCTGCCAAATTAGGCAGGTGACTGAAGAGTGTAAAATAATCTGGCAAGCAAAATTTTTTTAATGCCTAATTTGTAGGGATGCACAGAATCCAGGATTCGGTTCGGGATTTGGCCAGGATTCGGCCTTTTTCAGCAGGATTCGAATTCGGCCACATCCTTTTGCCTGGCCGAACCAAATCCGAATCCCAATTTGCATATGCAAATTAGGGACGGGGAGGGAAATCGTGTGGCTTTTTGTCACAAAATAAGGAAGTTAAAAAATGTTTTCCCTTTCTCACCCCTAATTTACATATACAAATTAGGATTCGGATTCAGTTCGGTGTTCGGGCAAATCCAAAATAGTGGATTCGGTGCATCCCTACTAATTTGGGCTCAAACCCTTAAACCATAGTCAAAAACGATGGAAAGAAACAGATGAAAACAAAGTAAATAATTTTTAGAAAACCTATAGAACAGGGGTCCCCAACCACCGTGCTTAGACACTCCCGCACTGAGCCGGCGCGTCCAAATTTCCTGTCGACCCCGCCACGACCCCTGCTGACGCCGACCCCACCCAACCACGCTGACCCCATCTCCAACCCCATCCATGACCCCACCCACTGGTCCTCGCGGGAAAAAAAACACTGACCCCGCCGACCCCACCCACGCCGACCCCAACCCCACCCCCAGGTCCTCGCGAAAATAATTAAAAAAAAAACATTTTTGCCACCGGTACAAAAAAGGTTGGGGACCCCAGCTATAGAAGATAACACAGAGCTGCCAAATTAGGCAGGTGAGTGAAGAGTGTAAAATAATCTGGCAAGCAAAAAAATTTTTTAATGCCTAATTTGTAAGGATGCACCGAATCCAGGATTTGGTTCGGGATTTGGCCAGGATTCGGCCTTTTTCAGCAGGATTCGAATTTGGCCAAATCCTTCTGCCCGGCCGAACCATATCCGAATCCCTAATTTGCATATGCAAATTAGGGACGGGGAGGGAAATCGTGTGACTTTTTGTCACAAAATAAGGAAGTTAAAAAATGTTTTCCCTTTCTCACCCCTAATTTACATATGCAAATTAGGATTCGGATTCAGTTCGGTATTCGGATTCAGTTCGGTATCCAAAATAGTGGATTCGGAGCATCCCTACTAATTTGGGCTCAAACCCTTAAACCATAGTCAAAAACGATGGAAAGAAACAGATGAAAACAAAGTAAATAATTTTTAGAAAACCTATAGAACAGGGGTCCCCAACCGCCGGGCTTAGACACTCCCGAACTGAGCCGGCGCGTCCAAATTTCCTGTCGACCCCGCCATGACCCCTGCTGACACTGATGCGACCCCACCCCGACAACGCTGGCCCCATCTCCAACCCCATCCATGACCCCACCCAGTGGTCTTCGCGGGAAAAAAAAACACTGACCCTGCCGACCCCACCCCTGCCGACCCCATCCCCAACGACCCCATCCCCAACCCCACCCCCAGGTCCTCGCGAAAATAATTAAAAAAAAAACATATTTGCCACCGGTACAAAAAAGGTTGGGGACCCCAGCTATAGAAGATATGAATGTGCAGGGAGTAAATCAGGTAAGCTGCAGTTTTAGAAAGCTGATTTTTTTTATCCCATACCTATATCATTATTGAGAATTATGTTCTGAGATTTTTTTTGTTTTCAATAAAAAACATTTTAAGGGCTTTAAATTCAGGGTTATGTTGTTATGGATTGGATTTTATTCTAGATAAGGTGTTTCAATGTATCTGTGTTTTGTTAGTTAGGTGTTTGTTTTAGAATATTTGTTCTCTGTATATTATTTTCTTGTTATTCATAAGTGATAGTGTTTCATTTTAATGTTTTTGTAATTAGTATATTGGACAATTGATTTGTATAGGCCTGTATAGGTAGACAATTGAAATGCTAGTTCCCCAATGGGGTGGGTCCCTTTGCAGTTGATGGCATGATCACCCAAAGAGGTCCTTCATGTGTGGTTAGGTAGAGGGCGTGTATGGTGGACCTTTGAGGGAATTCCCTAAGCATCCTCAGTAATTGGATTTTTATTATAGATATGTATATGGTCGTTGATTTGTATTGATTATTGTTTAATTCATTTGTTGTGGTATTATTGTAATAAGGTTTTTAAATAGATCAGGTTATTAAAGCCAAAGTTGTTTTTCTATGGTTTAATTGTTGTCTCTATATATAATTTTATTATTAATAAGAAATAGTATTAGGTTTTTATGTTGTTTTGCTTCATCTATTGGACAATTGATTTGTAAAGGCCTGTGGATCCCTTTGCAGGGAATGTCATGCTATAGAGTGTAAATAGATGGATGAATATTTATATCTGTAGTATATATATATATATATATATGGATGAATATGTATATCTATGCATAGTGTATATAGATGCATGAATATGTATATGTCTATGTAGAATGTATATAGACGGATGAATATGTATATGTCTATGTAGAATGTATATAGAGGGATGATTATGTATATGTCTATGTAGAATGTATATAGATCGCTGAATATGTATCTGTGTAGAATGTATATAGAGGGAAGAATATATATATCTATGTATAATGTATATAGATGGATGAATATGTATATCTATGTAAAATGTATATAGATGGATGAATATGTATATCAATGCAGAGTGTATATAGATGGATGAATATGTATATGTCTATGTAGAATGTATATAGAGGGATGAATATGTACATGTCTATGAAGAATGTATATAGATCAATGAATATGTAAATGTCTAAGTAGAATGTATATAGATCGATGTATATGTCTGTGTAGAATGTATATAGAGGGAAGAATATATATATCTATGTATAATGTATATAGATGGATGAATATGTATATCTTTGTAAAATGTATATAGATGGATGAATATGTATATCTATGCAGAGTGTATATAGATGGATGAGTATGTATATGTCTATGTAGAATTTATATAGAGAGATGAATATGTATATGTCTGTAGAATGTATATAGAGGGATGAATATATATATCTATGCAGAGTGTATATAGATGGATGAATATGCATATGTCTATGTAGAATGTATATAGAACAATGAATTTGTATATCTACGTAAAATGTATATAGATGGATGAATATGTATATGTCTAAGTAGAATGTATATAGAGGGAAGAATATATATATCTATGTAAAATGTATATAGATGGATGAATATATATATCTATGCAGAGTGTATATAGATCGATGAATAGGTATATGTCTATGTAGAATGTATATAGATCGATGAATATGTATATGTCTAAGTAGAATGTATATAGAGGGATGAATATATATATCTATGCAGAGTGTATATAGATCAATGAATATGAAAATGTCTATGTAGAATGTATATAGATCGATGAATATGTATATGTCTGTTTAGAATGTATATAGAGAGTAGAGTATATACAGTATATCTATGTATAATGTATATAGATGAATGAATATGTATATCTTTGTAAAATGTATATAGATGGATGAATATGTATATCTATGCAGAGTGTATATAGATGGATGAATATGTATAAGTCTATGTAGAATGTATATAGAGGGATGAATATGTATATTTCTATGTAGAATGTATATAGATTGATGAATATATATATCTATGCAGAGTGTATATAGATCAATGAATATTTATATGTCTATGTAGAATGTATATAGAGGGATGAATATGTATATGTCTATGTAGAATGTATAAAGATCGATGAATATGTATATGCCTATGTAGAATGTATATAGAGGGATGAATATGTATATGTCTATGTAGAATGTATATTGATCGATGAATATGCATATGTCTATGTAGAATGTTTATAGATGGATGAATATGTATATGTCTATGTAGAATGTATATAGATCGATTAATATGTATATGTCTATGTAGAATGTATATAGATCGATGAATATGTATATGTCTGTGTAGAATATATATAGAGGGATGAATATTTATATCTATGTAAAATATATATAGATGGATGAATATGTATATCTATGCAGAGTGTATATAGATCTATGAATATGTATATGTCTATGTAGAATGTATATAGAGGGATGAATATGAATACTGTATGTATATGTAGAATGTATGAAGATCGATGAAATATGTATATATCTATGTAGAATGTATATAGATCGATGAATATGTCTATGTCTGTGTAGAATGTATATAGAGGGTAGAGTATATATATCTATGTATAATGTATATAGTTGGATGAATATGTATATCTATGCAGAGTGTATATAGATCGATGAATATTTATATATCTATGTAAAATGTATATAGATGGATGAAAATGTATATCAATGCAGAGTGTATATAGATGGATAAATATGTATATGTCTATGTAGAATGTATATAGATCGATGAATATGTATATGTCTATGTAGAATGTATATAGAGGGATGAATATATATATCTATGCAGAGTGTATATAGATGCATGAATATGTATATGTCTATGTAGAATGTATATAGAGGGATGAATATGTATATGTCTGTGTACAATATATATAGAGGGATGAATATGTATATCTATTTAAAATGTATATAGATGGATGAATATGTATATCTATGCAGAGTGTATTTGGATCAATGAATATGTATATGCCTATGTAGAATGTATAAAGATCGATGAATATGTATATGCCTATGTAGAATGTATATAGAGGGATGAATATGTATATGTCTATGTAGAATGTATATTGATCGATGAATATGCATATGTCTATGTAGAATGTTTATAGATGGATGAATATGTATATGTCTATGTAGAATGTATATAGATCGATTAATATGTATATGTCTATGTAGAATGTATATAGAGGGATGAATACATATATCAATGCAGAGTGTATTTAGATAGATGAATATTTATATGTCTATGTAGAATGTATATAGAGGGATGAATATTTATATGTCTATGTAAAATGTATATCGATCGATGAATATGTATATGTCTATGTAGAATGTATATAGATGGATGAATATGTATATGTCTGTGTAGAATGTATATAGAGGGAAGAATATATATATCTATGTATAATGTATATAGATGGATGAATATGTATATCAATGCAGAGTGTATATAGATGGATGAATATTTATATGTCTATGTAAAATGTATATTGATCGATGAATATGTATATGTCTATGTAGAATGTATATAGATGGATGAATATGTATATGTCTGTGTAGAATGTATATAGAGGGAAGAATATATATATCTTTGTAAAATGTATATAGATGGATGATTATGTATATCTATGCAGAGTGTATATAGATGGATGAATATGTATATGTCTATGTAGAATGTATATAGAGGGATGAATATGTATATGTCTATGTAGAATGTAAATAGATTGATGAATATATATATACCTATGCAGAGTGTATATAGATGGATGAATATGTATATGTCTATGAAGAATGTATATAAAGGGATGAATATATATATATATATATATATATATATCTATGCAGAGTGTATATAGATCAATGAATTTATATGTCTATGTAGAATGTATATAGATCGATGAATATGTATATGTCTTTGTAGAATGTATATAGATCGATGAATATGTATATGTCTGTGTAGAATGTATATAGAGGGAAGAATATATATATCTATGTATAATGTATATAGATGGATGAATATGTATATCTTTGTAAAATGTATATAGATGGATGATCATGTATATCTATGCAGAGTGTATATAGATGGATGAATATGTATATGTCTATGTAGAATGTATATAGAGGGATGAATATGTATATGTCTATGTAGAATGTATATAGATCGATGAATATATATATATCTATGTAGAGTGTATATAGATTGATTAATATGTATATGTCTATGAAGAATGTATATAGAGGGATGAATACATATATCAATGCAGAGTGTATATAGATCAATGAATATTTATATGTCTATGTAGAATGTATATAGATCGATGTATATGTCTAAGTAGAATGTATCTATAGCAGAGGGTTTTACACTGATTAGTGTTTGTGCCTTACTTCATGTGATGGTTCCCTGGATGCTCCGTCTCTGGCACCCTGTATATATCCAATGTATTGTGAAGTATGGGAATCATTCACGACAGCAGGTTAACTGCAATTATGCTGTTTATTGTGTCACCACACGACATGTTTCGGACCTATTGGCCCTTTTTCAAGTGTGTACAAACTGGTGTGAAATTAACATACTTATACACCACATGTGATGTTGGCCCACCCACCAATCAACAAAACCCCGGGTAGTTAACCCTTAGGTCCTTAATCAAACATTTTTTAGAAAAGTTTAAAAAGGGTAAATCCTTGTGTCACAATTCAGTGTCCATGTGTGAACTTGTCCATCTCCATATATATGACATTGTGTCTAAACATCATTTTGAGAGGGGTTCAAGTATGGAGCCAATAGCAGAAATTATAGGACGCCCAGGGGGATCTATTAAAGATTTGTGTATCTTTGGTAATAAGTAAAGCACCGGAGTGCGGGGGTGCTCCACCTGTAGAAAGTCTTTCTCCTGCCTCCAGATTACTCCATTATCATATGCCTCCTGTGTTAGTGCATCTATTTGTTTTTTTATTTCAAAGACTGGATCTTTATTTATGTTTTTCATAGTGGCTGCTGTCTCCTAATTGCCTGTATGCTTCCTCTGTTTTTTCAAGTCTTTTAGGTAGGCTCATAATAGAGCAGTTCCTTGTGTATATTGAGAAAATTTATGTACATAACTGTTTTTTAAACTCTTATTGCAAAAAAACTATTTTTGATATTTTTGATCTTTTTATGATGTTTCGACACAATGTCATATATATGGAGATGGACAAGTTCACACATGGACACTGAATTGTGACACAAGGATTTACCCTTTTTAAACTTTTCTAAAAAATGTTTGATTAAGGACCTAAGGGTTAACTACCCGGGGTTTTGTTGATTGGTGGGTGGGCCAACATCACATGTGGTGTATAAGTATGTTCGTTTGTACACACTTGAAAAAGGGCCAATAGCTCCGAAACATGTCGTGTGGTGACACAATAAACAGCATAATTGCAGTTAACCTGCTGTCGTGAATGATTCCCATACTTCACAATACATAAGTAGAATGTATATAGAGGGATGAATATATATATCTATGCAGATTGTATATAGATGGATGAATATGTATATGTCTATGTAGAATGTATATAGAACAATGAATATGTATATGTCTGTGTAGAATGTATATAGAGGGAAGAATATATATATCTATGTATAATGTATATAGATGGATGAATATATATATCTTTGTAAAATATATGTAGATGGATGAATATGTTTATCAATGCAGAGTGTATATAGATGCATGAATATTTATATGTCTGTTAAATGTTTATCGATCGATGAATATGTATATGTCTATGTAGAATGTATATAGATCGATGAATATGTATATGTCTGTGTAGAATGTATATAGAGGGAAGAATATATATATCTATGTATAATGTATATAGATGGATGAATATGTATATCTTTGTAAAATGTATATAGATGGATGATTATTTATATCTATGCAGAGTGTATATTGATGGATGAATATGTATATGTCTATGTAGGATGAATATGTATATGTCTATGTAGAATGTATATAGATCTATGAATATATATATCTATGCAGAGTGTATATAGATCTATGAATATGTATATGTCTATGTAGAATGTAATACAGGGATGAATATGTATATGTCTATGTAGAATGTATATAGAGGGATATATATATATATTATATATATATAATATTATATATATATATAATATATCTATGCAGAGTGTATATAGATGGATGAATATGTATATGTCTATGTAGAATGTATATAGAACAATGAATATGTATATGTCTGTGTAGAATGTATATAGAGGGGAAGTATATATATTATATATATATATATATCTATGTAAAATGTATATAGATGGATGAATATTTATATCTATGCAGAGTGTATATAGATTGATGTATATGTATATGTCTATGTAGAATGTATATAGATGGATGAATATGTATATGTCTATGTAGAATGTATATAGATCGATGAATATGTATATGTCTATGTAGAATGTATATAGAGGGAAGAATATATATATCTATGTATAATGTATATAGATGGATGAATATATATATCTTTGTAAAATATATGTAGATGGATGAATATGTTTATCAATGCAGAGTGTATATAGATGCATGAATATTTATATGTCTATGTTAAATGTTTATCGATCGATGAATATGTATATGTCTATGTTGAAAGTATATAGATCGATGAATATGTATATGTCTGTGTAGAATGTATATAGAGGGAAGAATATATCTATGTATAATGTATATAGATGGATGAATATGTATATCTTTGTAAAATGTATATAGATGGATGATTATGTATATCTATGCAGAGTGTATATAGATGGATGGATATGTATATGTCTATGTAGGATGAATATGTATATGTCTATGTAGAATCTATATAGATCTATGAATATATATATCTATGTCAAATGTATATAGATGGATTAATATGTATATCAATGCAGAGTGTATATAGATGATAAATATGTTTATGTCTATGTAGAATGTATATAGATCGATGAATATGTATATGTCAATGTAGAATGTATATAGAGGGATATATATATATATATCTATGCAGAGTGTATATAGATGCATGAATATGTATATGTCTATGTAGAATGTATATAGAGGCATGAATACATATATCAATGCAGAGTGTATTTAGATCGATGAATATGTATATGTCTATGTAGAATGTATATAGATTGATGAATATGTATATGTCTGTGTACAATATATATAGAGGGATGAATATGTATATCTGTAAAATGTATATAGATGGATGAATATGTATATGTCTGTGTACAATATATATAGAAGGATGAATATGTATATCTATGTAAAATGTATATAGATGGATAAATATGTATATGTCTATGTAGAATGTATAAAGATCGATGAATATGTATATGTCTATGTAGAATGTATATAGAGAGATTAATATATAATATAATAATAATATATATATATATATATATATATATATATATATATCTATGCAGAGTGTATATAGATCGATGAATATGTGTATGTCTATGTAGAATGTATATAGAGGGATTAATATATTTAGCTATGCAGAGTGTATCTAGATCGATGAATATGTATATGTCTATGTAGAATGTATATAGAGTGATGAATATATATATATATATCTATGCAGAGTGTATATAGATCGATGAATAGTATATGTCTATGTAGAATGTATATAGATCGATGAATATGTATATGTCTAAGTAGAATGGTATATAGAGGGATGAATATATATATCTATGCAGAGTGTATATAGATCAATGAATATGAAAATGTCTATGTAGATGTATATAGATCGATGAATATGTATATGTCTGTTTAGAATGTATATAAGAGAGTAGAGTATATACAGTATATCTATGTATAAGTGTATATAGATGAATGAATATGTATATCTTTGTAAAATGTATATAGATGGATGAATATGTATATCTATGCAGAAGTGTATATAGATGGATGAATTAGTATAAGTCTATGTAGAAATGTATATAGAGGATGAATATGTATATTTCTATGTAGAATGTATATAGATTGCATGAATAATATATATCTATGCAGAGTGTATATAGATCAATTGAATATTTATATGTCTATGTAGAATGTATATAGAGGGATGAATATGTATATGTCTATGTAGAATGTAAAAAGATCATGAATATGTATATGCCTATGTAGAATGTATATAGAGGGATGAATATGTATATGTCTATGTAGAATGTATATTGATCGATGAATATGCATATGTCTATGTAGAATGTTTATAGATGGATGAATATGTATATGTCTATGTAGAATGTATATAGATCGAATTAATATGATAGTCTATGTAGAATGATATAGATCGATGAATATGTATATGTCTGTGTAGAATATATATAGAGGGATGAATATTATATCTTGTAAAATATATATAGATGATGAATATGCTTATATCTTATGCAGAGTGTAAATCAATGAATATGTATATGTCTATGTAAATGTATAAAGGCATGAACTATGAATACCTGTATCTAATGTTAGAATGTATGAAGATCGAGAATATGTATATATACTGTAGATAGATAGATCCGATTGAATTATGCTATGTCTGTGTAGCAATGTATATATGAGGTTAGTATATATATATCTATGGATAATGTATATAGTTGGATGAATAATGTATATCCATGCAAGTTATATTACACGATGAAATTTATATATCTATGTTAAAATGTATATAATGGAATGAAAATGTATATCAATGCAGATGTATACTAGATGGAATAAATATGTCTATGTCTATGCTAGAATGTATATAATCGCATAATATGTTATATAGTCTATGTAGAGTATATAGAGCATGAATAATATATATCTACTGCAGATGTATATAGATCATATATTATAATGTCTATTGTGAATTCTATAGACGATGAATATGTATATGTCTGATACATATTATAGAGGGATGAAATATGTATATCTATATTTAAAATGTATATAGATGATGAATATTAATCTATTGCAGTAGTGTATTTGATTCCAACTGCAATATGTATATGCCCTAGTAAATTATATAGCAGAATGAATATGTAATTCATTGTAGAATGTATAAAGAGCGTGTGAATATTATATGTCTATTAGAATGTATATAGAGGAGAATCATATATATCTATGCAGCAGTGTATATAATCATCAATTGGGTATGTCTATGTAGAATTAATATAGAGGGTGAATATATCTAATCTATCGATATAATAGATCGATGATATGTGGATCGTTCTAATGTAAATGACTATAAGGATTAATATATACTATCCATAGTGTTATCTCATAGATCGCAGAATAGGTATATGTCACTGGGTAGATATGTATATAGCATTAATTATATATATATATCTTATGCCAGAGTGTATACTAGATCCGATGATAGGTTATTAATGTCTATGCTAGAATGTATAATAGATTCCATGAATTGATATGTCTAAGTTAGACATTATATAGAGGATGACTAGATATCTATCAGAGTGACTAGATGCATCACATGAATATAAAAACTGTCTATTCTAGAACTTATATAGACTCGCAATGAATACTGTACTTGTCTTTTAGAATGTATTATAGAGAGTAGCAGTATATACACCTCATAGTCTATAGTATAATGTATATCAGAGAATTAATATGTACATCTTTGTAAACTAATAGATGGATGAAATTGTATACCTATCTGCAGAGTGTATATAATGGTATGAATTGCTATACCAGTCTTACGTTAGAATGTATATAAGGGATATAATATTACCTATTTCTAGTAGAATGCTATATAGATTGATGAATATATATATCCATGCAGATGTATTATAATCCACATGAATATTTATCATGTCATGTAGAAGTATATAGGGCATGAATATGTATATGTCTATGTAACATGCTATAAAGATCGATGAAATGTATATGTCCTATGTAGAATTACTATAGAGAATGAATTATGTATATGTCTATGTTAGAATGTAGAATTATTCGCATGAATATGCATTATTCTATGTAGGATGTTTATAGTATGACATAATATGTATCTGTTATTAAGAATCTGTATATAGATCGAATTTAATATTATATGTCTATCGTAGAAACTGATATAGATCGATGAATATGTATATGTCCTGTGTAGAATAATATATAGGAGGGAATGAATATTTATATCATATGTAAAATATATTAGTAATATGTTATCTATGCAGAGTGTATATAGCTATGAAACTGATATCGTCTATGTAGAATGTATATAGAGGATGAATAACGCAATACTTTCTATATGTGAATGTATGTAAGATCGATGAATATGTATATATCTATTAGAATGTATATTAGATCGATGACATATGTCTATGTCTGTGTAGAAATATAGAGGTAGAATATATTATATCTAATGATACATGAATATACTTGATAATACGTATATCTATGCAGGGATATATAATCCATGAATTATTCTATATATCTATGTAAATGTATATAGCATATGAAAATGTCATATCCAATGCGGAGTCGTTATAGAATGGATTAAAATGTATATGTCATTAGAATTATACATCGACATGACAATGTATTTCATGTTAGAATTACATAGAGCATGAAAATATATTGATATCTATGCAGATTGTATATTATGCTATAAATGTTATATTCTCTTAAATGTATATAGGGTAGAATTGTATATGTCTGTGTACCAATATTATATAGGGGATGAAATTTATAATCTATTTAATGATATAGATGATGAATATGTTACTATCCATGCAGAGTCGTATATGATCAATGATTTATATGCCTATGTTAAATGTTATATAGAGCGCATGAATATGTATATGTCTATTAGAATTTAAATTCCGTAAATGTATATCTCTTGTAGAACTTACCTATATGTAGATGAATAATTAATATCACTCTATGCAGGAGTTATTAGATCAGAACATTTATATGTCCATGTAGAATTTATATAGAGGATGAATATATATATATCTATGAGAGGTATATAGACCATGATATTATATGTCTATGTAAATGATAAGAGGCGATGAACTACAATATCCATGCCCAGGAGTGTATCTAGATCGATGATATTCTATATGCTCTATGTACGAATATAATATAGAGGTATGAAAATATTCTATATTCTATGTCAACTGTAGTATAGATCAATAATATTAATATTCTGGTGCTAAATTATAATGGAAAATAATATTATATCCATATCGTAGAATCATATATAATTGCATAAATATGATTCTGTAAAATGTATTATAGATGCATGAATATTCATATCTATCCAAAGTGATATAATGGATGCAATATGTATTATGTTATTAGGAATTATAGAGAGGGATCAATATGTATATTCTTTGTAAATGATAAATTGATCGATGAATATTAATAATGTCTAAGTAGAATATATAGCTGGCATAATATGTATATCTAACATGCAGGTTATTATAGATCAATGCAAATTATTGTTCTACGATAGAATGTATATAGGACGGATGAATATTAACGCATATTGTAGAATCTATACTAGATGGGGATGATATGTATATGTCCTATCTAGCAATGCTTATATAATCCGCATAACTATTATATGTCTGTGGTTAGAATTATATAAAGGAAACTATAATCAGTGTGTATATAGATCGTCATGTATAATCTTTGATAAATGTTAATACTGATGTGAATCACTGATATCAATGCAGCAGCCTTATATAATGTTGAATATTTATATGTCTATGCTAAAAGGTAATCGATTCGATGAATATTTCAGTGTTGTAGAATGTATAGATCGATAAAAATATTTTATCTCTGTTAAATTGTATCATAGACCAAACACACATATATTCATCATATGCATAACTGTATCATAAATACCATGAATATTATATCCCTTTGTAAAACGGATACTAATGGGAGATTATGTCACTGTAATCAGCGTAGGTATCAGCATGAATAATATTACTATCTATAAATCGTATCACTAGGGCTAATAGATATGTCCTAGGTAAATGTATATTAGATCCCGGATAAAATATATATCTATCCCCCAAACGTCATATAGATGGAATAATTATACATATTCCATTGAAGAATAACTAGACAGGTATGAACTATATATATCATCCTATCCCCAGAGCTTTATATTGCTCCATAATTTTATATGCTTCTACTTGCTCAGAATGTTATATAACTCGCCATGAATATGTATATGTCTATGTAAATTAAGATACAAAGATGAACTATGGTATATCCTATGTAAAATGTATTATAGCTGGATACCATATTATATGTCCTATGTAAACGCCTAATATAATAGACCAATTGAAACCCTAATGTCCCCTGTCTCTTCTAAAATGTACCTATAGATCAAAAAATAATCCATGTCAAACATGATATAGATGACTAAATATTATATCTAGCGCCAGCAAGGTATCATAGATCCCGTGAATCATATTATAATGCCTATGCTCATACATCCAATCAATATATATCTCATGTCATATGTAGACATGATATAGCACCTATGAATATGACTATGCTATTAGAATCGCTATACAGATGCACTAATATGTATATTCGATTTAAATATAGATCCACAATGATAGTATATCTATGTACGAATGATTATCAGCGCCATGAACTAAATACCCATAACATAACCCATCTCATTCTTCTCTCTTTAAATAAACGATCAGACACACAACAAATTATTGCATATCCCTACTAAAACGTCATATCAACCCACTCCATATGTATCCCGCCTCCTATGACGTTCAATCCCGCGATACTTATACGCTCCATTCACTACCACACTCATCCCTCTAATCTGCGTAATCCCAACAACACCAGATTCACTCTGAACCCCTACCTCATTCTCTCTCGT